>NC_141932.1:30338750-30705000 GCF_057802395.1 Ceratotherium simum simum
CCAGGCTCTGGAAGCATCCTTGCCTGCTCAGACAGAGTGCCGGCCTCGCTCCTGCAGCGTTGGTGGGCAGAGGAGCGGGCATGGCTGCAGCTGGGCCTCGCGCGTCTCGTGCAGACTGTGGGGGAGGAGGCCTCCAGCCTTGACCGTGGGGAGAGTGTGGTGGCCAGCGGCATTCCTTCCTGGTTCTCGAGGGCCCCAAGCAGGCAGCCCCCGGCAATCGTGTCATCTTCATCCACAAAGCGCCCTCCCACTGGATCATGGGAGCCCCACAGCCACCCATGAGCAGGCACAAGGGGGCTGGGGAATGTGTAATTCCCTAGACATGGGCATGAGGAAGGGGGCCGAGAGAAAGGCTCCCTCTGTCGGGCACTGTGGGGACAGTGTTACCCAGGATGGAGGTGTTACCTGATTTACAGGTGAACCCTGAGGTGCAGGGATGTTAATCATTTACACCAGGTCCCACGCTGGTGAGTAAAGTGTCGGGCCAGGACCAGTGTCTGGACTGGGAGCTGCATACCGTTCCCCATCACGCCCCGTTTCTGATAGCGCCCAGTTCAGAAGTGCTCGGCTCGGATGGGGGCCTATCCAGACAAGGGGCAGGGATCCTTCATCCCCCAGGATCCTCCTTGTGTCCCGATGGCTGTGGCCATGTATCTGGATGTTCATCTGACCTGCAGCCCATCCGCCCACAGTCAGGGCAGGCTCACATGTCACTGCCAGTTTGCTGGGTGTCTGGGAGAGACAGATGTGTGTCACCCTCTCAGAGGCGCTGGCAGATGTGTAGGGACAGGAAGCCTTTCCACAGCCCCGTGGGCAGGTCGTGTGCGATGCCAGGAACATCACTGCCAGTGTTCTTGCCAGGTGCCCTGGATCTGCAGATGCCATGCTCATATTTCAGACCCTGGCACTGTCGCCCCAGCACCGCGGACTCGGTGTCCAGGCTTCGGTCAGTGGCCAGGTACAGGAGCCATAAATCGGAGATGAAGCCTCCTGTCTTTAATTGATAATGGCTCATTGCAAATTTTACATTTTTTATTAGCATATTTATTAGTTTGAGATTTGGTAACTACCTCCCCAAAGTGGAATCCTTTAAATAGGAGCCTGCCAAATTCCTTTATGAGTCTGGGGTGTGGGAAATCTTCAACAGCAAATGCTGCTTATTAACTGGGAGACCAGACCCCTCAGCATGGATCTGGGGCTGGGGATGTGAAGAGAGCTTCACGGACAGAGTCTCCTTTGGAACCTTCTGTGACTGTTCGCCCCTGAGCAGACCTAGCATCTGTGCCTCAAACCTGTGATGCTATTTGACGTATCTGCATACCACATGGACTGCCTAAACATTATTATTTACACACGTTTTAACTCAAATAAATTTATTTTTAAAAGGAAAGTGTGTCACTCCCATAAATGAAGACCCAGAATCACTTGCCATAAAGAGAAAATAACCATAAAAATAAATGCAGTGAAATCAAACAATGTCATTAAATTCTAGCTGGATTCTCTTGCCTGCCCATGGCCTGAGTCTGATGCTTTATCTCCCTTTTTGAAAAAGGAAGATTAGCCAGTGTCACGGAGGTGTTCAAGACCAATAGCACTAACTAGGTACTTTCTCCTTGAAGCAAGCAATCAGAAGGAAAGACAGAACTGACAAGGGAGTAATTTATTACTGTATGGTTCAAGGTGAACCACCCAGTATTTTCTTGTACCGCTGGTGGAAGTCGTCCCACACGGTGAGATATTCTGGATTTCAGTGAATGTTGACTTATTTTAGCTTCTCGAAGGGGTTCTTAGCTCCAAAAGGGTTAAGAACTGTTTCTACAAGAAAGTATGTTTTCTAACAGGATAGGAAGGGAGAGGACATCAGAGAGCCGGAGGATTCAGGGAAGCGGTGGGAGAGGACCCCTCCAACTAGCACAATGGCACCGTCTGCCGGGTGGAGATGTCCTGCTCTGAGCTGTCCAGTATGGTGGCCACCCACCACGTGTGGCCGTCAAGCACGCGAAATGTGGCGAGTGCAGCTGAGGAGCCGAAATTTAAATTTATTTAATTTTAATTAATTAAACTTAAATAGTCACATGGACAACACAGCTCTAGAACTTTCTTTTGTTCCTCTGTGCTTGTTTCTCTGACCTAGGTAAGAGTCTGCCTATTCATAGTTTCCAGCCGTAGGAGGAGGACAGACCTGTCTAAAAGCAGTGGTGCGCACAGCACGTAGCAGCCTGCAAAACACTTTTCTCATCCGTTGCCCGTCTCATAGCAACTGTTGGAAAAGTTGGCATCACCATCCCCTTTGACAGATGAGGAAACTGAGGCTTGAAGGCAATGAGATGGAGAAGCCAGGATGCAGGGGGGATGGCCATGCTCAGCGCTCTCCCCTCCCATCAGTGAAGAATTAATGCGTCTTTGCCCTGTGTGGACCTTAAACAGGATCCTCATCTTCTGGTGCTCATGCTCCCCCCACGGACCTGGAGCACTGGCGTGTGGACCTGTGGGTGGCACAGAGAAGCAAGTTCTTTAATAGCCTCATGCCTTCTCTCCTCCTTTTCATCCCCTGTATTGGGGGTTTCTGGAGGACCATGGCCTCTCTTCCTATAAAGAACAAAACGGTACAGTCAGAGGCCGCAGACTCTCTTCCCTTCCTCTCGCCTCTGACCTTGAAGATTGCTGGGTGGGAAAGGCAGGCCAGGGTGCAGCAGGGCTCTGCGCTCCTGTTTGGTCTCTGTTGGTTTTTGGTTTCTTCCATCTCTTCCACCTTCCCAGACAGGAATGCTCCTGGTCAGTCGTAGGAGTTGAGAGGTGAAGTGGGTGGGGGGAGAGGAGAGTGATCTGATAAACAAATCCACATCCTGATTGTTGGATGAATCAGTGCGTAACCCTCTCCACCCCCATTCTCCCCCATACTCTTATCCCAACCTACTGTAGGTTTACTTGCTTTTTATAGGAGCAGAGTCTACCTGGCTTGCTGCTGGAGGAATTCTTGGCTTGAGATGGGGAGAGAATTTGGGATGGAGAAAGGCTTTTTAGTCTGCATTCTGCCAAAGTGACTACTCTCCTTCCTGGGTTCAAGAGGCTGAGCTGATTGCACAGGCAAGGGTTTCTTGGACATTTAAGGACTGTCCCAGCTGCAAGGGCGGGTCCCATTGGAGAGACCGACCCTGTCACCGTCCAGAGCCCCCCCTTTCTTGTTGCTGGAGGAATCTTCCCTGCTGATAGAAAAGAGTAATTTTTAAAACCGGAAATAACCGTTCTTTGTTGCATGTCTGCCATGTGCCACGCAGTGTGCTGAGTGCTTTAGGTGCATAATTTTTAGAAGAGGGTGCTTCTATTCTCATTTTATATATAAAGAATCAGAAGCTTTTGTAACTTGCCCAAGTGCCCCAGCTGCTCAGGACAGAGTAGAAGATGAACCCATGCCTGTGAGATTCTCGTGTCTTTTAGCATCATGCCATGTGCACCACAAAGAGCCACCACCTCATGCAAACCTCTTCCCTGTGTCCATTCTCCTCTGGCGCTGAGCACTGGGCCCCCACGCCTGTCCATTCGTCCATGCAGCAGACATGTGCAGGCCACCCTGGGTGCTATTTCCTGGGATCAGTGCTGTACCAAAAAGAGAAAGGAAATCCGTGCGGAATGGCCCCAGTCCCTTGGAGCTCACATCTGCTTAGGGACATAGAGGAAGACTGTCTGATTGTCTTCCTCTGGTCTGCCCCCACACTCTTTGCTTTGGTTCACTCAACTCTTAGTCTTTAGTTTTCAATCCATTGGCATCCAAGAAACTGCTCGTAGGAAAGAGAGGCTCATTATCTAGGACCAGGGTGGAGGAAAGACATGAGAAGATGGGGACACTTAGTAGAGGCTTAAGCAAAATACTGTGATATAACAGCATGATGAATGGGACCTGGGGTTCTGGGGAGGAGGAAGGGAGATGTTGCTCCAGCTCAAGAAGGAAAACGTACTTGTGTGCATTTTCCTGTACTCACAAATTCCTCTGAGGGTGCCAGGTTACTAGAGCATGTGTTTTGTGAGTCACTAGAACAATTTGAGTGGACGTATATTGAGCACGTACTCAGGCCAGGTGCAAGGGATACCAAGATAGGCAGTCCTCGAGGAGGTCAGTGTGGAGGATGCAACAGACAGAAACAGGTAATTCTGATGTGGGTACCATGATGGAAATGGACACTAAGCAGCATGGGAACACTGAGGAGGGATTCCTTACTCATCCCAGGGGGTGAGAAAAAACTAGGGGTAGTTTCCTGAAAGTGGGGTGCCTGAGCTGAGTTTTAAGGGGATAATATGCCAACAACAGTCTTTAGAACCATCTTCCCTCTTTGTGCCACCTTGTCTAGTGCTTTGCAAGACAAGCTACAAGTTTGAATGACTAAGAAAGTGCCTTGCTTTATACATTCTTATCATTTCCTGCCTAGACTTCTCGGTCTGGGGACTACTTCAGAACTTTCTGGACCCCTCTGCTAATCCAGAATATTTGTTTTTGTTGACTTGATAGTTCCAAAAGCCATGATGTCACTCAAATGTGTTCTTCCTCAATATGAGAGCCACAGGTTAAAGTGAGAAAGTCTCAGTTCAGGTGTCCCCGCTCCATCAGGGGTGGAGTTGCCCTGCCTTGGGCTCCTGTATTTGGAAAACATTCCATCCACATTGTTGCAGAAGATACAGCTCAACCAGTCTAAGCCCAGCTGGAGGCCTCTTCCAGGCAAGGAATTCAGAATCTGCTCCCTCTCTCCCTTGCATCCTTCCTTTTTTTGCCCCTCACCCACTTGTCTCATCCTCTCCGATGGTCAGCCCGTATCCCATCACCAGCATGGGTAAGTGGGGGCCCTGAGAGACCTTAGGACGCCTCAAGTCCTGTACGCAGAGTGCTATACGAAGTGATGCCCACCAACGTGCTGTCTGCTGGGGATGACCAGCAACGCCACATCCTTACACTGAGCCACACTCCCATCAGCCTGTGGTCCAGAGGCAGCCAGGAAGGGCAGTGGGCCCTGTGGGTTAACAGCATCCTGGTCTGTGCTCACAGAAGGGTGAGTTCCTGGGCTAGCCTTGGAGAAGATGGAGGCAGCCTGTCGTGGTGGGTGGGCCCTGCTGGAAGAGTTAGGAGGTTTAGATTCTGTCTCAGCTGTGCCGGTAACTCCCTGGGGTGCCTCCGGGTGGTCCTTCCCCTTTTTTGGGGCCTCATTTTCTCCTCCTACAGTGAGGTGTTGGACTTGGTGCCTACCTGGAAGAGTCCTGCCGCCTCTCTCGCTCTACAATGACATGATTCTGAGCAGCCAGAATTTCAGCAGGGGTCTTTGATGGTGTGTCCCTATTGCTGTCTCTTCCCAAGCAAGAGCTGTGACCACTGAGTGAGGCAGGTTCCCCGTATGTGCTAGGTGGAGAATTGCTGCCTCTGGTCCACACAGGCATCTGGCTGACAGAGAACCACCACTGAGTTGGTAATCTCTTTGTTACCCCTGTGTACCCATGGAACTCCCTACCACCCAGGGAAGGAAGCAGGCCCTGGAGCACCCAAACCTCCATTTCCAGAAAGGATTGAGGTCCAGTCTTCTAAGAATGGAGCCCATATTGTTGGTCCACACTGGAGAAGGTAGCAAACAATTGGACCGGTGTGTCCCCCAAGCCTTGGGCTCCCTGGCAATGACTCCTCAGCTGTCTCTATTTTGTTTGTCGAGTGAACATTCCGATGCGTTTTTCCTCATTACGACTTGATTAAGGACACAATAAACCCTCGCCATGGTTTTTATCTATTTGCAGTAATATCTCTCAGTTCTAATTTCAGAGATTAGCTTGTTTTCAAAACACTAAATGAAGGACAAACCTGATCCCATAGTTGCCTCGCATTGCCAGCAAAGCCGTAACCACCACCCACCATTGACAAACACAAGCTGCAGCCACACCTGCATGTCAGTACCATGGGAAGAAGCCCTGAGACTGTCGGAGTGGGAGGCAGAGCATTAGGGATTTCAATTCTGCTTTCTTTTCAACTTGAAATGGAGGAAAACAGACAAAAAACAAATAAGAAAGCTAAACAGTTGCGTGAGAGCTAGCAATTTGCTGGGCTCCCGATGACAGACACTGCATTATCATAATTGTCTCTTCTACATGATAGGACAGAAAAATAATAATGTCATTTTATTTATAGCTGGGGTGGCCCCTTTATGAGAGTCATACAAGTTTCTGCCAAGTGGAGTAGGTCAAATGACATCTTTTGATCAGGCCTGTCCAAAGAGATCAAAGATGAATGGCAGGTAATGGATACCCAATGACAAACCAAATCTAAAACAGAAATAAGGCTGCCAGAGTCTGCCAGTTACCCATTAAAGGCCCGCCTAAGGAAGGCAGGCTGCTTGACACGTTGGCCGAACACCTAAATCAGCCAGGCGTCAGTGCTAAAATTGTGTATTATCATTGGAAATGGCTATTATTTCCTCGGTAACATTTCTGTTAAGGCTTTGTTTGTATACGACTGACCCGCAGTCAGAAGTGGAGTTGGAAGGAGGCTGGCCCAAGGGGCTGGTGGGATGTCCTGGGCTTTGGCCATGACCTGATTTTAATTGTGGGATCCTGATGGGGCACCACCTGGGGCTCTGCATTCTACTCAGGTGGAGAGGTGGTCCGTTTACAGGTGAGAGAGTGGGTCGGCCCCATGTCCCCATCCTTGCTTCTCTGTACCCTCTACATCACTCCATCTTCTCCTGCTATATGTAGTTGGCCTCATCACAGGCCACACGAAGCCTGGAACCTTCCGAGAACGCAGGGCAAGGGGAGGCCCAAGCAGATGGAAGAAATGAAGGGGAACAATGGCCCTTGTTCCTACCCTGGCTGAAGGAGCAGGGCGGACACTAGCTGTTCACACAACCAGTGCAGTTTGCGCATATAGACAGGTACAGACAGCTTCCAAAATTATGGGAATAAATGCTATTGTTTTTCCCTCAAGCATTTGAGTTATGTAATTAAGTTGGGTTTTGTAGAGATGTTATTTAAAAGGCTTTGGTGGGAAACAAAATTTACTGTCTTTTTTTGTTTTTAATTTGTGGGGGTGGGATAGGGTGGAATACAAAGAAATATTCAAAGAAATATTTAGCAACGAGGGCTCCAAGACTGCGGGAGAGAACTCTAAATCCTCATGTCCCAGGGGATGCACAGGTGGTGCTGTGGGTAATTTTTTATTCTGCAGCGTATGCTGGAATGTTAAAAAATATTATTAAACATTGAAATGAGTGTACTAGTTAGCTAATTAGTATGTTTCTCTTTCTTTTAATAATCCCGATGCATTTTCTTTTTTTCCTACCTCCATTTTTATACACGTGGTAACCCTAAAGAACATATTTAGAAGAATAATTAGTTATAATTAGAAGCAAACAAACCTAGCCCAGGGTATCTCCAGTTTATTACAAAGAATTGCAGGTAATGGTGGCAGCAGCAGAAACCCCCATTCTCTGGGGCCTAATGAGAATTCTGGCTTTAAACACATGTGCACGCACACACATACCCACATGTGCACACACACACACATGCCCTCTCAGGATGAAGGAGCCAATGATGGAAGTCGCTTTTGCTTGGCTCTTAAAAGTTTCATAGACCTCACGTTTCTCGATCATTTTGCATTAACTCTATCTGTAAGTAGCGGAGACGCTATGTCAGAGTCCTAGCATCTCTCTTTGGTGATGAGAAGAAGATAGACATTTGACTGTTAGGCCTCTTGGCAGGAGATTTGGTAGTGAAGTCCCATCCAATTTGTCAAGCTCAGCCGTGGTCTCTGCTCCACAGGAAGCTCGCAGCCCAGCCCTAGCAAGTCACCTGTCTGGGAGACACCCCATAGCTCCATCTGAAGTGACAGGCTGCGTATGCAGGGCTGCCCTGGGAACGAGTCCGCCATGTTTTTGGTCATTTGCTCCGGAGCGGCCCACCACTGACAGGCAGTCAGTGCCCTTTGACATTTGACCCTGCCCTACAACAAAGCCCCTGCCCCCTCTCGTGGCTCCCACCCCAAACCTCTATGTAAATGAAAGTTTAAACAAATCTGTGCTCATGCTGGCTTTCAAGTGAGAATTTTTTTTTAATTTCTCTTGAATTATGTAAAGATGCATCACAAGATATTTACGATTTTTTTTAAAAACAGATATTCTTTTTATATACTGATAAAATTGGAAACTTGGAAGCATATTTGGCAAGTGTAAACAGATGGTTAAAGATATTTGCTGGGAAGTATCAGAAACAGTTATTCCTGACTTGCCTGCTTGGCTAAACATTGCTCTGAAAAGTCAACTCCCAGGGCACAAGGCAGGAGACGTGGTCCCACTCTGCTTCTACACAGAGCGGGAAAGGCACTGCTTTCTTTATCACCAGGCTATAGGTAAAGCCAGCCTGTGGGACTTATGCCCTCTTCTCTTTCACCCACAACCTCAGTGAGGGGTTCTTTAGCAACTGAGCAAGACGGCTTCAGTGTTGTCTCCATAGTTCAGAATGCCTGCCGCGGGGACCTCGCTCAGAGGAAGCCCGGCACCCTCTACCTTTGTCCAACTAAGGTATGAAATTAGCGCTTTTCCTTTGCTCCCGGGACGCCATCATTTTATTCGTAAGAGCTCCATGTTAGGAGCTTTCCTGCAAAGGCAGTAGATGCAAAGTTGCGTAAAGGAAATGGCTGGGAAGAAAGGAAGAAGAAAATGACATGCTGCCTTTCTTTTTTTTCCTTCCAGATAGCAGAATTCACCATACAAAACATTTCAGATCATGAAATCAACAGTTCAGGTGATTTAGCAGAAAGCATAGAATTTCCTGAAATTGTCTATTCATCAGATTTGCGGTGTGTGTGTATGTGGGTGGGGGGTGCCTGGAGGTTGGAGTCAGGAAGGAGGAAGCTGCCGTATTTTTTATAAGCTTATCAAACACAAATGCTCGTGGCACTTGCTAATCTGAAATGCTTTTAGTAGAATTGTTCAGTAGCAATAATCTGTCAACAGATTACAATTTTGCTTAATTTTAATGTGGCTAACTTAAGATGGTTGTATAGTAAATTTATGCAACTGATCACAGTTATTAAATTACTGCATCTGCAAAGGAAGCAATCAAACCCCTTATTACAGTTGCTGTGAGTGAATGCTAAATGTCAAGGAGTTACCAGTGCGCTGCGGGGAATCGCGCTCCAGTTAAAGATGCATAAAATATCAGCACTTTTTTAATGCTTGTGCATTCAACAAAGACTCCCATCATAATTAACTGGTATGGAAATAAATAATTTTTACAAACTACCTTAGAAACAGTTGTGCTACAGTTTTTGTCAAAGTCTGCTGCTCTACAGCGATATTTAAGCCCTTAGACACAGTTCCCTCTCACTCACATATGCTATAAAATATTTAAATCTCACAGAGAGGTTTGAAAATGATATTACAAATCCAACTCTCAGCGCTGAAAAGTAATTTATGATGATTAATTTAATTATGCGTTTTAAGGTTTTGATATTTTAAAAACTTGAGATTAATTTTTTTGGTGATGGTCCCAGTTTGACAGTTCGGGGAAGGGGGCTTCTTTCTGTAAACAGCTGAAGATGCACGTTGGGGCTCACCCCGACCAGAGAGGTGGAGAGTGAGCGTTATGGGCACAGAAGCTGTGTTCAGACAGCTGGGTCCAAATCCTGGCCCTGCACAGTTAGTTCTGTCCCCTTGAGCAAGTTTCTCAGAGTCCCATCTGTGAGATGCGAATGCTAAGAGTCTGTACTTTGTGAGAGTCTTGTGGGGCGTCAGTGGAGGGTGTGTGGAAGGGCCTGGGTGAGCACGTGACCCTGGTGAGGACTCACGGATGTTAGCTCTTGTTGTTAGTGTGAACGCCTCCACTAGCATCCTCACAGGAGCTCCACCTTGCTGAAACCTGTTTGCTTTTGCTGGCCTGGACCACCAGCTAATCCTATCACAGGAGTGACAGAGGCCTCCAGTTCATCCCTGTGCCAGTGCCCACGTTCAGTCGGGGGCTGTGGGGTTTTAGAAATCTGGCCTGTGAGATTGGCCTTGGGACCTTTCTGGGCAGGAAGTGCCGGGCCGAGAAGGAGGAATGCGCGCAGGGGAGAAGTCAGTAGCTGCCCCAGCACCCGAAAGGCAGACCCTCACCCCTGAGCTGATCTGCCCACTCAACAACCCCACGGTGATGGATCAGCTAGGCCCTAGGAAAGTTGTCACACTGTGAACAGAATGCCCTCCTCGGGGGTAACTCCGGGCCGTGGTGTGAGGCTGCTGGCTCCTACGTGGACTGAGTACCCCTGTCGAGCCAGACCTGTGCCGTCCTCCCGAGAGAGGAGTGCAGCCCGGGCACTTACTGGACACTGTGGAGAAGGGTGCCTTTATAAGTTTTGGGGTATGCAGCCCTGCGGCCCAGAGGTTCTTGATCTCTTCCCAGAGAGCTGTGGGGGTGGCGCGCTGGAACGGATGCTCGTTTGCCAAGAATCAGATGTTTAAACAGCAGACCCCTCCCGTGAGGATGACTCTCTCTCTTGCCTAGTGTTTTCATTTGGTGTAAGTTTGTTTGGAGTTGTTTGTTCCAATTTCTCTGAAGGATAACTTTGTAGGGCAATCAGATTCATGCAGACGTCCATTTGTGCATATGAAGATGGATGTGTGCATATGTTTGTGTATATGCATTTGTAAGTGTGTATATGTTTACATATATATGTATATTTAATCTATATAAAGAAATGAAAATGAACCAGAGTCACATTACTCAGCCATGGCATCTTATTTCCATCACACAGGCACTGGGGCACTCGGAATCCATCCGCAATTTTGGCCATATTGGACCAGAACCTTTTGCTTCTGGCTGCCCCTGTTTTGACCTGTGTTCTCCTCAATTCGGATCTCACTTAGGGTCTGGACGTACAATTGGAGGATGGATGTGGCAGCTTTTTGCATTATTTTGTATCCTGCACAATTTGATGAGAAAAGTGATAGGCAGATGTAGTATTTTAAGGTAAAAGCAAATCCACACTTGTAAAGGTCAATTAGGGAAATGTCTGTACATTTGGGAATGACGAGGAGACAGCTTTTACTTAATAAAACACTGAGGATATAGAATCTCTTAAAAGAAATGCATCCTGTTTTAAATCTCCATATAACTTAACACCGATTTCTGAAATCCCCACAGATATTGGATCCCCTGGCCTGACTGAATAGGTGCGAGTCCTTTTGGTTTTCTGCATGTCCTGTGTATTTGTTATCCAGTAGGTTGGATGTGATGCGGAGTCTTGCCTCTCGTTGACGCTTTCCAGAGCACGGATCACAGAGGGGTCAGCCCCGGGCCCCCAGCCCTTGGGGAGGGAGAGCAGCAGCTCAGAGACAGCTGGCTCACCCCCGCGTGGCCGTGTTTATAAGTCTGCCTCGCAGAACCTTGAGGAGCCCTGTGAGCAGCAAGCCCAGATGGCCCAGCCCTGCAGCCCTGGTCTTGCATCTTCTGAATGGTACAGACGTGCTTTTTGAGATTAAGGTGGTCTCAGGGCTTTCCAAACTTGTTTAATGGACCCCTTGCCTGCCTTTGTAAGTATAAGAAATGCTATCACGTGCCTGCAGGGCTGGCATCTCTGCTCACGGTCACTGTAACTAAGATATTCCTGGTGTAGAGTGTGAAAGGAGCCCAGAGACCTAAATTCAAATCCTGGTTCTCTCCTTGATCAGCTGTGGTCTGAGTGGGACACAGTCTCCTCATCTGTGAAGTGGGGAAGCAACCAAACCTATGGGGTGGGTGTGAGGTGAACAGGAGGCAATGGAAGTAAAATGTTCAGCAAAGTGCTCAAAAGTAAAAAAAATGGCTTCCATCATCACCAACGTCGTTATGCATGTCACCTCAGGTAAAGCCCTGTGCTGTCGTGAGTGTGGTTTCCTGGGAGTATTCAGATATGCTTTTCGGAGCGCCCTGGGCTTCTCTGACTCAGCCCCCTGTCACCTTCCAAGGGAGCCCTGTGGGTGGCAGTGGGGCCAGAGCTGTCCTTCTGGACACATTTCACTCAGCTGGACCACTCTAGGTCCCAGGCTGTTCGTTTTGGTGATTTCCATGTCGTCCTAATTGTCGACAAGATGACGTGCCCAGGGTGAGGTGTTTGAACGGCGCCCGGTCCCAGCTGCTGCCTCCTCAGTTCTGATTCCAGCAGTTTCCCCCGTACACCTGCCATGCCTCGTTAAATAAGCTGACATTAGACACGTGGGGCGGCCACCCCCACCAAGGGGAACGTGAATGCCGCTTTTTCTCTGGACTAAAGAGGGCCCTGTCGTCTTCCCTGAATGGAAAATGGGGTTGGGATCCCTCACATCTGACTTCCCATCACCCGCCTCTTGTCAGCTGGATAAGTCGAAGTTCCTCCCAATCCATTCCACCCACACAGCCCCCACCCAGCCTTCTTACCACCACTCCTACTGTAGCCGAGCAAAAAATAGAGTTTTAAAGATTCGCTAATGGTAATGAAAAATATTCTGATATAGCATTAAGGATTTTGCTCCTGAAATGTGTTTAATGTAAATATACTGTCAGAGACCCTTCAAGTAATTGACACAAGCAGATGATTAGCAGTGTGCTCAATGGTGTTTTTGCATAATCTTCCATTTTGACAGAACTCCTCAGCCGCGTTTTATTGTCAGTGCTCTGCAATCAGTAGGACTTTTTCCCCGATAACATTGACTTTGTCATTATCAATCTTGTAAGTGGTCATTTAACTGGTTCTGTGTGTGTGGAGAAGTATCATTGCCAGTGCGTTCGGGGATGTGTCCTCCTACCAAGAAACACTCCTGTAAAGGAAACTTTTCACCAACTTGGGAGAAACCATAGGAGCCACCTCTGGGTCCTGACCTAAGCTTGGGAGACAGCTCCAGACTGCCAGGTGTCAGCTCCCAGAGAGCTGTGGGACCTGGGCCGGGGGGCCGAGTGGTCAGTGTTAGCACGAGAGAGGAGAAAGGCCTGGGCCTGTCGCCCTGCTGCCCTGCGGTCCCACCCCAGGAGGCCATCCTCTGGGAAGCTAGTTGTAACCTACTTTCCAAGCTGGGCCTTTTTTTTTTTTTTCCATGTTGAATTGAGTTCATCTTTGGTGATGTAAAAAAAAAAAAATTGGTGTTCAATTATAATCATATCTAACTGCCCCAAATTAAACTGCCCTGATCCATAAGCATTCATAACTGCATACAGTTAAGTTACATTAATAGTCAATATAATAAACCTTCACCTTTATTGAAGCTGCTCTTGTTTCTACAGCAATTCTTTCATCTATCTCAATAGATTTCTGGTGTGCAGCACATATAGATTTGGCCAGTGACAAGGGTTAGAGTGGTCTTGTAGAACATTTACTTGTAGCTCTGAAAAGCCCACATTCATCAGAGGATGAAGTCGATCAGATTGTACCAGAATCAATGGAAGGCTTGTGGGATCCCTCTTAGGCTTGTACTGCATTCACCTTCTTTGGAGAGAATTCACACACACACACACACACACACACACACACACACACACACAGACTCTCTCTCTCTCTCTCGCGCTCTCACACACACACACACACACACACACACTTCTCTGTCTTAAAGCCATTTATCTCTGAATGTCAAATTGCAATAATTAACCATTATTGATCTTAAATTCAATTAACTTCATTAACACAGGTCATGATGAGGGTGCTTGTAAGGGAAAGGCATTTGACAAGTGTCTTTGCTCGTGTGACATCCCGTGTTTGCCGTGGTGGCTGCAGACCGTTTGGACTGTCCGCAGAGAGACAGCCAGGATTAGGGGCTGCCCTGAGCCTCGGCCCGGGATTGGGTGAGAGATCCGCAGAGTATTTTCAGTGGTTGGGCTTGCCAGTGGGGTTTGTGCAGTAGGAGTCAGGAGCTGCAGGGTGGCGTATGGGCACCCCCGTGAAGTGTAGACACGAGACTCTGTGAGCACATGTGCAATTCATTTCCAGTGGTCAGGACACTGCCCCAGGTGCCCACCCTTCCTCTCTCCAGAGGCCGGTGTGTGCATCTTTTCTCCATACCCTGTACCTGTCAAGTTCAGGGACTTCAGGTTTTGCTTGCCCCAAAAAGCAGTCCTTTCCTTTGTACTTTCAGATGAAAAAACTACTTCCCCTCTTGACCAAGGAGATGAGAAAGACGTGGGTCCCACAATTAGGACCAGCAGAGGGTTCTGGGCCCCGCACTGTGTGACATTTCCTCCCTTACCCACCATGCGTTTTTGTGTCATTGAATTCCCACCCAGCCCTCCCAGGTAGGTGATATCGCCCCGTTTTACCAGGGATTCTCAAGAATGAGGGGACCTTCCCTCTGTGCCTTCACACTTGAGCAGTACCTTCCAGTGTGTGTTCAGGAGAGGAGCAGTAAGACAAAGTGAAAAAGGCCGTGGCTTCCGACTGCCGGTCCTAGTTCTGTCTCAGAGTCGTACGGGCTGCCTCCCTCCACGCGCTAATCTCTGTCTCTGAACCTCAGTCTCCCCATCCATTAAGCAGCACGCGTGGTGTTGGCTTGCTCTCCTCCCGGGTTGTTGTGTAGCTCGGTGGATATCATGTGCAGGAAGGTGCCTCTGGGAATGGAACCCCCCGGGGGCGGTGCTGTCCCGTGCACACAGCTGCCGGGGACGGATGCTCCTGTGCGTTGACAGTTGGTTCTGGGTTTGTAATTCTTTATGAAAACACTGCTTGACGCTGAAGTGTCCCAAGGAAACAAAACAAAACAAACAAAAGCAGGCATGAAGTCTGCCTTCCGTATTTGTGACGTCTTTGCATTGGAAAGTTTGATGCAATTCAAAAGGCTTTATCAAGCACCCAGCATGAGCCCGGCCCTGTGGTGGGGGCTCCTGAGACCCTGTCCTTGCCCGTCCAGGCCCAGCCCACTGTGGAAACAAGCGACTGTCCATCCCTGAAGGCTTGTGGGTGTGCAGAGGTGAGGAGGACCAGCTTGAGATGGAGGGGACAGCAAAGCCCCCGGGGAGATGGGACATCGGCTGGGTTTCCAGAGGTGAAATGTTCCTGGTCGCATAAGCAAAGGCCCAGAGGGACCTTCCTCGGGTATACAGGAAGCACCAGGGAAGCTGGGAGGTGCTGAGGTCACAAAGGTTCCCAAGTGCCACCTGAGGAGTGGCAGTTATCCAGGAGGCCACCGGGAGCTCTGCTCAGCTCTGTCCCCCTGCTGAGCAGGGTGCCCTCTGAACCTGTCTCGGGAAGTGCCTGCTGTTGCAGGTTCCAGTTGCAGGTGTCTCTGCAGGGAGAGGAGTGTGTCATGGCTGTGTTTTAGGAGCATGGTTTCTGGGGCCGTCAGAGTGCGTCAGGGAACGACAGGAAAGCAAGTGGCAGCCGGGGGCACATATTCTGTTTGTTTTGAGCACACTCCCTCACCCCCTCAAGGCCTGAGTGTTTCTTGAGCACCTGTATTAGACTCAAAAATCCAGGCCCTGGAACTTTCTGTCTGCCCTAGGAAGGGGCAGGAAAGAGGAAGGAGGAGGAGAATAAACCACATTTGTGTGCCCTCTCTGCACTGTCTCATTCAGCTCTGACAACACGAGAGGGGATGGAGGCCCAGAGAAGTTACACTGCAAACTCTCACTGGTCCCTTTCCCCGCCTGTCACGCAGACACCTGTCCCCGCCAAGTCCACCTCAGGGTGAGGTGATTGCAGGGCTGTGCTCTGAGAGGAACTGAGGACTCTGCCCTGCGAGAGGATGGGGCTCACGTGAGTGCCAGCCCTGAATCTGAAAGGAAGGGGCAGACCTAAGACCCACTGGTTCCCACTGGTGGGGACAGAGCCCCACCTGTGTTGAGGGTGCTATGCCCCATGGGTGCATGAGTATCCTTCCAGCAAGATGCCCGGATACCCAGCAGCCTTTGAGGCTGGTGGAAATGTGGCTTCCACCTCCTCCTTCTGCTAAGGTCAACAGTTTCAGCACAAAGTTTCCCATGTCTCTGTTATCCCACAATCTATGGTGACTGGGTGACATCTTGACCCAGAATGCCGATGGGCAGAATGAAGCAAAGGCAGTAACATCTACAAGTGGACGTCCCACAGAGCTGCCCCTGAGGCCTCGTGCCTTTGCATCCGGCTCCCCAGTGCAGGAGCCCACTCTCACTCACATCCTGCCATCCCAGAATGAATGCTCCCAGGAGAAGGGGGCTTTACCCATTGTATTTTCTGCAGACAGTGCCCAGTACAGAGCTGGACACTAGCGGGTGCTTACTAAAAATAAATTTCCTTTTATACTTTGTCAAATTTCATAATGCATTCGTGAGTGTGTGCGTGCGAAAATGTCCAACCGTGCAGAAGAGAACCCCTTTGCCCCCTGCTCCTGCCATCTCACTTCCCAGCACGATGTCGCCTCCACCCAGAGAACGCTGTTCGGATCCAGGTGAGGATCCTTTTCTTAGACACCAGTCACACAACCTCACACAGAAAACGGGGATCAGTGTCTGTGTTTCTGAGACTTTTTTTTTCCCTACTTGACAGTGTGTCTTAGAGATCTTCCCACATGAGAACTTACAGAATTATCTCATTCTTTTTAAAGCAAACTTTTTATTCAGTATCACAGACAGACGACAGTATGCACGTACAAGTGTACAGGTCGATGAATTTTCCCCAGGTGAGCACATTCATGTACCTGGGGCTCAGATCCAGAGTGGAACATTTCTAGCACCCCAGGAGTCTCTGGTGCCCCCTGCCAGTCACGCCCTACCAAGGGGACAACACAGATTAGTTTTGCCTGATTTTCAAATTTATATAAATAGATTCAAACGGTATATAATCTTTTGTGTTTGGTGTCTTTCCCTTAATATTATGTTTATAAGATTCTTCTAGTTCTTTTGGATCAGAGTTTATTAATTTTCACTGCTGTCTTCCATTTTGTTGTATGGATAGGCCACAATATATCTATCCATTGACTGTGGATGGACATTTGGGTTGTTTCCAGCTTCTTTGCTATTATGAATGATGTGCGGAAGGATGTTCTCGTCCAGGTCTTTTGGTGGGATGTGTGCACATTTCTGCTGGGTAGACACCCAGGAGGAGAACTGCTGTGTCACCAAGGACGTGCACGTGCTGCTTTAGCGGATCCGCCAGCCGGTTTCCAAAGTGGAGGTGCCAGTTTACAGTACTGCAGCTGCGAATGACAGTCCGGTGGCTCCACATCTTTGCTAACACTGATGTTTCTTTCTTCTGGCAAATTGCTGCGTATTATTTCATGGTCTGGACATACCTTAGTTTATTTATCCTCTTTTTTAGTATTGTAAGAACTGTTGCTGAGAACACCCTTAAACAGAGAAGGGTTATTTTGCACATGTGTGAGTATTTCTGTAGGACAGATTCCTAGCTGGGTCATGAGCACACATACTTTCAGTTTTGGTATGCTGCTAAATTGCCCTCCCTCCGTAAAGTGACTGTGACGAGTAACACGCTAACCATGAGTGAGAGTGCGCTCCCATTATTTGCTGTGGTTTTTTTTTTCTTTTCTCACTCTCTCTCTCTTTTTGAAGGATGGTGAGGTGTTGAGTGTTCTTGAATGTAGTACAAGGAACACCGAGGTCAGACTCTATAAACGTCAATATAAATTAGTGAGACAGGGTACTTAAAAGGATACGTATTGTGTGATGCCATAATGTGATGCCAACCAGCCAATAGGCATTACTTATATAGTGGTTTGGGGAAACCTATTTTAATAAATAGAAATGAAGTAGGAAATCAATGGGTATTTATATATCAGTCAAAATTATAAAACATTTGAAACTTTACTTCTTCAGACTGGATGGGAAGATTACATCCCTATCCTGGATGTGACCTCTCCATCCGAGTTGTGGTCACATGTGCATTAGGAGGCTTGGATGTGTGCTGGTTGAATGCTGGGTGTATGCTAGCTCAGTGCTGGGTGAGTGCTGAGTACTGGCTGAGTGCTGTCTGAGTGCTGGGTATGCACTGGGTGAGTGCTGTCTGAGTACTGGCTGAGTGCTGTCTGAGTGCTGGGTATGTACCGGCTTAGTGCTAAGTGCTGAGTGAGTGCTGGGTATGCCCTGTGTGAGTGCTGTCTGAGTGCTGGGTATGTACTGGGTTAGTGCTGTCTGAATACTGGGTGAGTGCTGGGTATGCACCGGGTGAGTGCTGTCTGAGTGCTGGGCGAGTGTTGGGTGTGTGCTGGGTATGCACTGGGTGAGTGCTCTCTGAGTGCTGGGTGAATGCTGGGTATGCACTGGGCAAGTGCTCTCTGAGTGCTGGGTGAGTGCTGGGTATGCACTGGGCAAGTGTTCTCTGAGTGCTGGGTGAGTGCTGGGTGAGTGCTCAGTTGTACACTGGCTGACTGCTGGCAGTGCCCCCAGCCCAGGTGGCTACCATGCTGGTGCTCTGTGCAGTGAGGGAAGGCCTGGGACTCTCTGGGGTCCCTGGGAGCATTCTCTTTCCAGGTTTTCCCTGTGGTGAGAAGATGGGGAACCTTGTCAGGAACTCCTGAGAAACACTTGTGGCCTTGATTCTCTGCTTAGTGCCTCTGTTCTGTGAGATGGGAGTGAGGTGACAGGAAGAGATGTGTGTGAGGTACGGGGGCCCTTGGGGCTGCTTGGCCCTGGGTTTGAGAGAATGGAGGGAGTTGGCAGGAACTTCTGCCTGAGGTGACACTCAGTCTGTGGTGGTTCTTACTAAGCAGCACCTCCCAAACTATGTGAATTGGACCCGCAGTTCCTGAGAGTGTTGGTCTGCCAGGTTGTGTGAAGGGTGCATCTGTGTAAGGGATGCCTGGTCCCTGCCCCTGTAATGTCTATGGAGAGGTGATTATTCACATGGCTAGTCGTCATATAAATTACGAGAGATAAACGCCAGAAGAGATGTACCAACGAGAATGCCAATAATCATTCCTTGTATTTATCTAGAATTTAGAGTTGAGAGAGGACCTGTCCATCCATTGTCTCATCACTGAGATTAAAGAGGTCGCTTTCAAGAGACAGGTGAGAAAGGACTTCCTGGGGGAGGTAGAATGAGCAGGATCTTGGAGGGCAGGGAGGAGGGTGTGGAAAGATGAGGCATCGAACATAAAGTGGAAGAAACAGCGTAAACCAAGGCAAGGCCAAGGGAACACCATCAGGGAGGGGTAGTGTGTGTGTCTGAGGGGAGATGGGCAGTGGAAGATAAACTCGGAAGGTAAGATGGAGCTTGGTTATGCCTCGCTTTGAATATCAAGCTAAGAGGTCTGTGTGGCTGTGTGTCCTCTAGTGCCTTTGTGATCTATGTAACCAAGGCCATCTTGACCACCTAAAAGTAAAGCCTGTGACTCTGAGCTGTTCATTTTGGCCGCTTCTTATTCCTAACCCTGAAGTATCTAGAGTGTGTTTTTAGTATCATATACATGTTGGATGAAGGGATGGGTTTTGGGTGGATTGATGGATGGATGGATGGACGGACGGATGGACAGATGGGTAGATGAGCTGCATGAATCAATTGTCTCCTTTTCCACGTAAATCTTGATTCCTCTTTCACGAAAGCCATCCATGTACCTTTCCCCCGGATACAGCTCTCTTGGTGCTATGGAGAACAGCCAATAAGGCCCTGTGAGAATTTGAGTTGTACACATGTAGCCCATGTTGAAGAGGCCCATGGTAAAGACTGCCTCAAATTTTCCCCAACCCGTTACCCTACTTTCAACTGTGGTTTCCCTGGGTTTTGAGATCATTGAGTTTGCAGACAGGCAAGGGTTCCACTTGGTTCCATAGCTGCCTCATTAGGGACCGCAAGCTTCCCCATGAGGATCGCTCTGTCCTACATCCAGGAGAGCCCGTGCTCCAGAGCTGACGGTGTGTAAGGCATGACTCTTCTCAGCCATTAGCAAAATTGACCGCTGCTCATGTGTGCAGTTTGAGAAGTCTGAGCACATCCCCTGCCCCTAATAATTCACCCAAGTCCTATATGCGGCTGTCTGAAATTCCATCAAGGTGAGAGAAGTTCTTCGGATGAAATTCTTCTTCTAATTTATTAGATCCATTGTAAGACTAGGATTTACCTTATGGATTTTGTGGAATAACAGAGAAAAAGGACATAGAGGAAGGGTTCAGACCCTAGATTCTTTCCTCCAGGTGGACAGGGAACTTGCAAGTATTCAGCTCAGAAGGAGAAATGAGAACACTGCACCCACAGCAAGCCTTACTTCCTCGAGCACTTTTGCAAGGACTGACCCTGGCTCTGGAAGGCTGGTAGACCATCACTGGTCACCAAGCTGAACTGACTGGGGGGTCGCCCGAGACGCCCCCAACCCCTACGGGGCTGGGCTGGACCAAGGCTCTGCCTTGTCTGCTCCACAGTGGGTTAAGGTGACGTCAACAACGGAGCACTCCTCCGGGGCACAGGGGGTGAGAGTGGAGGTACCCCGCCATCTGGGTTTTAGGGACTTCCTCTAGTGACTTGGGGCCCAGTTGGTTCATATGTGCTTGAAGCCAAGGACAGAGGGAACTCAGATGGTCCCCAAACTGAGTATTTATTTACTCTTTATTATCTGAAGATTTGTCTGAGGCAGTCACTTTGAACGTGACTGTGTCCTTGATACGTTTATTTTTCTTGGTGGTGCCCAAACTGTAGCAGAGCGTATCCCCCAGAAGCCACGGGATGAGGGTGACTTTCGGGCTGAGGGAGCTGGCTTCCCCCTCTGACCTGGGGAGCCTCCCAGCTTCCCAGCCTCCTCTTTGTCTCAGCCGTCTCTCCCACAAGGAGGGTCCCGGAAAGGGGAGGGATGTTGTTCAGGGGAGCTGCTAAGATGCCGAATGAGGCTGTTTCATTGCAACAAGAATCCAAAGAGAGAAGCCTCAGAAGTGTCTTTCTGAACCTGGTGGTGGGAGCTCCAGGTTTGGCTTCTGGAGACCCCCGGCCACTAGAGAGCAGGCCTTGGCCTGGCTGCCAAGTCTTCACGACAGGCTGGGGTTTCCAACAGCTGGGAGGTATCCCCTGGACCTTGCTTGTCATTGGCCTCCTAGAGGTTCAGCAGCATCCTGTTATGGCCTGAACCACCACTGGCCACAGGCTCTGCTGAGGGTGACGCTGCCTTCTTCACGCTGACTTGATGCACCAGTCAGCAGTGCCGTGCTTTTTTTGGCACCAAAGCATCGCAGCTTTATTAACACGGTGACACCCACTGAACAAGCGTTCATATCGCACATCACATCACGTTAACGTGTACAAAATTAATATTCCTGACCTTGGTGGTGGGAAGAACAATCAGTCTGGGGAGCTTGTCATCCCAACGCAGGCAGCCTTCTGGAGAAGTCCTGACCATTAGAGCTTCAGCCGCCATTTTCTTCCCGTCAGAGCCAAGCCTGCACTCCTAGCCCCTCTACTGGGCTTTGGCCCTTTGTGGATTCTCCTGGTTCCTGGAAAGCCCCAGTGCCCAGCAGGGATGCTGCAGAGGCCCCTGGTCTCCCTGGGACCATCCAAGAATGCCATTATCTCTTTGTCCCTGTGACCTCTGTCACCCCAAACAGCTTGGGTGACATCTCTTGTGACTGCAGGTGCCCAGGCGCCTGGATGGAGAAAGCTCGTGTTCTCTGCTGGATTGTGACCTGCCGGGTACCAGCCATGAGCACTCCTCTAGAATCAGTTTCCGCTCTCTGCTCCTTGCTTAAGGTCCTGACAGAGGCCCAACAGCTCAGTCTAATCGCCTTGGTATTACCCAGAGCATGTAGCTCAGCTTGCCTCCACTCCATCACTCTCTTCCTTCTTGTTCTTTTGGCCCAAAACTAAAGTCCTGCATCAGTGCTGCCCCTCTGAACCCTCTTCCAGTCAGCAGCCAGCAAGATGTACATCATCCTGATCCTAAGTCTCGGGGTGCTGGGAGCTGCCTAGAGGGTGAATGTGTGTGGTCATTGTCGGCTCAGGTCTGAGCACCCTGCATGCCTCATTGCCCCTCACACCCTCCAGGGCTCTGGGCAGCCCGTTTTGTGGGATCTCAGAACATCTGGGGTTAACTCTGGGCTGCAAACCAGGTTGCACCAGACAGGGCAGAGGCTGCAGGTACGGCTACACTCACAAAGGACCCCCCCGCCCCCGTCACAATTAGATGTGCAACATCTTCGCACAGAAGAGAGACCTGTGTAAAAATGACCCAGAGGACAAAGTGGATACGCACTTCATAAAGCAGAAAGTCTTGTGTGAAAAAGATCGGTCTGTCTGGATTTTCCGGGCGTGTTTATAACAAGGTGAGATCTAGGTGAAGTTTGCTGGGAACTTGAGCTCTTTCCCCCATAAAGAGGAAGGCCACTCAGGGTGGAAGCTGACCTGACATGGGGATGGGCTCAGCCTGGAGAATGTGCTCGGCTGGGGTTCTGAGGGCCGCGGGGACGGTGGCAGCCAGAGGGGTCCGAGTGTCTGAGGTGGCTGCTCCCACTGGCACTACGCAGAAGGTGGTCTGGCTCTAACCACCGCCCCCAGCGGTGGGGGGAGCGGGGCGTCTCTGGTCAGTGGAAGTGGTGGGTGGAGCTGTGGGTGGAGCCGGGCTTGGCCATGCCCCTGCCCGCTTACTAGAGTCCTGAGGACAGGCCCAGGTCTGGGAGGCAGCACGAAGGGCTGGGTCAGGAATACTAATTTTGCACTTGTTAATCTTTGTCTTTTCCTTCCTCCACCTTCTTTCCTTGCTCTTCATTTCCGTCCTACTTCTTCCCCTTGCTCTCCGGCCTTCCTCCTTTTCCACAGCCCACACCTTAAGGCTTCAGAGGAAGGACGAGCAGCAGGTGTGCCGTGGGGGGGCCCTCGCACTCCCCAGGCCTCTCTGCTGGTCCCCCACTGCCCCTCTCCTGAGAGGCAGCACGGAGGTTGGGGGTCTGGGAGACCATAGGCTCAGAGACCTGCATTTACAGAGCAGGAGTCAGCCCAGAGGCCCTCTGACCTGCCTCCCAGGTGCGGACCCAGGGTGGCCCGTCCACTTCCCTATGCAGTCCGTGCACCTCTGTTTGAAGCATCCTTTCAACGTGGAAAATTCCTTTGTGCTCACTCTTTATGATGAAGTTCTTGCTCTTTTACAAACACCTGGAGGATGGGGCTGGCAGAAATTGCTCTCCTTCTCCCCTCCCCTTCGTAGGGGAGGGAACTGGTGCTGAGACATGAAGCCAGGCCGTGGTCACAGGACGAACCTGTGGCTGAGCAGGAGCCAAGACCTGGGGTCTCACGGTCTGTGACATCACTCAGTTTAACAGGAAAAAATACAATACAGGAACAGCAACAAAAACGGCAGGTCTTCTCCCAGGTCCAGGCTGGCACCCTCGTGGACGCCTCTCCACGTTGGGTTGCTGGGGCTTCCAGGCTGTGCCCCGTGGTGACTGGGGGTCTGCTCTGTGCTGGGCCCAGGTGTGGGGTGGAGGCAGGGATTCAGGTGGCCAGGACACCCCTGATGATCTTGGCGTGTTTCCGTGTCTGAGCGAGAGGACTCGGGGCCTCACTAGGAGTTCGGGCATGGCGGTTATTAAAACTCAACCTGAATTTGATTTATGAAACAGGCAGGGTAGCCTTGGCTGTGAGGGGGAGGCAGGAGGAGGGTCTACAGAGACGGGTATGCATGAACCCAGAGAAGGAAGGGGTCAGGAAGGCCGATTCCGGAGCCAACAGCCTTCTTCACAAGACGTCCAGTTTCAGACACGTCACCCCTGCCTGTCTTCTCAGTTCTGAGTCTCAAATGTGATCCTGTGTGTGTGAAGGCCTGAGAGTGGCTCCTGGGGGTTTGCCAAGGAGGCCCTGGGCTCCGGGGCCTGTTCCTCCTGGGGCTCCCCTGGTCAGGCTGGACGCCAAGTGTCCTCTGCCCAGGACGGCCCCTGATCATCTCTGGGGCAGAAGCAGGCCTCTGTCCCCAAGCTGCTTCCACTCGCTGTGCCGACCAGGATCGCTGAGCAGTTAACTTCCTTCTTGGTCACCTCCTCAGCTGGTTAAATTATCCTTAAAAAAAAAAATCACTGTGTGGTTTAAAACTCTGAGTGCTCAGGGGAGGCTGAGAGAAGGCCTGAGTCTCTAGCCTTGGAGCTGACCCACAGCAGCTCCCCAGGCCTCTCTCCTCCCACCAGCCCTGCTCAGGACTCCCAGCTCGGGCCTCTCTGACCTCACAGTCCTCGAGCTGGAATAACCTCTTCTTTTCTCTCTTCTCTAATCTCCGTCACAGCTTCTCTTTCTCTCCCTGCCTCCTTCCCACTCCCCTTGGTCTCTCTGTCTCTCTCTGTCTTCTCTCTCTCTGTTCCGTTGCCCCCATCCTAATGGATTCCTCTCTTTCCCCGCCATTCTTCTCTTGTTCTCCTCTCTCTGCTCCCTCCCCTCCACTCTCTCCTCACCCTCTGGACACTGGACACTGCCCCTGTTCTTCCTCCCCGGACCTCTCCTCTCCCTGCCTCTTCTTCCTCTCTCTCCATCGCAGTCTCAGGCTTCCTTGTGAATGAATGACCAGAATCACACAGCTTACAGGAGGAGGTAGCTCTCGGCTAGCTTTACTAGGAAGAGAGGGGAAGGGGAATTAAAAGAATGAAGTCTTGCCATTTGTGACAACGTGGATGGACCTAGAGAATGTTGTGCTAAGTGAAGTGAGTCAGACAGAAAGACAAATGCCCAATGATTTCACTTATATGTGGAATCTGAAAAACGAAACGAACAAAGAAAACAAAACAGAAACAAACTCATAGACGCAAAGAACAAACTGGTGGTCACCAGAAGGGAGGGGGATGGGGGGACAGGAGAAATGGGTGAAGGGGATTAAGAGGTACAAACTTCCAGTTATGAAATAAATAAGTCACGGGGGTGTAATGTACAGCATAGGGAATATAGTCAATAATATTGTAATAACTTTGTATGGTGACAGATGGTTACTAGACTTATCACAGTGATCATTTTGTAACGTATATAAATGTCGAATCACTGTGTTGTATACCTGAAACTAATACAATATTGAATGTCAACTATAGTTCAGTAAAAATAAAGAAAAGAAATCTGAGGAAGCTTTAGCCAGCACCCAAGGAGTCTTGGAAATTTGAAAACAGAGGATTATAATTTCAGAACCTTCATTTCAGCCCAGAAAATGTGAAAATCTGCAGGACAGTTTACTTTGGGGTTGCTTCTGGGAGCAGGGCACAGGCCCGCCTTCTCCCCTTTCTCTCCACCTCACTCCCAGGGCCCCTCTGCTTCCCTGCCACCCCACTGAGCCCCCGTGGCTGGAGAGTGCAGACCCACCAGGGCACCCTTCACTCCTTCGTCTCCTCCTTTTGGGAGAGATTCACAACCGAGTAATGAAGGTAATTCCCACTTGCTCAGAAATGAATTCTGTTTCATTTCAAAAGCCCCAGCTTACTGTTTTATATTTATATCAAACATATTAATTTCTTTTTACCTAATGGTTGAGTTTAGCTAATGATGATAATAAATATTTATGAGGGAGCTGCTGCCTCAACCTCTGATTGCCGCCATGGGCTGGCTTCTCACTCTGTGGCCATGTCCCTCGGCCCCATGGCTGTGTCTTGGAAGGACTGAGCACTAGGGAGCATGAGAGGGGACTCAGGACCCTCCTGGAGAGGCAGGTATGGAATCTGCCCAGGGATGGAAGTCAGAGAAGGCTGTGACATGGCAGCCGCTCCATGTCCCGGGAGCATGGCCCTCACTCCGTGCTCCTTCTGTGTGAGTCCCTCTGGGTAGTCAAGTCCCCTTTCTAGCTCCTCTGACTCTTCCTGAGGGGTCCCAGTGGGCTTGAGGGTGTCCCATTTAACTTGTCAGAACTCCAGTTTCCTCGGCCACAAAAGGTCTCCCAGGACCAATGAGAGGACCAAATGCAGTGAATGTGAGAATGGCTCATAAGTCTGCATGGATTAGGAGGGTCTATTTTCTCATCACTTGACATTCCAGGGGTATGGGGCTGTGGAACTTTGGAGGAAGCTTCTGTAAGTTTGAGAGCTTTTATTTCTCATGAACACGCGTCTCTACCCAAAAGTCCCATTGGGTTCCGCTCGTGCCAAGTTCGTCAGTTCATCCAGCTGTCCGAAAATGTGTCCTTAGCCTTCAGCTCTGGAGAGATCCATTGCTGTCTTGCTGCTTTAAGTGCATACCTTTCATTGAGGGGGAGAGAAAGTGGGGATGCAGTTAGGGAAGCTGTGGCGGCATATTAGGACTCGCCTCTTGGAGAGAAACTTCTTCCCCAGAGCAACTTGGGGAAATATGAGACGCTGGCCCCAAGCCGCCCAGCGCTTGCTGGTCTCTGCTCTGTGTGTTTCTTTGCATCTTTGCAGCTGTTGATCTGGTTTGAATGAGAGCCCCCTCCCCCTGACCGTTCAGCTGCCTCGTCTGCTGGAGCTGACTGCAAAGGTTCCAGTCTTATTTGTTCAAGAGAAAAGACTGACGATAATGCATTCTTCAATAATGCGGGTGTGGGCACGGCTGGGGTGGCTCCAATGCAAGGAGACCACCATCCGGGGCATCTCCTCCCCTCTTCCTCAGGGTGGGTTCTCATCCTTTCCACCCCAGAGGCCCTTCCTGGTGAAGTGGCTCTGCTGAAAATGCCTGTCACTCTCAGACAGAGTTGATCCAGGAAGGACTTGGGGTCACACCTCGGCACATCTGCTTTGCTCTTGCACTAGTCAGAGTCTGGATCCATCTAAATGTTTTGTCAACTATTTGGGAGGTTTGAAGAAGTCATCTGTGGTGTTCCTTCCTTCCTTCATTCATTCCGTGGACAAATGTTGAGTGGCTGCTCTGGGCCAGACCTTAGGGTTACAGGAGATACGGGGGGCTGGTCCTGACCACACAAAACTGACAGTCTATTAGAATATCCTGGAACGTCTTGCTATAAGCAGGTGATTTCAGTGGTGTGCCTTGTAACAAGAAGGGAGAGGGTGCTAAGGGGACAAAGGTTGGGGTCAGAGAAGCCCCCTCCCCCTAGACGTTACCTCTCACCTGTGGCCTGTGGGGGTGGATTGGCTCACCCTCCTCTTCTTTGCATCTGCCCCAGTGTTTCCAACAGAGGAGGCAGCAGTGGGAAGTGAAGAGTGAGAGACCTTGGCACATTCTAGAAGCTGAGAGGCTGGAGAGGAAGCAGGGCCAAGACGGTGGAAGACTTTGGGGTTGCTTTGAGGAATCTGATCTTTCTTCCAAGCCCGATGGGAAGTCACTGAGGGTGTTCCATGGGGGTTTGGCATGACCGGCCCCCTGATTGACAATGATCCAGTGGCTTCTGTGTGGAGAACAGAAGGAAGGGCCTGGGGCTGGAGTCAGGGGGTTCATTGAGGAGGAGAGGTGAGAGATGCTGGTGGCTAGCCGAGGCTGCTGTCAGAAGGGACAGAGAAAGAGGACAGATCCTGTTATGAAGGCTGGTGGCAAGCATCTTGCTGCTGGACGTGACCTCCCACTAACCTCTTTCCAAAGGAGACAGCGAGTGTCTGTTTCTCACCTACTATGTATAAGACTGTGAGGATGTAGACTGGGGCCCCGGGCCTTGGAGAGTTCAGACAAGAACATACAGAAAGTAGAATAGCAGCAAGGATTCAAATAACTATTCACAGTAGCCCAGCTTCCCAAGGCTCTGCATGAGTAACCGGCAGAGAGGGAGGGAGGCCACTCCAAGGCCAGCACGGTGGGCCAGCTTCTCACCCAGCCCACCTGCCCCCCCACTGACCTCTCCCTGTCCACTCAGACAGTGACTGGAGACAGCCAGTCTCCCCTCCCCTCCTTGCTTGCTGCAGGTCATTACCTGTCCCGCTGTCTGGAAGTCCATCCTTCTGTCCAGCCAGGGACTTTGCTGGTTAGTCGAGAGAAAAAAGGACTAAGAAATGACTCAATTGCGGAGTGTTTATGAGGAGCCAGTGTTTGGAGGGAACACACCCGAGAGAGTGAGTTTACATCTCAGTTCTTGGCCCTTTTCTCAGAAAAGCCATACAGTAGAGAAGTAGAGAAGGGAAGATCTTATAGATTTAATGCTCTGTGGTACAGATGGGAAAATTGAGGCTTAGAGAAAGAAAATGACATTCTGCTTAGAGTGCAGCAACTCACCTGGCATGTGTGGGTGCTCAGTAAGAATTTATAGAATTAATCCCCTCTGCCATCTCTCTGGGTCCATTTCCACTTTCTCACAATGTTTTGAAGTTAGATAATCAAGAGTGGTTGTGATATTCTCAGGGCAGTGCAACTATTGCAGAATATGGTGGAAAGATTCATACTTTGCCCTCCATTTTAACGTAGACAGAAGAACCAATGGGTGGAAGTCTTAGGCTCAACCTAAGGAAACACTTCTCACCATTGGGTCTGAAAAGAGAATGGCTGTTTTAATAGGTAGTGAGGTCCCCATCTTGGCAGTGTGCAAGTATGTTTGTAAGGAGCCTCAGAAAGCCTGACAATGTCTAGGGTGGTGTGTGGGGTGAGGCCAGGTCTCCCCAGGACCCAGGTCTCTTGGCACCAGAGCTGTTTAATTTTCCTCGGAGTAGGATTTTGTTCCCACTGGGGAGGTTGGCCTTACTTTCCTTTCAATCTGCATTTCCTCCTTGGTCATCAGACTGATGACATGCTGATACTGCTGTGCAGTTTACAAAGCATATTGGAGCACATCGGGGGCCAGCTCGGGCGCTATCTGGTTGAATCAGTGATGGTGCGTGTGGGGGGTGCACCCTGCACTGTGTTGAGGCTGCCACAGGGGGCCCCGTGCTCTGGAAGCTACACTGCTCCTGGGTGGGAGGTGGGCCGGCGGAGCCACTAGATTTCCTTCCCTCTCAGCTGGTAGCTTTCAGGCCACAGCAGGCTCTCTGGTGTCCACTGTTGGCCCCTGCTTCTGGCTGCCTGGTGTCTCCCATAGCTTCAGGTGGGGCCATTTCTGGGTGCCTGCCTCTCGCAGACTCGATTCTGTGGGAGCTAACAGAAGCACAGTGTCCCCGGGTGTGGGTTCACGCTACAGCCTGTGGCTCAGAGGGCCGTCTCCAGGAGAGGAGGGGCTCTGGGATCTGTCCCCGTTTATGTGGGGCTGGGCTTTCCCTTGCGTCTCAGCTATAGGGACACAGGCCATTGTGCTTTCCTCCTTCCTTCCCAGACTCAATGTTCAAAACAAAGCCCCTTGGGGTCAGCCCCGTGGCATAGCAGTTAAGTGCGCGCGCTCCGCTGCTGGCGGCCGGGGTTCGGATCCGAGCGCGCACCGCGGCACTACTTGTCAGGCCATGCTGAGGCCGCATCCCATATAAAGTGGAGGAAGAAGGGCACGGATGTTAGCCCAGGGCCAATCTTCCTCAGCAAAAAGAGGAGGATTGGCATGGATGTTAGCTCAGGGCCGATCTTCCTCACCAAAAAGAAAAAAAAAAAGAACGAAGCCCCTTGATGGAAACATTAGACCTACGGGCACCTGGTGTGTTTCTGCAGACAGCGGGCTGCACCTAGTTAAGCCCAGGTCACACTGCTCCAGCTCCTCTCCAGGAGGACTGCAGACCCGCCCAGATGCTCTGACCAGCTCGTGCTGGGTCTCCCCTGGCACACAGGGTGACCAACTGACCTGCTTTGCCCAGGACTGAGAGGATTCCCAGGATGCAGGACTTGCAGTGCTAAAATCAGGGCGGTTCCAGGCAAATGCGACTCTTGGTCACTCCACCCCCCGCTGCCCTCCCTCCAGACCTGCCAGCCCCATTGGGGTTTGCGAGCCAGACTGCCAGAATGTGCTGCAGGCTGAGGAAGGGTGTGGGGAGACTAAGACATCTTTTATTTCTCCCTTCCTATTCCTTTTCCAGCAAATACATTCACCTTCTTCATCGTGGCCGGCAAAGGAGCCTCCCTGGGCCAGCACAGTACTTCCCCAGTCATTTTGGCCCTGGTCCTGGGAAAAAAGCTTGTTGGCCATTTTAATTTGTCAGCTCTAAGTGCATGGCCTCAAATTTAAGGTCAACCACAGTACTCACACCTCAGCTGACCAGAGCACGGCACTTTCCTGTCACTTGTAAAGCACATCCCATGGCTCAGGCACCAGACTTGCGCTTTGCTGTTTGCACGTGAGCAGAAATGTCCTTGCCTCCACGGCTGATTCGGACGTGTGTACCTGGAACCCCTTCCCGTCCATGTTCAAATGGCTCGGGGTTGGGATGTTACTGTCGTCTCAGCTTAGAAATCTTGACGCTCAATGGGCGACTTAGGAAGGAAAAATAACCACACTTGAGCTGGAGGGAAGAACAAGGGGAAAATATCTGTTTGCCTTCAAGGGAACTTATTTGAGTTATTTCACTGTTTTCTTCTGGTGTGAGATTGATCTGGGGCAAATCTTTAAAGTTATGGGAGTGAATTCTGCAAACAAAGCTTCCTTTTCTTCTTAAGAGTTTTTTACGCTGCCACACAATTAGCACTGTAGCATCCCAGCCACCTACACACTTCCCCACTGGCCTGTTGAAGCCAGCAGGTATTGAGGAGCTGACAGGAAGAAGTCACTTTTCCCCCCTTCTCTGGCTTAAAGTTGTTCCTCACCACAGGGATGGCCATGCCTAATTGTTCACACGACCAGCCCGACTTAGTTGACAGTGTTAGGCAAGCTCCAGGAAGGAATAACCTAAGCCACTGAATGCAAGAGAATGAAAAAAAAAATCATTTCATTCCATTAACACAAGTGTTCTCCTGGCTTTGCGTCTCTGGATGTGCATCTTCTAGAACCCAGCTGCTCAGCCCTGCCCTCCACCTGCTCCGGAAGTGCACGCAGGAGGTATATCCCCACTTACATCGCCTCCAGAAAGGCGGGATCCCTGTTGGATGCCCACGGAGCTTATGCTGAGTAAATATTGACAAAGAAGTCTAAAGAGCAAACACTTTGACATTTGTAAGGTCCACTGGAAGGTCTTGTATATATTTATACAGGAGGAATGAGCGCCGCATACCAATTTTCCTGAACTTGTTCTGACATAATTCTGCATGGAGAGTGTGTGTGCGGGTGGCTGAGAAAGGCTGAGTGTACACGTGGGGGATGGCGCCAGGGCTGAGTGGTCATGGGTCAGGGTCTTCCCTCCCAACTGGAACAAACCAGCACCTCTCCCCGGCTGGAAACTTTCTCTAAGCTTTTATGAGACCTACTTTTCCAGAAGGAAGAAAGAAAAACCACAAAACCTTGTTTTTAATTTATTGCAATTGATGTACTTTCTTTTTACTTTGTAAAAATTTTATTGATGTTTTTGTACTTTGTATTTATTAAAGATTGAGCCTCAAAAATGTAATGAGTAAAAAATGCTTAATTTAAATTGTGAATCTGTCTGTTAAGAAATGCATTAGGGGTAGGAGAAGCATAAGACATATTAATTGACAGACAGGAACTGCTGTCTCTGAGGTTGATACAAGTAATTTATTACTTTAGAAATGAATGCCACCTCCAGAATGTGCTTCATTAATTTCAAATTTAGTTTTAATTTCAAGCTGTTGCCCCTTGAGAAGAATAAGGTGGCAAATTATGTTTGAAGAGCAGATTTTTTTTTTTTTTGCTCCAAAGAAACGCCGCATTTTAACTATTTAATTTTACAAATAAACGTGGCTGTCTACTTTGCTGCGTTTTCCTGAGAGCCTAGAAAATATTCTGGGTAAGATCAACACTTACTAATGCTTTTTTTTCCCTTTCTCTCCTTGTCCCTGTCTCTCTTCTTTCCATCCCACCTTCCCACCTGTTACCATGGCAGCCTACGTTTCCGATGAGTTAAAGGCTGCCGCCCTGGTAGACGAAGATATAGACCCTGAAGAGAGCACGGCAGATGGGGAGCCCTCGGCCAAGTACATGTGCCCGGAGAAGGAGCTCAGCAAGACCTGCCCCAGCTACCAGAACTCCCCGGCAGCTGAGTTCTCCAGCCACGACATGGACAGTGAGTCACACATCAGTGAGACCAGTGACCGAATGGCTGACTTCGAAAGTGGCTCCATCAAGAACGAAGAGGAGACCAAGGAGGTGGCGGTCGCACTGGAAGACACGACCGTGTCGGATAGCCTGGAGCAGATGAAGGCGGTGTACAACAACTTCCTCTCCAACTCCTACTGGTCCAACCTCAACCTCAACCTGCACCAGCCCTCCTCGGAGAAGAACAACGGCAGCAGCAGCAGCAGCAGCAGCAGCAGCAGCAGCTGCGGCAGCGGGAGCTTCGACTGGCACCAGAGCGCCATGGCCAAGACCCTGCAGCAGGTGTCTCAGAGCCGCGTGCTGCCCGAGCCCAGTCTCTTCAGCACGGTGCAGCTGTACCGGCAGAGCAGCAAGCTCTACGGCTCCATCTTCACGGGCGCCAGCAAGTTCCGCTGCAAAGACTGCAGCGCCGCCTACGACACGCTGGTGGAGTTGACGGTGCACATGAACGAAACGGGGCATTACCGTGACGACAACCACGAGACTGACAACAACAACCCCAAACGCTGGTCCAAGCCCCGCAAGCGCTCCCTGCTGGAGATGGAGGGGAAGGAAGACGCCCAGAAGGTGTTGAAGTGCATGTACTGCGGCCACTCGTTCGAGTCCCTCCAGGACTTGAGCGTCCATATGATCAAAACAAAACACTACCAAAAAGTGCCTCTGAAGGAACCCGTCACTCCTGTCGTGGCCAAGATCATTCCTGCTGCCAGGAAGAAAGCTTCGCTGGAGCTGGAGCTCCCCAGCTCCCCGGATTCCACGGGCGGAACCCCCAAAGCTGCCGTGTCGGACACGAACGACGTGCTGCAGAAGAACTCCAACCCTTACATCACGCCAAATAACCGGTATGGCCACCAGAACGGGGCCAGCTACGCGTGGCACTTCGAGGCCCGCAAGTCCCAGATCCTGAAGTGCATGGAGTGCGGCAGCTCCCACGATACGCTGCAGGAGCTCACGGCCCACATGATGGTGACCGGCCACTTCCTCAAGGTCACTAACTCGGCCATGAAGAAGGGCAAGCCCATCGTGGAGACGCCCGTCACGCCCACCATCACAACCCTGCTCGACGAGAAGGTGCAGTCCGTGCCCCTGGCCGCCACCACCTTCACGTCCCCCTCCAACACGCCCGCGAGCATCTCCCCAAAACTGACCGTGGAGGTCAAGAAGGAAGTCGACAAGGAGAAGGCAGTCACCGACGAGAAGCCGAAGGAGAAGGAGAAGCCCTGCGAAGAAGAGGAAAAGTACGACATCTCTTCCAAATACCACTATTTGACTGAAAATGACTTAGAAGAGAGTCCCAAGGGGGGACTAGATATCCTAAAGTCCCTAGAAAACACGGTGACGTCCGCCATCAACAAGGCCCAGAATGGCACCCCCAGCTGGGGGGGCTACCCCAGCATCCACGCCGCCTACCAGCTCCCCAACATGATGAAGCTGTCCCTGGGCTCGTCGGGGAAGAGCACACCCCTGAAGCCCATGTTTGGCAACAGCGAGATTGTGTCTCCCACGAAAAACCAGACTCTGGTCTCTCCCCCCAGCAGCCAGACCTCACCCATGCCCAAGACAAACTTCCACGCCATGGAGGAGCTGGTAAAAAAAGTCACCGAGAAAGTTGCCAAAGTTGAGGAGAAAATGAAGGAGCCAGAGGGCAAGCTCTCTCCCCCGAAGCGGGCCACTCCCTCCCCGTGCAGCAGCGAAGTCAGCGAGCCCATCAAGATGGAGGCATCCAGTGACGGGGGCTTCACACGCCAGGGGGACGGCCCCAGCCCCCAGCGGGATGGGTGCAAGGAGGGGACCCCGCCGGCAGAGCCCATGGAGAACGGCAAGGAGCTGGTGAAGCCTGGGACTGGCGGCTTGAGTGGCAGCACCGCCATCATCACAGACCACCCACCAGAACAGCCTTTTGTTAACCCTTTGAGTGCCCTCCAGTCCGTCATGAACATTCACCTGGGCAAGGCTGCCAAGCCCTCCCTGCCTGCCCTTGACCCCATGAGCATGCTTTTCAAGATGAGCAATAGCCTGGCCGAGAAGGCGGCCGTGGCCACGCCCCCGCCCCTCCAGTCCAAGAAGGCGGACCACCTCGACCGCTATTTCTACCACGTCAACAACGACCAGCCCATAGACTTGACAAAAGGGAAGAGTGACAAAGGCTGCTCTTTGGGTTCAGTGCTCCTGTCACCCACGTCCACATCCCCGGCAACCTCCTCATCCACGGTGACAACGGCGAAGACATCTGCCGTCGTGTCATTCATGTCAAACTCGCCGCTCCGCGAGAATGCCTTGTCAGATATATCCGATATGCTGAAGAACTTGACAGAGAGCCACACGTCCAAGTCCTCCACTCCTTCCAGCATCTCCGAGAAGTCTGACATTGACGGCGCCACTCTGGAGGAGGCCGAGGAGGCGACGCCCGCGCAGAAGAGGAAGGGCCGCCAGTCAAACTGGAACCCCCAGCACCTGCTGATTCTCCAGGCCCAGTTTGCCGCCAGCCTCCGGCAGACCTCTGAAGGCAAGTACATCATGTCAGACCTGAGCCCCCAGGAGCGCATGCACATCTCGAGGTTCACGGGGCTCTCCATGACCACCATCAGCCACTGGCTCGCCAATGTGAAGTACCAGTTGCGAAGGACAGGTGGAACAAAGTTCCTCAAAAACCTGGACACCGGCCACCCCCTGTTCTTTTGTAACGACTGTGCGTCACAGATCAGGACTCCTTCCACGTACATCAGCCACCTGGAGTCACACCTGGGCTTCCGGCTGCGGGACTTGTCCAAACTGCCCACCGAACAGATTAGCAATCAAATAGCACAAACCAAGTCGCCGTCAGAAAAATTGGCGACGTCCTCCCCTGAGGAGGACCTGGGGACCTCCTACCAGTGCAAACTTTGCAACCGGACCTTTGCGAGCAAGCATGCGGTTAAACTTCACCTTAGCAAAACACACGGGAAGTCCCCAGAAGACCACCTCCTGTATGTTTCAGAGCTGGAGAAGCAGTAGCGTTTGCTTTCGGTTAGAACGACTGTCATTTGCTTTGAGGGAAACTGTTGCAGGCACCTTAAGGCCCCTCTGTCTTGTTCTCGGCACACGTTCTTGTTTTAACTGCAGAGATCGCTCTGGGCTGGGCTGTTTTGTATAACTGTACAGTGTTTAATAGAGGTGCATAATCAGCTGTTGTTACTGGTAAAATATGAAGGTTAAAACGCAGTGGTAAGTGTTTGGAACTTCGTGTAAATGGGATTTAGTTGTGAGCATCCCTCGATGCTTCAAGCTGCATGCATTAACAGACAGTTTAATTAAGCATTTGTAACGAAACCGGGCACACTTTTTCCACACGACTCGGGTGTGCTGGCATTTCTCACCCTTTCATCTTTAGCCCTCTGAGTACTTTGAAGCACTTTTGCATTAATTTGGTTAAAAAATAAAATAAAATAATAATAATGTATGAAGCTCTGTTTTTTAAACTCCTTACCAGCTTAGTTATAATTAATAATATGAACCTCCATTTATGCAGGTCTGCAGGGGTATAACACGCCTTGAAATTTAAAAGAATATTATTTTCACATTGAAACATAGATGTATATATTGTATAGATTTCAGACTCTCTTATGAAAAATGTGATTGTGGTTAAATGACCTTTTTTCCTGCATTTATAGCAACATTGTTTTATGTACCTGCTATGCTCTGGGCATACGCCGTGCCTATGTATAGTGTATATTTCTTTTTCTTTTTTTTAACGTCTATGGGTTTTGTTTTTTACATACAAACATTGTAAATTATACAGAAGATACCACAGATAGCATTTATAAAGTATACAGAAACATTATCTGAAAGCAAAGTATGATTGTTTGTTTTGCTATACAGTACATCTATATTGATAGAGGGTCATGTTTAAATTATACATATTTATTAGCATCATATTATCATTTGTTTTGAGCAGTCTGAATAAATGAGGCCAGGAAATACATCCATGGCAGGCATCATAACTATTTTGCACATGATTTTTAAAGGTATTTATTAGAAATCAAAGAACGCTCAAAATAAACTCAGTGCTCAAAGGGTTAAGTCTATTTGAAAAGGAAAAAAAAAGAACAAAAAAAAAGAACGTGTACTGTATTTCCTAAACATTGATAAAGCCTTTAAAATGTTTGTACTGTAATACTTTGCTTAAAAGTCATGAGGCATTCTGTGATACAACCTCTTTCACTTATTTATAAGCCCTCTTGGTTGCTATTCCATATTGTAGGATGCCTTTTTATTTCAATTGGTAACTTTCTGTTTTGTTCTTCCTAATTATTCTCCCAAGATCCCACACTGCAGCTTTATCTTTAGGCTTATGAAAGGTAACCCGTGGTTACCGGCTCTCCAAGTGGTTCTGTTCTTCTCCATTTTTGGCAGTTAATTTGCAGAAGTAACTGACAGCTGACACCATATGAGAACCTATGTATAAAATATTGGCATGTAAACAGCACAGACACTGTAACACACTCTGTGCCCTGTTTTGTTGTTGACAATGAACCACCATGATGTGACTCTTCATATAGCCCTTTTTTCTACGGCAGCATTAAAATTGTCTTTTTGCTATAATTTTGTGTTGCGTTCACAATTATGTCTGAAATGTGCTACGACTAACGAGCACATTAAAATTAAATTGTATGCGATCTGTTTATGACTGAGCTGGTTGCTGTGTCTGCCAGGTGCTGGCAGGCGGATGCTGCCCGTAAATCAGGGGAGTTTTAGTGAACTTTGGCGTTTGGAGAGCAGGGAGCACTCTCTGTGGCGGCATGGACAGAATTTTCCTCAAGAATAAGAATTTTAGAGAAAGGAAGACATTCATATTCACGTGAGGTTAGATTCTCTGTGAGAAAGTGATGTGATCAAATATCACAGCGGACTCTCAGGTCACACCTGCTGACCTGCGTGGGTCCAGGCTTTGGTCTCCCTCCAGGGTGTGAGAAGTCAGGGCCCTGAGCCCTGCGGGAGGCAGGTCAGGAAGGAAGGTCTGTGGAATACTGTGCAGGGTGGTTCCTTCCTGTCGATTCGGGATTTGCAAGCAGCGGAAAACGGAGCCAAGCTGGGCAGGTGGAGTCTGGGGTCCATGGCTCTCTCTCCACGGATAAAGAAGTGCAGGGTGGTGGTGGGGAGTGGGGAGACGGAACCCACACATGGGAGGAGTGAGGAGAGCATTTACATGATAATCGCACGCTTTTATTAGCCCTGGCAAATCATGCCAACAAAACGCTGGGAACGTCATGTGAAATTGTAAAATACCTTTATTACTGTATTCAAACTACTCTTGCAGTTGTGCGGAATCGCGACTCCTAACCTAGAATTATACAATTGAGAGATGTATTACATCCGTGTAATACATAAAACACCTCAACTTTCAAAAAAATCCTCTTTTATTAAAAATTTAAATTAAGCCCTTTCAGAGATGTTCGGCAACACGCCCACGTTTTTTCTGTGCATCCCCACCCCTTTCTGTCAAGATGAGTCCAAAATCCCTGTCTGCTCTACTTTCTCGCCGCAATCCACCTCCCTCCGGGTTTTCCGAGGGAACGGCGCTGGAGTTTAGAGCAGGGTTTTGGCTGATAGGGAGTGCTGTGCTGGCCATGCTCGCGCCTTGCCATGCGAGCGCACAGTGGGGCTGTGCCTTTCAGAGAGGGCTTTCTCTTCTGGGCCTAGGGCCTGTCCCTTGCCCAGCGCCTCTGTGGCCCCTGTCCCTCTCTGAGCAGCTCTTTGCCCCGTGGGCCTGTCCCTGGGAGGAGCTGTGGGACACAGTGCGTTTCTTTGGGGGACCGGCTTCCCCTGGAACCTGGTTCAGGGGACAGAGACCCCCTCCCTGCCATGCCTTCCGCATCTTCACATCCGGAGCCCAGATTTCCACTCTTGAATTTTTCACAGGTTAAATATAGCATCGGTTTATTAGAATCCAAAGTCCTGCATCGAACAGATTAAACTGACAACACTTCCATCACCACCAGGGCCCATGTGGCAGGAAGGGAGATGGGATTCGTGCGAGTGACGGCGGAACCCCCCCTTTACAGTTTAGGAGAAGAACCCGACACTCTGCCCATCTCCTCCTCACCCCACCCCCAGGATTATCTTTGGGACTTTTCAATTTGGATGTAAAAGTGAGGATTTATAGCCAAGGTAGGTAGCAGGTTACATGGCTCGTTTGCCACGTGGGGCTCATAGCCAGGAAAGGACTGCTCATATTAATGGGGCCCAGAAATTAATTTTACCTCCAGAGGAAACACAGTAACTGGGCAGGTGAGGGCCCTCAGCAAACCTAATTTGGCACAATGATGATCCCCCAAACCATGCATCATGGGAGGGGATGGGGCTGGCTCTGGCCTCACCCAAATGCAGGGCCATTTACTCCCGAGGTCACCACACCCTCTCCTTGCTGGAGAGTGGGCCCATGCCTGGAGGAGCCTTCCATTCACAGCCCGGGATGGCCCTGAGTTTCCTGAGATAAAATGGGAAGATCTAAAGTTGCATTCCAAGTGCAACAGACTTATGCACTAGTTCTCCCAGGGCTGATGCTAACAGAGAATGTGAGTGCAGGAAGGAATGGGCCATCCAAGTCAGGCCTTTCAATGGGTCCAGGGAGGAGGAGGGATGGTGCCGAGGGAGGGAGGTTTTAATCACAGGTGTGGAGGTGACCCCGACCTCACCCCGCCCAAGCCCAGGCTTGTTGCAGTCCTACTGTAGATCTTCCAGCCATCACTTTTACGCAGTATCTTAAAATAACATTTGTGATAAATGTGCAATTTACCTAATTTATGGTGCTATGATGTGCTCAGGGCTACATGCAAGATGAAAATCTTAAATGGAGCTTGAACAGCTCACTTCACAACAAGAAATCAATATGCCACATCTTAGCTATTCGCTGCAGTCAACATTTAGCAAAAATATCAGTGATGTATCTTTAAGTTTTAGGCAGCAAGAATTCTATAATTAACCCAAATCTTATATAGTTAGAGCAGGTTGGTTATGATGAGGACCCAGATCTCCCTGGCATCTCAGTTCTATTTTCATTCTGGAAGAGGAAAAAAATATTGATAACCACTAGAGAGGTGCTCCTCTGCAGAATGCTCTGTGCTCAGGTGGAAGTGGTTAGACCTGGAAGGACTGACTCCCCGCTGGAGTTCAGGGCTGTGGTCTCTGTAAACTTGGGAGGATTCCTTCTCGCAAGTTCAGACCACTCCAACTAGATGGACTTCATTGCCCGTCAACCCTGACCACCTACGGTTCCATAGACCTGGTGACCAAATACTTAAAAAGAAAAAAGGCCTTGTAACCTGCCGGCCTCGGGAGATTAAGCTCCATCTTGAGAGCAAAACCCTACAGATAGAAGCCTGAGAACGGTGGAGGGACACGAGCTGATGGGCAGCAAGGCTGCAATGAGAAAATCCGGTGTTAAAACTGTTGTCTCCAGAGATTTCTAAGTCATCTAATAGAAAAAAAAAATCAAATGATTTTATTCTTTCAAATTCATCTACGTAGCTCTTTTGAAATTGGAAAAGTGCGATCGCATTTTATTCTGTTGACTATTTAGCACAAAAATAATACACTTCGTATTATAGGAAGCAATCATAAAAATGAAAACACACAAACCCCAACACCACTCTTTAATAATAAATACTTTAACTTTAAAATAATCACTATTATCCTTTTAGCTAATGGAGAAATTACCATTTTTACTCCGCCAGATAGTTATTCTTTTGGTAATAGAAACACTAACCCTTTGCCTCCCTCGGGATTTATTAGTAAGCATGTGTAATCTTTGGCAAAGGCAAACCTGAAAATGCATTTCCCCTGGGACCCCGTGCCAGTCGCTGCCTTCCAGCCGCAGCTGACCTCCAGAGACAGGGAGAAGGTACTCGTGTTTGCGCTCCCACGCAATTCCAGGGTGCGCTGGCCTTTGCAAAATATGCTGTGGTTAGCTTCAGAAACAGTCTGCCTCCTTTGGGAAAGGCTTCAGCTCTGTCTCTTAGCATAAAGCTTCTTGGAAGAAAAGCTCCTCTCTGACAAACCCTTGTGGTGGCTTTGTTGCAGCTGAGGGCTGGACTCCCGGTGTCAGTGCAGAGCAGCCATCAAACACAGGGTTTTGTTTCCAGGGAGGTGCTGATTTTCCTCACCCTCCTCTGAGTTTCCCCAAGCCAAAGGGAGATGCTATTGGACTCACAGGCACCATTTTTCTCCCCTCAAGGATTTGACAGGAGGCCACCCCCAAGAGGATTTTAAAGGCAAGCAAACCCTGGAATGGGTGGGCTTTGATGGTTCCAAAGGCATCTCAAAGCACTTTGATTTGGGACCAATGGATTTGCCAAATTGTTGGTCAGCGGCCTGAAGTTCGGACAGTCCCAGACAGCCTGATGGTGACTCAGTCAAGCCCCAGCTTTGCACATCAAGAGTGACTTACATCCAAGTTAGCGGCTTCTTGAGGCTCAACATTCAGGGGTCAGTGCCCTTCAGTGCCCTACCCCAGGTCCAAAGAGCCAGGTGTTTTCAAAATTAAATTATAATGGTAGAAGATCAGAGGAACTGCTTTTCCATCACCTTTGTACGTCACGTACTAATATATTCTTAATAAATCATTCTTGAGGATAATGATGATAAGCAAGGTGACTTCTTTCTAGAGATTAACATCCACAATTAGCTACTCAGGAATTAGGATACACTGTTATTTACTGTCTCACCTGTGCTGTCCAATATGGTAGCCACCGGCCACAAGTGACTGTTCAAATTTAAATTAAATTAAATGAAAAGTTTAGTTCCTCTGATGTGCCAGCCACATTTCACAGGCTCTGTAACCACATGTGGCTAGTGGCTACTCTTTTGGACAGCACAGATATGGAACATTCCCATCACCACAGAGAGTTGGATTGGGCAGTGCTGTCTATACCGTTATTTAAAAGCTTTTTCCTGAATAAGAGCTCATTCCTTAATGATGAAAGTGTGTTTCCAGTCCATGAGTATTCCTAAGAATCCTTATTTCGCCAATATGGGTGCAGGCAACATTCTCATGTGCTGATATCTCTGATCAAAGCCAAGGACACACGTAATTAGCCTTGAGCATAAAATTATAAACAGAAGTGCAGGCATCAGTGTATGAAGCTGCGGATCATTCCCCCTGCTGTGGACATTATCTGGGCTGCAGACTCCAAGCCCAGAGAGCTGATGGATGTGGCCATGACCTTGTTCTGCCGGTAGCTGGCAGGGAATCGGGCAGTCCCTGTACTGCTCTCTTTGCCCAAGTGGACTTGAGTCCTTCTCTGGGACTTGGAGACCCAGATGTGGCTCTGATGCTGGCGTAGCTCTTAGCCTCAGTGTGAGGACCTGTGCCCACAGAGGCCTGCAGACCCCGCCAGGCCTCCATCTCTGCCACAGCCCCAGGCGGCAGTGGCGTGGGCGGGGGTGGGGGGCAGGCAAGGGGTCCATCCTGCTCTCTCTTTAAAAATTAAAACCTATAAGTAGGACTTTGGAAATGACTTTTTAAATCGGGGGGGTTAAGTTTTAAAAATTATTGCATTTCAACATTTCACTTCCATTATTTTTTTTTCCCACAGCAGGAATCCAGGGACACATTTACGACCGTCATAATTGTGAGTTAGAGATCTCCCAGGCCAAGTGAAATGAAATTACGAGAAACTGAAATCTGTTTTAATTGGAGCATTTATGGAAAAAAGAAGTTGGAGTGGCTGCCTTTTCCTTTCTGTGCTCTCCGGTTCGTGGCTGTACCTGTGTCCAGGAACCAGGGCTGGCTAAACGTGGGCAGAGACAGAGCAGGGAGGAGAGGAGGGAGAACGAGGTAGGTGTGTCAGGAAGGAGTCATTTTCTTAGCTTCAAAGAAAAAAAAAAGGAGGTACAGTCGCAGAGTTCCGCCTCAGTGACCATGAAACCGAGTCGGCTAAAGCTGAAGGCCCCGGCTCCTGAAAGCCTCATCAGGGCTTGTCATCGCTCTAATGAATATCATTTAAATTGCTTTGTATATTGGTGGAGTTTGGATGTCGATTTAATTTGTGCATGTGTTTGAGCTCTTCTGCTTGGCTAGGCGAACAGAGAGGCAGGCGCCTAATGAAAACTGAGTTGGTGACAGTGTGATGCGCTCCAACCCAGGCAAATGGGTTTGAAGGGCTGCAGTGACAGGCCTCAGAAGAAGAGGATCCGCTGGGGAAAGAGAAGGAGGCTTTCCTGCAGTGTGTGGACCCACTAGGCTGTGTGGCCGGCTCGGCGTGGCTGTGCTGGAGATCCACGTGCGGGCTTCTCTCAGCTCAGCCCGCCCTCAGCCCGGTGGACACTGAGCTCTGGGCACAAGGGACTGTGCCTGTCCGATCTGGTCCCAGGAGTTCTCCCGGCTCTGTGGTTAAATGACACATTGATGGAATTACTGGGAGTGGCTGCAGTAAAGTTAAGCCTTTGAGCCCACCTCTCCAGCAAGGGATGTGGCCCAAGTCCCAAGCTGAGATGGTCGGAAGGGTCCTCGTGTTTGGGCACCCAAAAAAGCAAAGGCCTCTCCCATGTTGGTTTCACCCCGAGATGTCATACTATCATCCTCCGGTGGCCGCAGCTCAGCTCTCAGGACAGTCACTGCTGTTTTCTTACCACGTCTCCCCAGCCATCCTGGGAGGGAGGATGAGGCCCCCGGGGGGCCATGGCCTGCCCACGCCCACAGTTGCTATCAGGAAGGTCAACCAGGCTTCTGTTTTCAGAAGCGTTAGAAACACAGGCAGGACATAAACCAGCCATCTGCTTACCCCGCGCTCAATCCCCTACCTCCAAAAGGGCCGTGATTCTGGAAGCAGTTTGACGTTTGGCCCTTGTATATCACTCAGAGACTGAGTCTTGTGTTTCCTGGGGCTCCCGCTTCATCATGGGCTCCCCAGCACCCCAGATTCTCCTGGAGCCAGGGGGGGCCCAGGCCTGAGTTAGGGCACAGGGTGCTGGAAAGAGAGCATATGAAATGAGCCCCCGTCGCTGCCTTCTCTATGTTCCTCAAGGTCTGACCATTGAGCAGACTGACCCTGCCTTCACACTGTTTTCTCCAGCTTCTCAAATATCATCAATATTCACATTATCAACAAGGTAGCATAGAACCTGGAAAAAATGATCACAAGGGAGAATGTGCTCCAGGGTCCAGGCCACTTCTCCTTCTCTCTAGATCCCCTCCACCTCCACCCTGCATGACTCTGTTCCAGGGGGGATAAAAAGTCTCTCAAGGCTGGGAAAGAGATGGGCCCATTCTCCTAAATCAGACTGATGGCCAGAGATGTGAAGCGTCCTCCGGAAAGTTAGCCCCTCTTTCTACCATCAAGAGGCAAGAGGGTAGGACAGTGTGGGGCAGGGGAAGAAATGCTGGAAAGGAGTTGGTGCCTTGAGCCTGGGTCCACTGGAGGTTCTGGGAGCAGATGGAGGGCGTCCAGACTCCCAGAGAGCCTTACCCGCAGGGTTGGTTGGGGACTTTGGCACCACAGCCTGTTTGGCCATAAGGGTTGGTGTCCCAAACACGGGGACCCATGTTTTGTTGTGAGAGAAGGTCTGAGGAGCTTCTGTGTGCCCGAGACATGTGGTAGAGGCACTGGCAAGGCCTCCTCTGACCCTGCACAATTCCCAGGAGGGCGTGAGCCCTCATCTCGTCTCGGGGCTGGACCGTGAGCCTGGAGGGCAGTCCTGCCCACCCCGTGCCAGCGCTCAGGACGAGGAAGCACGCCCCACACTAGCCCGGGCCTTTAATGAGTGTGGAGTCAAGCTGGAGAAAGGAGACAAAACAATAGTGACAAATAAACGACAATGTCCAATGATGAATGAGATTGGGGAGAAAACAAAGTGAAATTACGGGGCTCTGTCCCTGCAAGGTGAAGTGCCCTGGCCGGGAGCCGGTCCTCGGGCGAGACGGGCCTGGGCTGGACCTTGAGGGGTGGATAAGATTTGAGAGTTCAGGGAAGGGAGGGCATTGGAGAACACGGAGTCTCCGTGTAAGAAACCACAGGAAGGCTGGCCACCCAGCCGCCTTCTGGCTGTGCCTTGAGATGGCGAGACCAATGGCATGGCCTGTCACATCCTGAGAAGTGCCTACTGAATCATCTGAAACAAAATATTCCTGTGGCTATTGTAGTGATAGGTGTTTTTCTATTGCAGTGTTTCTCACCTGGGGGTCTTTCTAGGACTTTCTACCACACCTTCTTAACCGTTTAGGGGTTGTGGCCCCTTTGGAGACATGCAGACTTGTCTTCTCAGGAAGAAGTGCATGCAGGCATAGCCATACATTTGGTTAATCACAGGGGCCGTGGGCTCCCTGAAGTCCGCTCACAGGCCTTGGGGGTGGGCCCAGTTAGCACGTGCTGCTCCCCCCTGCCTTCCAGAACTTGTAACTCATAGGGTGCTCCTTCCATTCCAGGCTTGGAGGGTCAGGGCTGCTTGTCAAGCTGCTGTCAGTAGGAACTGGCTCAGGATCTTAAAGCAAAGAGAGGAAATTTGGCTCACATAGGTGAAGTCTGGGGATAGTGGCTTCAGCAACAGCTGGATGTAGGTGCTTAAGTGATGTCCCCCGGAATCTGTCCCTCTCCACTCCTCATATCTCTCTCTCTCTGCTTCATCTTTGGGAGGTTTTCCCCTCAAGGCACTCATAGGTCCTGCTCAGCAGCCTTGAAGGCAAAAGAGCTTCCTGTCACAACAGTGGGAGCCACAGCCCCGCGTGGTCAGGATCGGGTCATTCCTGGACCCACAGCTGTGACTGATCAGCAGGGGGTCCCAGGCCCACATCCACCTGCTTCCAGGCCTGATGCCGCAGGTGTCTCTGTGCCCCAACATCAGGGTCAAGCTGCACGCTTAGGGTTCAAGTTCGGCATGCAGATGGCCCTGTTGATGGATTGGTAGGTGTTGAGTGTCTTGAGTGATGCCTGGCCTCAGCTTTGCCAGTGGGTGATGAGCCCCAGTGAAGTTCTAGATTTCCTCAGGGGGTGGTGCTCTTAAATGAAGAGGAGCAGTGCCGATAAGCCTGATGAGAAGCCAGGCTGTGGGATTCCTGCTGACCCCCAAGAGCAGGTTCTCCTGATGGGGGGCAGTGTCTCCTCCATGGGCCAGAAGCATACCTGGGTGGACAGTGCTGACCTGGAGAACGTCCTGGCTACTTTCTTCTTAAGGGGGTCCAGCACCCTAGGGAGAAGTGGGCTTCTCTGCCCAAAGGCTACTGGTCCTTCTTGTTGTCACGTCCTAGGCCCTGATATGGCTGCACACCAGAATTTACTAGACAGAAGAACCTTCATCCATTGGCCTCTCTGGCAGCTGAACTGACCAGCAGTCCAACAGCAGTGGCCTGTGTTGGAATATGACCTGCAGATTTGTTCGGTTCAGGCCACATGTTTTTTTTTTTTTTAGCTTTAATTCATTGCCAAAGTGTGAAAATTGAGAGGTTTCCTACAGATTTCTGGCATCTCTAGATGCCACATTCCTATGTGACAGCAGGTGGCTGCCTGTTTCAGATGGGGCATCGGCTCCCAGTTAGCCCCCATCCCAACTACTCCCTGTTTGTCTTATAGGCTGTGGATCCACAGGAGTGGATGCTGAGATGAGGGCTTAAGTGTAGGCACTTCCTTTAACAGGTGACCGCAGGGTGGTGGGGGTGTGGAGGATGAGACAGGACAGGAAAGGATGCCAATTCCAAATGCATCAAGGAGCAGGTTGCTGTTGGGATCCCACTGGGAACCTCTGTAGGACTGTGCGGGGACATCTCCAAGGAGTCCCATCCGAGGCTCTGGCAGATGAGGATCCGCAACTTCTGTCTGTCCCTGGCTGAGCGCTGCCCCCCTGTGCATGCGCAGATATGCTCCCACAGCCTTAGAGACCTAGGGTCTTGTAGTCGAAGCCAGTGGCAGGTTCAGTCATGAAAACGAAGGGATATGCTGGGGTATGGACAGCGCCTGCCACACGGCTGCATTAATCTACCCATGTTCCCGTCTCGCCCCTGCACTCCTGTGGGCATTTATGCAGGGTGGGCCCGTTGGCCCAGTGGGAGAGTTTCCAGCAATGGGGAGTGTCTTGGCCAAGGTAACACTCCATGTCAGATCAGGGCTCCCCCGTCTGCTGTGTCTACTACCCTGTGCTACTTATCCCTGGGAGACTAGAGCCCTGCATGCCTCCCTCATCCATTTTATTTTATTTAGTTATGGAATTATTTACTTATTTATGTGTTTATTACCCATCTAGTTCCAGAGATAACTTCGGGCTTCTGTATAGCTCATTAATTGCCTCATTGCTGGCTAGAAAGAGTGAGATGGGCTGAGAGGGATGGGAAGTACAGTGAGTGGGAGACCCATGGGAACTATGAGACCCAGGATCCTGCAGAGCCCCACTGCCACCCCTCTCTTGGCCCCACACAAAATGACATCATGTAGGAAATGGCTCCACGAAAGAGGTCCCTCCCACAGGAAGTCGCACTCTTGGCACAGGGCACGTCTAGCCACCTCTGGTGGTCCTCTGGCTAGGACCACCCCAGCCAGAGAGAGAGTGCTCAGAGAGAGCAGCTTGTCTTCATGGGCTCCTCGACTCCTCGGCTTGCTGCTGGGCCGTAGCGGAGGGCCGTGGGTGGCGGGGTTATAATGCCAAGGGGGAGGGACTCCTCTCCCTGCTCCATGCAACTCTGCACAGCTTCAGACGTCTTTCATCCTGTCTCCCCCACCCCACCCCACCCCCGCCGTTTCTTTGTGTGGGCACAGATGCGTCCTTCCTCCATGAAAATGCCTTGTCATAAAGTTAGTGTCAGAATCCACATGGATTATAATAGAATCGAGGTGGGTACCACTGCCGTGAGAATTTGGAGGTGAGTCTGCAGTCCCTGTCCCCCCAAGATGACTGGTGGGGGGCCCCTGAGCCATGGCCGGGGCGCAGGGCTGCCATCCTAAAGGTCCTGGTGGGGAATGGCCTCACATCACCCCTCACAATGCCATCATCGTGCCCATTTCTGCTCACTCAAGACATCCATGCCAACGCTGCAATCAATTAGTCCTGAGGAATGGACAAAGGGGGTTACAGGAAATTAACTTCATTCGGGCTTTCTCTCCTGAGGCCTGCCTGGCAGCCAGCTCTCCCAACACCCACATGTCCGCAGCCCAACTGCTCCGTCCATCAGCTCGTGTCCAAGTTAACAATTCATTTTATGTATTTTAATTTGGGCAGAACATTTATTTGGCTTAAATTTCCTTTTCAGGGGTTGGAATGTGCCTTCCACACACAGGCAGAGATGATCTGCTTGAATTTCGTCAGAAGGAGTTTAGTTTACAAAGATAGTAACTGAGCTATTAAAACCAACAACCCCTTTTAAAGCAAACAGACCATTAAAATATAGGAACAGTTTATGGCATAAATAAAATGAAGGATATAGATTATTTAAAGATAAGATTTTCAAGAAACAGGGATAAAAAAACATTTAAATAATTTTTCCACGATATTTTTTTACAAAGTGAACTTCAAAATGCAAATGCAAATTTTAAAAAAATCACAGAAAGACATTAAAAATCCATCTTACTAGTAAAGAGATACGAAAAAGGCTTGACTTTTCCTTCTAGATCCATATATGATTTCTAAGGGGCGGGGTGGAGGGAACTACTTGAATTCATAAATGGCAGAACGTACCCAGCTTGTGAAGCCACACTGTGGAAAAAGAAGCAAGACATTTGCTTCTAGATCATTCTCCCAAGCTGCCTGACAGATACAATAATTTCGTCCATTAGTCCGATCCATTGTCTTCCATCGGCACAGAAGTACTGTACCGCGGAGGTAGATTTCCACTGCTATGCATATTTTAAGGGTTATTTGGCAACACAAGTAAAGCTAAAAGTAGCCTCTTAATCTAATTAATTGACATTTCTGAATCTTGCTTTCACAACAACACATGGTTTCATGTTCTGGGTTTTAGCACTTGTCAAGCTTTTTTGGAGAATGTTTTGGTCAGAATGACAAGATAATTTGTGACTGAGGCTCCAAGCTAGAGAAGTGTTTAAGGCTATAATGATTTATTATCATCACAGAATAACAAAATTTACAAAGTGTTTCATCAGAATTTTTGAAATAAGTTTGCCACCATAGGAGAAGCCTCAGGGCGGGGGCGGGCTGGGTTCGGAGACGGGGAGGGTTCAGACTTCATGTACACACTCAGCCGTGACTGATCGGCTAAAATTTCTCTATTAAATTTATCTCGGCACGTTCCCCGAGAGAGAAACCCCAGAGCACTTTAGGAGGACAAGAGGTGATAGAATGTGAGCAGAGAGAAAAATCAGACCTCCCCCCAGTTTCTGTAAGCAGGAAACCCAAGTCCCCGACTCCGCTCGTATCATATATGTGGCTACAGTCAGCGATGAAATTCTACATTTTGGCAACGGTCAGAGTGAAAGTAGTCGCACTATCTATAGAAACTTTGAGATGGAGAACACTTGGAGTATGCTACTGAAAATGCAAGAAACACATTTTTGAAAGGATGAAATAATATCACTGAGTGACAGTAAATTAACATGCTGACATTTGCAGACTTTCAGAGCATTGCCATAAAAAGAAGTAATACAACATGACTAATTTGGACTTCTTTCTTCCTTCCCAGGGAGAGACAGCCCTGCCCCTCCGAGGCCACCCTGCAGGCTTTGCCTATCAGACACTTCCCCCTCATTCCCAGGAAACGCTAGTGACTTTAATACTTCCCTGCTCTCCAACGTTGCCTCTTGGAGCCTCTGTGGAGAACGCAATTTTGACTTCTGTGATCGGAAGATGCTCTCTTGAATGTCAGAAGAGCGTTCAGGGGCTGGCAGAGGGCACGCACTTCTGGCCACTGTGTGACAGCCCGCACTCCTGCCTGTACAATGCCCGGGCTGGGAGAGTCCTTGACCACCCTTGAGCATATTGGACAGATGGGGAGACTGAGGCACAGAAAGGCTGTACATTCCCAGGTCGCTTCTCCTTCCCCTGGGCCAAGCATCCAGCCTGTCAAGTCCTTCTGGTGAGAGGAAGCATCCTCTCCACCTGCCTGCGAGCAAGGGAGCCCTCTATTATTGGAGCTGCACAGTGCTGGGCACGCAGAAAAGTGCCGAGTGAACATTTGCTAAATTAATGAAAAAGTGCATGAGGCGAGTCGATGCCCCAAAGCCCCACGTCGCTGCCTCCTTAGCGAGGGCTCTCACAGCCAGCCTCTCCCTTTCTCAGACGCCTGGGCCTCAGCGACAGGAGGCCATCCCTCCCTGGAGCAGGATGCTCCTTTGTTCTAAGAGCTGTGCTTCCTGGGTGAGCGCCACAGCCCTCACAGCAAAATAGACAAGGTGTCTGCATCCTCGCACTGTGCCTGGCCCCAGGGAGACGCGCCAAAAAGATGCATCCTCTCCCTTCTAATGAGAAAGAGGCTCATTTCCTCCCAGAAGAAGGCAACCTGGGAATGAACACATTTTTAAACACTGCGGAAACTAGGAAGCCTGGAGAGCAGCTTCGGGGACACAGTACTAGCCAGAGTCCCTCAACGCATGCTAGAAGGACATAGCCAGAGGCCAGGTGGGCGCTGAGGCTGAGCTCGGAGCTTCCTGTATGGCCCCAGGTCCTGATCCTGAATCCAGGCCTGTCTGCTAAGTGGGAAGGGACCAATCATTTGCCAAACCAGTGTCATCTGACTACCTGTCCTTAGACAGGGCACCATAGACGAGATGAGCAGACACGGGCGAGGCTGGGGAGTGTGACAGTGACCCAGACAGGGGCTCAGGTGGAGCAGGACAAGAGAGCAACCCAGGCTGGGGGATGAGCATGAGCTGCTGGCTGGGTCTCAGAAGGGGTCAAGAGCACCAGCAGTTGGGCCGGCCCCATGGCTTAGCGGTTAAGTGTGCGCGCTCCGCTGCTGGCGGCACCGACGCACCGCTTCTCCGGCCATGGTGAGGCCGCGTCCCACATACAGCAACTAGAAGGATGTGCAGCTATGACATGCAACTATCTACTGGGGCTTTGGGGGAAATAAATAAATAAATAAAATTATAAAAAAAAAAAAAAAAGAGCACCAGCAGCAAAGAGAAGACCTCGGAGCCTGAGCTCCGCACGTGAGAGGATGCAGAGGCTGGCTGAACGTGGGCCTGCAGGAGGCGATGTCTGCGCCCTGCACAGTTAACCCAGGAAGCCAGCACAGGCAGGGCAGAGGATGTGCTACAGATTCATACCTTCAGTGCTGTCTGAATTAGGAAAGGTCAAATCAGAAGAGTCCCCCCTTCCCCAGCCAGGCCCATCTCTGTCTGATCCGGGATGTGTCAACCGCACAGGAGACCTGGGTTCTGGGCTTCCCAGTTCTCCCAGGGTCTGAGACAGAACGCTTGGCCCATCCCTGGCTGTCTGATGATTTGAGGGGTCTGGTGGAGTTGAGGGGGCACTTGAAGGATCACAAATGAGCCACCATCCCCTCCCTCTGCCTAAGTTCCCAGCTGCTTGTGGTCCTGTCCACACTGGTGTCCTGAGTTGCAGGAATGAGGATTTCTAGAGAACACGGTCTGGTCTCCTGTTTCTCTTCCTTATTCTGAGCAAAACTGGAGTGGGCTCAGAAGCCAGGGAGGGGCGCCCCAGGGGATACCCTAAGGGGCCCACCACCCCTTCCTCCGGACCCAGGGACCACAGCCCCCCAGCCCACGTGTGTCATAGGGAGTGGCCATTTCCAGCTGTGTGCGATGCACTACGACCGGCCCCTGCTGGGATGGTCTGAGGATTTGGGAGCCTGCGGCCATGTTGTAGGCAGAGACTGTTACGAGGTAACATAAGTTGAGAGTAACCTTTCAGCAGAACAGTTTGAGTTAAAATAAAGGGATTGAAAAAGAGTACAATGACCAAAAAAATCTATAAAAATGCAATTGCGCTAATATAATTTTATCACTTATTTAAAAATTTAGTCGACCCAAAAGACTACCAAGTGTGAAATTAAGGAAGAGCTCCTCTACTTTTATGGAAATCACTCTTCCTCACTTGTCTAATAGCCTGATTTTGTCAGATCATTTATTTCCATGGTTTTAAAATGAGCTTGACAGACAGAATTTTATAACACCACTTTACTGCAAATAAGAACATCATTTTCGCTTATTAAAACTGAAGCTTAGAGAAAGCATTAAAATTAACAGTTCACTCTGCTTTAACCTTTTGAATACTGCTGTGACTTTACACTGAGACTATGTGTGAGGAGGGCCGCGGGGCAGGGGTAGATGGAGGAGGTGGGACATGGCAGGGAGCCCAGGCCTGCAGGGCCGCACAGAGGACGCCCACCCAACTAGGAATGGCTGTCATGGTACCCAAAGGAATCCTCCGCTGGGTGATGAGCACCAGCCACTGGAAGCCCAGCCCAGGGCCCAGGGGAAACCAGAGAAGGCACTTGTTTCAATGTATGGCAAGGGGTCTGCCTTTCTCCCAGGAGACCAGTTGATTGAGGGTGAGGCTCTCAGAGTCTCATGGATTGGTCCTCCCTTCCTTTAGTCAACAAGTATTTGTTGAGTGTCTTTCATGTGCCCCACACTGTTCTAGGCACTTCAGAAAACACCTGAGTTAGACCAAGTCCCTGTCCTCGGGGAGCCTGCTATATCTCTGGGGGAAACAGACCATAGTCCAATAAACTAATAAATACATCATCCTATGCCTGATGGGGTGATACAGGCTGTGAGAAAACCAGAGCCAGGCCAGACGTCCAGCAAGTGTTTGTTGAACGAAGTGATCTTTCTCTGGCTTGAGACTTTGGGCAGGGGTTGCAAGGTGGCCTGTCCGGGCCATCATGAGAGCCTGCTGTCCTTTCCTGGTGCCCGGGGGGTGAGGCCTGAGTCAAGGGCGTTATTGGAAAGAACAGTTTGAATCTGTGTTTCTGTGCCTGAGAGCTTCGTCCAAAACCTCAGAAAGCCGCTCTGCCCTCGTGGCTGGCCGTAGTGCCAGGGAGTTAACATCCCCGGGAGCAAGTCCCAGCCAATGACTGATGGGAACTGGAGTGTCAGTGTCCCAACTCCTCAACCCTGGGAGGGACAAATCTGAGATGTGTCTCCCTAGTCGTCGCATGGGATTAAGCTCCAGGTGCCCGCTTTGCTGGTTGCCCTGGTAATGTACGCTTGACTACGTGCATTCCCTTCCCTGGTCCCTGGCCCGTCTTCCTTGCCCTCCCCAACCCAGTTACTCGCCCTGAATCCTTGGCTGAGACTCTGGGAAGTCTACTCCAGACAAAGACCCATGTCAGACAGCTAGGACTGATGGCTCTTGCTTTTCTCTGAACCCCCGACAGTATCACCCTGTGTGCACTTCTTAGAGCTTGCCGCCCCAACACCTACTCCAGCCCCTCCTGCAGGACAGCTCTGCGCAGGCGCCTGCCAGATCCACCCAGGAGCAACCTGACTGGCTTTAAGTCAGGGCCTTTTGCTTCCTGCCCCAGGTGGGCGTGTCTGAGGCTGTGGCCTCAGCACCCCACAGGACTTGCTTGGAATTTGCTCCCTGGCAAAGTCAAACCGCAGCAAATTAGCAGCTCCTGGGGCCACTATGAGCAACAGGGGAGGAGCCTTCCTTCCCCAGGGTGGAGAGTTCCCACACACATTGCATGAGGTCCTCCAAAGGGCCCGTGGGGTAGATAGCCCGTTGCCTAGAGCAGTGGCCGATTTGATTAGGCAGCCCTTTACTTGCCTCTGCCTCTTTTGCATCCGCACTCTTACCCCTGCTCCCAGGGTAATGTTTCCAAATAAACTACTCACACACGATCTTGGTCTCAGCTCTGCCTTCAGAGGAACCCAGGCTAAGGCACCAGAGGGGATGAGGGCCACTCAGTGCACGCCAGGTGGGCTTGCCAGGCAGCCTGTGTCTGGGCCTGGCTTCATAGCATGCAGCCCCCATAGTGCCTTCCTTCTCCCCCGCCACCCTGAATAGGCTGTGCCTTTTGACACCTGTGTGCCTTGGCTTAGACCATTTCTCTGCTCCCTGCTTGTCCTTGTCCTTCCTCCCTAAGGGCAGGCCTGCCCGCCAGTCGACCGTGTAGCCGCCTCTGGCTCTCCTAGATGGTGCTCCCTGAAGCCACTGACCACCCTCCCTGGAGCACTCCCCACACCAAAGCCTGCGAGTAGGGCAGCTGGTCGGAGTAGGGCAACAGTCCAGCGGGGCTACCCCTGGTAAACCAGCACCAGGACCGTCATGGTGCTGTGAAGGCAGATGGGCAGGGCAGCGACCCCGTGCCATGGAAGGCTCTGTCCGTTAGGTGATGTTACTTCTTCTGGATGAAGAGCTGTCTGCATATTCAGGAACTTCTCTGTGCCTGGCGCATTGTAGATAATCAAGAAATGATGAATGAATGGAAAATGAAGGAATGTATAGTCAAAACAAAACAAAAGGAATGAACACCCTGGGTACCTGTTTGCTGTGTCTGTTACAGCATCAGAGCGTCTCCGCCTCATATGCCCCCGGGGCACACGCAGCACAAGCACTGCTCCCCAGGCCCCAGGGCAGACGTCTGTCACTCCTCAGTGTTGCAGTCTGCTCACAGGTGAGTCTCTACCCTAGCCTGGGAGCATCTGGGGGCCCAGTCTTTCTCTCTCATTGGCACCTGGCAAAGGGCCTGGCAGAGAGTAGGTGTGGCCAGCCGGCAGGCACGTATGGGAGACGTGTGTGTGGACTGCACTGAGCTGTAAACGGAGGATCTGGAAGCAAGGCCAAGTGATGGGGTTGTCGGAGCCAGGGCCTGGGTGGATCCCTCTCCATTCTTACTCCTTTCCACGCTACAGCAATCCACTTTATAACTTTATTCCACAGAAAGGGTAACTGAGCCTGGAGATGACTGAACAGCAGGGCCGAGGCCACACACTGCTGCTGGTGGAGAATGGCCGCACTCCCAGGTCTGGGCCTAAATCTCCTCTCCTCCCCGGCCCCTGTACCTCACCCCCACCATGCCCCGGGCAATCTCATCTCCCTTACGTGGCCCCAAGTTGAGTTTCTTCCTAAGACTGTGAACAGAGGAGGGACCACCTCACTCATCGCCCAACACCGGCCCCTGCCAATGTCTGGCACAGGGTTGGCGATCCTTAGGCGATGGGTTCCTGGTGCTCTTAGGTGCTGAGGCTGGGCCCAGGCATTCCCCTCAGATGCTGTGATATGCCCCAGGATTCCTAAGGAGAAGGAATTCCCCATCCACTGCAGGAAGGATACAGACTTCCCCTGCCTAACCCTCTGCTGCCACCCTCCCTGTCTGAGGGCCAACAGCCACCCTGGACACCCAGGAGCACTCTGGTGACTGTGGTGCCAGCCCAAACCGCACACTGCCATGAGGGGAACAGCTGTGGTGACAGGTGGTGGCAGTGTGGGATTTGAGTGAGAAATGTGGGCATGTTCGTCCTGTGGCCCTGCCATGCCTCCAAGAAAGGGCACAGCTCTCACAGTGGGGGCAGTGACTTGAAAATAGGCCGAGGTGTGATATTGAGGGAGACACAAGTCCCCCAGGCCATCAGCGAGGTTGTCCTGATGATGACACATTCCTGGATGTGGTGGGTGATGAGGAGGGCCTGGAGTTTCTGGGGGATGCGAGGCCACCTCCCCCTCCTGCAGAGCTGGGGCTTTGGAGCAGCTTCCTGTCTCATCATGGAGGGTGGCAATGGCAGCATGGCGCGTGGCCCCCTCCCCGCTGTGGGGACGGCATCTTTCTAGATCCAGCCTCACCTCAGATGTGTGCTATTTGGACTAACCACCACCCGCTGCTGAGGGGCCGGGGGGCTCAGAAAGCTCTGGAACATTTGGTTGGTGTCCCCACTGGTCACGGACAGTTGAAATTTCATCTCTTCATGTTTCCCTCTTCCTGTCCCTGGAGAGCCAGGAAACCTAGAACCAAAACCAGGATTCTTTATCTCCTCTCCAGAGGGCCCCAGGCCTGGCCTCAGGAGAGGAAACCCAGACCTTCCCCTAGGTAGGGAGAAATTGAGCCAACATCTGTGTTCTCCCATTGAGAGTGACTTCTCACCCTCTTGCTGAGCTACCGCTCAGTCCCCAGTGATCCAGGTGTGGCCCCCGGTGACTGCTGACTTTTAGATGGGTAGTCCTTCCTGGCAGACTTGGATTTAAATGGGGTCCCCTGCCGGGCTGACTCTCCCCTGGCTCCTCCCACGGGCGGGTGGGCCGGCCACATCAGGGCACCCCAGGGAGGCGGAAGGAGTGGGTGGATTCACAGGTGACTTTTGGAGTGCCCTGCCTCCCACAGTCCTGGAGGTGGGCTGGCCACTTGACTGTAGTTGCACAGAACAGGTCGGACCCTAGACAGGTGACTTGGCCCAGGTGAGTCACGCAGCAGCTGTAGGGCGAGAACTGGAGCTTGAACTCTGCTCCTTCAAAATGTGGGAAAGCAGAGAGGCTGACAGGGCTTGAGAATCCCCTGCCTTGCCCAACGTATCTGTTTACAGAGGCGGGAGTTCAGAAATGCCTCCGTTGTGAAAAAACAAAGCCTCCGAAATATGAAAGCCAGTCCTGGGCTGCCTCTGGGAGGGAGCGAGTCACGGCGTGTTTTGTATTTCCACCCTGGGGATCGGAGCTGAGCGGCCCCGCTCCCCAGGACAGGCAGCCCTGCCGGGGCTCGGTTCCCAGCATATCACAGTTTCACTGCACCTGTGCAGCATAGCTGTGCGGTGATTCACTCCCGCCTCCTCCTCGGCCTCTCAAGCCCTGGACCCACGAGGGCGCACAGCCCTGGGCACAGGGCCCTGGCGCCGAGCACCCCAAAGCAGGCGTGTCCTTGAAGTCCTCCATTTGTCCTCGTGCAAGTGGGGTCCTGGGGACACTGAGGCCAGCTGGGGTTTGTTGGTGGGTCTCAGGAGCCCACTGGTCAGTGGGTCACTCACTCTCCCAGTCAAGATCCACCAAGTGCCCAGGACCTGCCTGCAAAGTCCCCAAACCCTTGCAGCAGCATTAGAGAGTGTGGCGGCCGTCCTGTGCACCCCTTTGTTCTGTAGATGTGGGGGCTGGGAGTAGGGTTTGGAGAGGGGCAGGGGCTCCTGCTGCTTCAGTCGCATCTGGCTCTCCCCAGAGCCTCCAGGTCCTGTGGCTGAACAGATGAATTGTCTGAAAATCTGGGTAACAAAATTTACTTAATTCTGTGATTACACTGGTAAGCTCTGTTGCCATCCTTGCTGGGAAATATCCACATATTACAGAAATGGAAAGTTAACCCCCCTGCCTCCCCGTCCCTTGCCAGCAGGAACAGCAGCTAACAGGTGGGTTGGGGTGTCTCCAGGCCCCTTCCACTCGTGTCTGGACGTGGAAGTACATCGTCATCCTGTGCTAGCATGTGCCCAGGGAAGTGCGTCCGTGCCTGCATGCGGACACTTGTCTTTTACAAAGTGGGATCATTGTGCACGTATTGTTGATGACTTGCTTTTCTCAGACCCCTCACTGTGACCCCTGCAGAGGAGTAGAGATTGTGGGAGCAACTTTGGGCGGTCAGCCATCCTCTCTCTGCTGTTTTCCTTTCTTTTATCCTTTCCTTTCCTCCCTCTCTCTCTGCATTCCCCTGTCTCTGTCTCGCTCACTCTGTCTCTCCCTCCCACTCCCCTCCCCTGCACTTATAAACAACACTGCAGCAAACATCCCTGAACACACATCTCTGCACACACGTCCTGTTGTTTCTGTGGGACGGTTCCCTAAAGGGCTGAGCTGGAACAAACGGATGTGCATTTGAAGGTTAGATACACGGCCATGTTGTCCTCCAAAAAGTCCACGTGTGTTTTATAAGCCTTAGTGCCTATATCCTAACTGCTTATGTTGCCTGTATGATGGAGGCAACCCACAAATGATTAAGGCCCTTGAGCGACCATGATAGTACTGTCCCTGGGAACACCTTGTCCCGGGACATGCAGGGGGATACCATAGGGACATCTGTAGTTGCCTCGCCCCAAGGACACAAATATTTAGGGATAGCTACTATTAAACTAAACAAGTGGACGTTTAAACCGCTAGGACTCTATTTTGTTGTTAGTGCCGTCAAGTTGCTTTGGACTCCTAGTGACCCTGTGTCCAGCAGAGGGGAACCCTGCCCGGCCATTTTGCGCCATCCTCTCACCTTCCAGCCCTATATCAGACAATGCTCTGCTGCTATTCACAGGGTTCTTGTGGCCAATTTTTTCAGAAGTGGGTGGTCAGGTCTTTCTTCCTAGCCTGTCTTAGTCTAGAAGCTCCGCTGAAACCTGTCCACCAGTGGGAACCCTGCTGGGATTTGAAACAGTGGTGGCATAGCTTTCAGCATCACAGCCACACTCAGCCGCCATAGTATGACAACCGACAGATGGGTGGTGAGGTTCCCTGACCTGGAAATGAACCTGGGCCGTGGCGGCGAGAGCACCAAATCTCAGCTATTAGACCACCAGAGGACTCTATAAGGATCCATATACTAAGTTTTTGCCTAGAGGTTTTGTATGTGTAGGGAAAACTATAACAAAAATAGTTGATATTTTTAAGCACTTGTCTAATATACATTATCTGGTTGAATTCTCACCACAACCCTTTGAGACTGATACAATTATTACTCATGCTGTATAGGTAAAGATGCAGTAGTAGGCTGAATGGTGGTCCCCAAAATGATATGTCCACACCCCGACCCCTGGGACCTGTAAATGTTACTTTACTTGGAAAAAGGGTCTTTGCAAATATAAGTTAAGTGTCTTGAGATGAAGAGATCATCCCGGATTAGCCGACGGGCCCTCACTCCAATGACAAGTGTCCTTATAAGAGACACACAGAGGAGACGACAGAGGGAGGAGAAGGCGATGTGAAGGCAGAGGCAGAGATTGGAGTGATGCGGATGCAAGCCCAGGAATGCCAGTAGCCAGCAGCCACCAGAAGCTGAAAGAGATGAGAAAAGGACCCTCCCCTGGAGCCTCTGAGGGAGCGTGGCCCTGCCGACATTTTGATTTCTGACTTCTAGTCTCCAGAATTATGAGAGAATAAATCTCTGTTGTTTTAAGGCACCAAGTTTGTGAGAATCTGCTATGGCAGCCTCAGGAAACTAATGTAGACACTGAGGCTTGGAGGGATCAGAAACACCCAAAGGCGCTGTGCCATGCGCCTCGCTGCCCTGGACTGTTTAGGGAGGCAGAAGGATGGTCGTGAGCCTCAAGGCCTGGAGAAACCCACGGTGCCCCGGCCTCCTGTGGACCGCTGTGGGCTGTGTCCAGGGGCCTCTCAGAGTGGAGCTCTGGCGAGAAGCTGTGTGAGCAGAGATGTGCTCTAGGGGCAGCGCTGCAAGTGGGTGGGATGTTGGGGTGGGAGGACGACTCCAGAAGGTTCCAGAGCCTGAGAAGCCTGTGCACTCAGCCCTGCTTCCATAGTAGGCCCCTGTCCACCTGCCTAGCAGGAATGAGAGCAAGAGGGCTCTTCCTCTCTCAGCAGGGGCAGCTCTATCTTCTGGTGGCCTTGCCTAGGGAACATGGGATGAGCCAGTCTAGATAGCCAAAGAGCCGGTCTAGATGGCCCCATGGAGAGGTGCGAAGGGCTGCAGCACCCATGTCACAGGGAGCGGACAGGGTGTGAGGCCACATGAGGAGCAACTTCAGAACTAGAAAGACCACCACTGCTGCCCAGGGAGTCCTTAACCTCTGAGTCTTAGGTCAATTTCCTGTAAGGGGGCTGCAACGTATGGGAAGCATTACACCTGCCAGACACTGGGCTACGCCCACTGCTACTGGTTTCCTCCTTCATGCCCCTGGCAGCCCTATGAGCTAGTTAATTGGTTTTTTCCTGTTTTGTAGATGGAGAAACTGCAATACGGAGACGTTAACTTTCTGAGGTCAAGAGCTAGGGAAAGGACCAAGCAGTCTTTGAACCCAGGCCATTCAGCCCTGGAGTCCGTGCTGTCATCCCCATCCGAGGTCCTTGGCGAGGAGCAAGTGAGAGAACATGTGCATGGTGCTGGTGCGCAACCTGGCCCAGAGCAGCATCGCAGACCCCAAGGTCCTCTGCATTGGTCACCTCATGGATGTGTCCCTTACCCTCAGCTCACCATGTGTCTTCTCCATGGAGCCGGAGCAGGGTCTTCACATTGCTCACCCCATGGACACCCGAGTTGCATCCACTCCCTCCACTTAAACAGCCTCCCTGGGCTCAGTGCACACCAGTGGCCTGGTTTATGGTCAGGAGGACAGGCAGGGGGTGAGGACCAGGTAAACCCTGGAAGTGGGCTTGGGGCCATTCTGGCAAGGAATCCAGAGTCCCAGTACCAGGAGCATGCTCTAAATCAGGGAGGATGCAGGCTCTAGGCAGGCATGTGCCCTTGGCTTCCAGATCACTCACCCTGTGATGAGGGTCAGAGAAGGGCCCCCTAAAGCAGGGGGCTCTGGGAGGGAGCCCAGCTGCCCAGGTCTGAGCACTGTACAGTGCCCAGAGGCTCCATGTCTTCTAGGCTTCGGAAGGGGAGAGAGGTCTTCAAGTACCACCTGAACTCCATTTCCTCTCAACCCTCCAGAAACTTTCTCTATGTTTGGTGGCAGAGCAGGTCCTGCCTACAACTGCCAAGTGGAGGGGGAAGTGTCGGCCTCCTCCTGTGTTGGACACGCAGCCTGATGCAGCACAGGGAGCGGGTGCTCCAGCTGTCCTCCCGCAGGCCAGCCCACTCCTCAGGCTACAGGAGCTGGGCTTCACCTGCACTACCTCTGCTCCACCAAGGGTGTGATTGTTGCTCCCATTTCACAGATGAGATGACAGTGCTCCCAGATTCTGCAAATGAGCTGACGCATGGGGTGTCTCTTCTGGAGACTGTGATTCAATTGCCTGTCTTGCCCAAAATGGTTTTATTATTAAAAAAATACTGAGCATTTTCTACTTAGAATAGTAGATATTTCATATCTTTTGCTTTTTACAATGCACCATGCTAAGCAGCCATTATTTACCTGTGCACTGGGTGTAATAATTCTTCAGGTGCTGGTGTGCCAGCAATAATTTACATCCTGGGTAAGGAGTCGGGAGGTGTCCTCTACCTGCACAGAGAGAGCTGACGGTGGGACAGAATATAATTGTTCCAAAAGCCACACTTGATGGCTAATGAATGAGCAGGTGAGGATTAGAGATGGGAGATCCGCCGCATTTGTGAGACGTAAACTAACAATTAAAAGAATGTGTTCTGTTGGCTGTCAGGGAAGATTTTTGCAACGCAAAAACGAAGAGATGATTTAGACTCAAGGGGAATGCCATGTCTGCTGCAGGTGTGGGAGGAAATCCACGCTCGTATACGTGTTTGAAGATATATTTTTAAGAAAACTTAAACATTTCCTCCAGTGCCTTTATGGTTTCAAAAAGATGTGGGCATGCTTGTGCAGGCGTTCACCCGTGGTCCACCGTTCACTCAACAGGTGCACCTGGGCAGGTGCTGTGTGCCGGCTGCGTGCAGGGAGGGAGCTCTGGCATCAGCAACAACTCGGTTCAGAGCAGCTCCGGTCTCTCCTCTGAGGCGGAGAGACCCAGGCTCCAGGGGGGATGCTTTCTGGGTGCTCTTCCCTGGGGAGCGAATGACAATGATAATTATAGTCATTGCTGCTAGTTATTCCCCATGGAGTGACTTGTAGGATGCTGCTCATTACCTGTTATCCCCACGATGACACAAGGGGATGGGCGGTACTCTCTTTATTTCACCCGGGAGGGTGCTGGGGCTCAGGAGACCAAGGACCTGCCCGGAGTCACAAGGCCAGAGCAAGAGCCAGCAGGCTGCCTGACCCCACCTCTGGGCCCTCCCTCTATCCTGACCTGCGGGTGTTCAAACTCTGCTGTGGACAGGGGGGCTCAGAGGAGGCATTTTAAAGGTTTTGCAAACACTGAAAATGTTCCTGCCAAGGAAAGAAAGAGTTAAATTGCCCGAAGAATTTAAATCTACTTTTATTCTATGCGTTCTATATATTTCTATATATGAAGTTGCCCTTTAGAGAGAAAGTGTGTGTGTGTGTATACACTGTGGTGTGGAGTGTGTGTATCTGTGTGTGAAGTCTGAAAACCGCTGCCCTGCCTGAGGTCTGTGCAGGGTCCCCACTCAGCTGACCAGCGCAGGTGAGGGGACCTACTGCCTGCCCCCCGGGGCCAATGGCTGCAGCAGCCTGGGATTGTCTTGATTTCACGTCTCAGAGTTTCCCAGGTCAGATCCAGATCCAAAGGCCCCAGGGGAGCCAATGGAATTCAGGCATCGGTTGGGCTAGCCTGCCTCTCTACATGACCCCCAGGTATTCCTACGTCCTAGGGCTTGGAATAGCACTTTTCAGAAAACTGAATCACTTGAGTGGTTCTAAGCATTATAACTGCATTCACGAAACAGCTCTCTACAATCACATGGGACTCTGACTCGCCTCCTTAAGGCAGAGGCTGCTGAACTCTGTTGTGTTTTTCTTTGTTTCTTAGGGGATTAGGGGCCTCACCTCCCTGTCATACTTCAGTGATGGACTTGGGGGCTGAGAGCAAGAACTAATCACGGCTCATGTTCATGGAGTGGGCTCCGGGGGGCCTGGCTTGGTGCAAGCTGCTCTCCGTGCACCGTGTGACCCCATCACCCCAGTGTCCTCATGATTCAGGGTTAGTTGTCCCCTTTTAGAAATAGCCCTTGAGAGGTCTTACGACCCGTCTCCTCTCCCTTGGCCAGATTGGGACCCGGATTCATAAGCATCCTGTTTCCACCGCTTCCCTGCTGGACTTGCCGACTTTGACCCTGGCTCTGGGTTGCTGGCTTTGACGCTGACTCCTTGGTTGGCTGCTGCAAATTGTTTTGTCTACTTCCTTTTTCCTTTAAATTTGTTATTTGTTTTACGTTTGTAATTTCAGGCTTACAGAAAAGTTGCAAAAATTTGCATATTCCCTTTATCAGATTCCCCAATTGTTAACATTTTGCTGGCTTTCATCCTCTTCTCTCTTTTCCCCTCTCTCTGTCTCACCCTCTCTTTCCCCTCTGCCTCTCCATTTGAAAATTAACTGCAGACATGATGCTCTTTTACCCCTAAATAGTTCACTAAGTGCTTTCTAAACACAAGAAGGTTCACTTAACCACAGGAATCAGAAAATAAACACAAATCAGGACATTGATATGGATACAATGCTATTATCTAATCTACAGATCTTATTCTGATGTGGCCAGTTGTCCTAATGAAGATCTTTACAGCAAAGGAAACCCCCAGAGCACGCGCTGCCTTCAGTTCCCATGTTCTTTAGCCTCCGTTAGTGGGGAAAGCTCCTCTGGATTCCTTTGTGTTCGTGACATTGGCATGTTTGAGGACTACAGGCTAGTTACTTTGCAGAATCTCCTCAGTTTGGGTTTGTCTGATGTTTTATTAGGATTAGGTTCAGGTAATGTATTTTTGGCAAAAATACAACTGAAGTGTTGCCTTGTTCTTCTCCGTGGGTCTGACCAGGAGGCCCAGGGTGCGGGCTTGTCCCGTGTTGGCCACATTATCCTGGATCGCTTGGTTGCAGTGGTATTGCCAGGTTTCTCCATGCTTAAGTTACACTTTTTCCTTTTTAATTAATGTCTCTTATGGGGATATATTTAGAGACAATGTAAATATCCAGTTACTCCTCAAACATTCATCCACTTGTTTTAGCATCCATTGATGCTTCTTGGTGGATTTAATTATTACTATTTTGAAGGTTGCCTAAAAGTACTTTTTCTAATTCTATTATTCCTTCTACATTAACTAATTGTCTTTCTGCTGTAAGGAAGAGCTTTCTCTTCTTTTCCATTTATTCATTTATATCACTCTAACCTGTGGATTTTTATTTCACTCAATGGGTTATGATTTTTTTCTATCATTATTTATTTTTATGCTAAAATGGTCTCAGATTTGACCAGTGGGAGTCCCTTCAAACTGGCTTCTTTGTCCTTTTGACATGTCCCATCATTCTCTGAGCCCTTCCTTACTTTTTGGCACAAGAAGATTGTTCCAGGCTCATTTTGTATTTTCCCTGTTCCAGGCCTGGAATCAGCCATTTCACCAAGGATACTTGGTTTCTTTTCATGGAGAATGGCATCTAGAAACCCAGATCTGGGTGCTAGGCATGCTCATGGCTACTGGAGTGTCATTTCTTCTAGCCCTCTGTATATTACACTCATCTGAACAATCTTTCTCTCCTCACTCCCTCTTCCTCTCCCTCCCCCCTTCCTCCCTCTGGCCTTTCTTAAAACTATGAGTTCATACTTATATCTTAAATTCCAATCCAACACTACAGGGTGTATTCTATCTCCCTCTCCCCTTTCCAATTTTGTAACTCCATTCTCCAACAATGAGAAACTTGGCTTCGATTGCCCACAGTATATTTATTTGTTTGTTCAATTATCAGCAACCTATAATTATTTTTTTTTCTTCATTTTAATTTTACTTTTAAATCAATTTTAATTGCACAAGGAAAATATGAACACGTTATTTTTTTTAAAAAATTAAATACAGGTAAGGTACATTTTGTCCTTCACATTTCCCCCGTACTCACAGATTTAACCACTATTATCAATTTAGTGTGAGTCTTTCCAGATTTTCTGCACCTTATACACCCACAGAAATTAGAATTGTAATGTTTTGAGTTATCCTTATAGAAATGGTTTCATGGTCTACACTCGGATTGGCAACTTGCTTATTAAAAAAAAAAAAAAAAACTCTTAGAGATTTTCCATGTCAGTACATATTGATTCACTTCATTGCAGCTCAATTTGAGATGCTGAACTGTAAGGGCAGTGTCTGAATATTATTTTAGCATGCCCTGTCTTTGGAATATCATGCAGTACTTAAAAAGAACGCACAGTCACCTCCTACAAATATCTCCCTAGTGGGGCTACAGAAAAGTGAGATTGTTGCACCTTAGGACATTCACATTTTGTAGCTAAATAACTATTGCAAACAGCATTCCAAAGTGGCTGCCCTGGGTGTCACGAATGTTGGTGTCTCCTTGGGGACTTTGGGAGAGGGAATGGCCCCTGCCCCTTGGTCAAATGCAGGGAATGCTTTCTTTTTTTTTTTTTTTTGAGGAAGATCAGCCCTGAGCTAACATCCATGCCAATCCTCCTCTTTTTGCTGAGGAAGACTGGCCCTGAGCTAACATCCGTGCCGATCTTCCTCCACTTTATATGGGACGCTGCCACAGCATGGTCTGACAAGTGGTGCGTAGGTGCGCGCCTGGGATCCGAACCCGGGCCACCAGCAGTGGAGTGCAGGCACTTAACTGCTATGCCAGGGGGTCGGCCCTGGAATGCTTTCTTGATGCTGCGGATGTCTTGAAGCCTCAGGCTTTGAACAGAGACCTCATCCAACCCTGGGTCAGGGCAGGTGGCTGGTGGCGAGGCAAGTATGTGTGGAGGAGGCTCTTTCAGATCTTACAGTACAGGAACCCAGTTATCAGCTATAGCGTATTTCTTAACCACCCAGAGACACTTCTGTTACAAGGCAGAAGAACCTTCTGCGTGAACTGTTTTCTTTTCTTTTCTTTTTTTAATTTTGTCTATTTTGAAGTTGGGTTGGAGAAGATAAGGACAACTTGAAATCTTTTCAGCACCAACATTTCTTAAAATTAGCTTCTCATTTCCTAGTCCAATCCACAGGAGCAGTGGCCCTTCAATCTATTTGCTATTTTCCTTCCACCTGGCTCTTTCATGCACTTTATCCTATTTCAGCCCCATCCAATGAGAAAGGTCAGGCAAGTTTCCCTACTTTGCAGATTTCTCTTACTTAAAGTCACACAGCCAGTGTTGGAACCTGGACTCAAATCTGGACCTTCAGATTCTAACTCCAAGACTTTTTTCTTGTATATTGACTTGTAATAATTGAAAAACATAGACCACGAAGAAAAAAATTTTAAACCACCCATAATCAACACTATCATCCAGAGATAACCACCATGAATATATTCTTATATACTTTCTACACATATAACAAAATTATATATTTATTCAGGTGCTTTATATTGTGAACATTTTCCAATGCCATTAACTTTTCTTTGTAAAATTTCAAATGACTGGATAATATCCCATCATGTGGCTAGATCATAATTGGGGCAATACTCCATAGTTGGATTTAGGCTAATTTTGTATTGTCATTGTTATCAATAAATTTTCTAATAATGTCCCTGAATGCAAATATTTAACTATATCATTGATTATATCTTTGGAAAACAGACCTAAAAGGGGAATGAAATCACGGGCCAAAGTTATGCACATATTTGGCCTCTTAATACCTAAAACTCAATTCTGCTCCAAAAAAGGCTACAGGGCCACCACCAGGGTGGGGCAAGCAGCAGTGTATGCTGGGGCCTTGCACACACCGGAAACATAAGAAATCATGACTGGGAGGAGAAGTCAAGATGGCGGCTTAAGCAGACTGGGAACTCACCTCCTCCCGTGGACACAGGCAATTTACAACTACTTGTGGAAAAATTACCCCCGAGACAGAACTGAAAACTGGTTAAGAGGAACTCCTGCAACAATGGACAATCCTAACTGAGGTGGAAGAGGCAGAGACTCCCTTCTGGAGAGGAAAAACGCCGCCTTCACAAGCCGCCAGCTTCACGGCCGCCGGGAGCATCTCACAGGTACGCAGCCTCCCTGGAGGCGCGGGGCCCTGAGCCGGGAGCGCCCCCACTGTGGGCATTTTGTGGACCCAGCACAATCGAGACCAGCGGCATAATATCTGACTGTGCCTGCTACTAAACCATTGGGGAGTACCCCCAGAAAACCCGGTTCACAAAGAAACTAAAACCGACTCTTAAAGGGCCCACGTGCAAACTCACCCGTTTCAGAAAGCATCCTAAAATCACCAGAAAGAAAGGTGCACAGTGCTGTGGTGAAAAGAGACTCACCTAATAGGCCCTGAGCACATCTCGGTGAGGGGTGAGACCTCTCCAGGGACTGGGACATTGGCGGCGGCCATTGTTGTGGCCTGGTGTAGGCGTGCTGACTCAGATGCCATTGGAGTTCTCCCTGAGGCCTGCTAGCCCAGGGTCTGCCCCACCCGCTAGAGCACCGATTTAATCCAGCTCAGCCAGGGCAGGCAGCCCACCCTAGAGACTAGCCCCACCCAACAACAAGCCCTCAGGCAACTTGTGGGCCTGCATAGATTGGTGACTGGATTCTCTGCAGCCTGGCAACTGAGCCAACTTGAGCGGGGCAGGGTGTGCACAAGGAGCAGGTAGAGAGTGTGGGGCGGTGGCGGAGTGTGTGGGGCTCCCGCCGTGGAGAGACTGGGTCTGCTTGGGGAGGTCGGGACGTGCACACTGGGCAGGACTGTGTTGACTGTGTGTGTGGACCTGTGGGCAGCAGGGCTTGTCAGCTGCAGAAGACTTGTGCTTCTCAAAGACCCACATAGGGGGTTTGCCCCACCTTCCAAAGCCTGAAACAATTGGGTGCTCCTGTGCCTGAAGCCAGCCCCACCCAGCTGCAATCCTCAGAGAGCTGACAAGAGACCTAATAGGCTAGAGGCTTACAGCAATTGTAAGGCCCTGAGCCTAACAACCTGCCACGCTGGGGGCCTACTCACTTAAAAGAAATACTGCAACACAAATGTGGTATTAGAACTTGCAGCCAACTGTGCTGGGGCTCCCCACACCTGATAAAGAGACTGAAGGGCCCACAACAACTACAAGCAGCTGAGCATTACAACAGCTGGCCAGGAGCATAACTCGGCCTCCCTGGGTGCCTACAGGGAGAGCAAACAGGCCACAACAGAAGGACACACGTAGCCCACATAGGGGTCACCCCTGGAACATTGAGAACTGAGGGAAGCACACTGGAAGCCTCCTAAGCCATCACTTACATAAGGTCACCTATCCAAGAGCAGGACACGTAGCTGACCTACCTAATATGTACACACAAGCACAGGGAAAGAGGCAAAATGAGGAGGCAAAAGAATACATTCCAAGTAAGGGAACAGGACAAAACCCCAGAAAAGGGACTAAGTGAAACAGAAATGAGCAACCTACCCGACAGAGAGTTCAAACTAAGAGTGTTAAGGATGCTCACTGATGTGGGGAGAAGAATAGATAAACTCAGTGAGAATGTCAACAAAGAAATGGAAGATATAAAAAAGAACCAATCAGAAATGAAGAATACAATACTGGAAATGAAAAATTCATTAGAGGGACTAAAAAGCAGAGTAGAGGATACAGAAGAATGGATCTGTGAGATGGATGAAAAACTAGAAGAAATTACCCAAGCTGAACAGGTAAAAGAGAAAAGAATTAAAAAGAGTGAGGACAGTCTAAGTGACCTCTGGGACAACATCAAGAGCGCTAACATCCGTGTTATAGGTGTCCCGGAAGGAGTAGAGCAAGACAAGGGGGCAGAGAATCTATTTCAAGAAATAATAGATGAAAACTTTCCTAACCTAAGGAAGGAAACAGACATCCAGGTACAGGAAGCACAGAGAGCCCCAAACAAGATAAACCGAAAGAGGCCCACACCAAGACACGTCATAATCAAAATGTCCAGAATTAAAGATAAAGAGAGAATCCTAAAAGCTGCAAGAGAATGTCAAGTTACATACAAAGGAAACCCCATAAGGCTATCATCTGACTTCTCAGCAGAAACCTTACAGGCTAGAAGAGAATGACATGATATATTTAAAATGCTAAAAGGAAAAAACTTACAGCCAAGAATACTCTACCCAGCAAGGTTATCATTCAAAATGGAGGGTACCATTCTGACCACAATGGTAATTTTTCCCAGACAGGCAAAAATTAAAGGAGTTTGTCACCAAGAAACCAGTGCTACAAGAAATGTTAAAGGGACTGATTTAAGGGGAAAAGAGAAGACCACAAATAGGAAAAATTATCTATTTCCATGATAAGAACGTAATGGATACAAGTGCACCAAAAGGAGGTTAGATATGATATCAAAAACATAAAAGGAGGGAAGGGGGGAGTTAAAGAGTACAGCTTTCAGACAGAGGTCAAACTAAAGTGACCATCAATTCTGTATAGAAGAAGAAAGGAACAGAGAAGGACTACTAAAACACTGAGGAAAAAAAAAAGTTAAAAAATGGCAGTAAGTACATACTTATCAATAGCTACTTTAAACGTCAATGGACTAAATGCTCCAATTAAAAGGCATAGGGTGGCTTACTGGATAAAAAAACAAGACCCATATATATGCTGCATACAAGAGACACACTTCAGACCTAAAGACACTCACAAACTGAAAGTGAAGGGATGGAAAAAGATACTCCACGCAAATGGCAATGAAAAGAAAGCTGGGGTAGCAGTACTCATATCAGACAAAATAGACTTTAAAACAAAAACTGTAAAAAGAGACAAAGAAGGGCATTACATAATGATCAAGGGAACAATCCAACAAGAGGATATAACACTTGTAAATATCTATGCACCCAATGTAGGTGCACCTAAATATATAAAGCAATTATTAACAGACATAAAAACAGAAATAGACAGTAACACAATAATAGTAGGGGACTTTAACACTCCACTTACACCAATGGATAGATCATCCAAACAGAAGATCAATAAGGAAACATTGGCCTTAAATGACACACTAGAACAGATGGACCTAGTAGATATATACAGAGCATTCCATCCAAAAACCGAAGAATACACGTTCTTTTCAAATGCACATGGAACATTCTCCAGGATTGATCACATATTAGGCCACAAAACAAGTCTCCATAAACTTAAGAAGATTGAAATAATACCAAGCATCTTTTCTGACCACAATGGTATGAAACTAGAAATCAACTATAGGAAGAAAATCAGAAAAACCATAAATATGTGGAGATTAAACAAAATGCTACTGAACAACGACTTGGTTAACGAAGAAATCAAAGAAGAAATCAAAAAATACCTGGAGACAAAATGAAAATACAACATGCCAGAATTTATGGGATACAGCAAAAGCAGTTCTAAGAGGGAAGTTTATAGTGATGCAGGCCTATCTCAACAAACAAGAAAAATCTCAAATAAACCATCTAACAATGCACCTAAAGGAACTGGAAAAAGAAGAACAAACAAAGCCCAAAATCAGTAGAAGAAAGGAAATAATAAAAATCAGAGAAGAAATAAATGAAATAGAGACCAAAAAAAATAGAAAAAATTAATAAAACCAAGAGCTGGTTCTTTAAAAAGATCAACAAAATTGACAAACCTTTAGCTAGACTCACCAAGAAAAAAAGAGAGAAGGCACAAATAAGTAAAATCAGAAATGAAAAAGGAGAGGTTACAACAGACACCTCAGAAATACAAAAGATTATAGAGAATACTATGAAAAGCTATATGCCAACCAATTTGACAATCTGGAAGAAATGGATAAATTCTTAGAATCATACAACCTTCCAAAACTGGATCAAGAAGAAATAGAGAATTTGAATAGACCAACCACCAGTAAGGAGATTGAAACAGTAATCACAAACCTCCCCAAAAATAAAAGTCCAGGACCAGATGGCTTCCCTGGTGAATTCTACCAAACATTCAAAGAAGACTTAATACCCATCCTTCTCAAACTCTTCCAAAAAATTGAGGAGGGGGGAAAGCTCCCTAACTCATTCTACGAAGCTGACATTACCCTGATACCAAAACCAGACAAGGACAACACAAAAAAAAGAAAATTACAGGCCAATATCACTGATGAACATCGATGCAAAAATCCTCAACAAAATACTAGCAAATCGCATACAACAATACGTTAAAAAGATTATACACCATGATCAAGTGGGATTTGTTCCAGGTGTGTAGGGATGGTTTAACATTCGCAAATCAATCAACGTAATACACCACATTAATAAAATGAAGAATAAAAATCACATGATCATCTCAATAGATGCAGAGAAAGCATTTGACAAGATACAGCATCCATTTATGATAAAAACTCTGAATAAAATGGGTATAGAAGGAAAGTACCTCAACATAATAAAGACTATATATGACAAACCCACAGCTAATATCATCCTCAATGGTGAAAAACTGAAAGCTATCCCTCTAAGAACAGGAACCAGACAAGGATGCCCACTGTCACCACTCCTATTTAACATAGTACTGGAAGTCCTAGCCAGAGCAATCAGGCAAGAAAAAGAAATAAAAGGGATCCAAATTGGAAAGGAAGAAGTGAAACTGTCACTATTTGCAGATGACATGATTTTATATATAGATAACCCTAAAGAATCCACCAGAAAACTTTTAGAAGTAATAAACGAATATGGTAAAGTTGCAGGATACAAAATCAACATACAAAAATCAGTTGCATTTCTGTACACTAACAACGAAGTAGCAGAAAGAGATATTAAGAATACCATCCCATTTACAATTGCAACAAAAAGAATAAAATACCTAGGAATAAACTTAACCAAAGAGGTGAAAGATCTGTACACCGAAAACTATAAAACATTTCTGAAAGAAATTGAAGAAGACACAAAGAAATGGAAAGATATTCCGTGCTCTTGGATTGGAAGAATTAACATAGTTAAGATGTCCATACTGCCTAAAGCCATCTATAGATTCAATGCAATCCCTATCAAAGTTCCAACAACACTTTTCACAGAAATAGAACAAAGAATCCTAAAATTTATATGGAACAACAAAAGACCCCGAATAGCTAAAGGAATCCTGAGAAAAAAGAACAAAGCTGGAGGTATCACACTCCCTGATTTCAAAATATACTACAAAGCTATAGTAACCAAAACAGCATGGTACTGGCACAAAAACAGACACACAGATCAATGGAATAGAATCGAAAGCCCAGAAATAAACCCACACATCTATGGACAGCTAATCTTTGACAAAGGAGCCAAGAACATACAATGGGGAAAAGAAACTCTCTTCAACAAATGGTGTTGGGAAAACTGTATAGGCACATGCAAAAAAATGAAAGTAGACCCTTACCTTACACCATACACAAAAATTAACTCCAAATGGATTAAAGACTTGAATGTAAGACCTGAAACTGTGAAACTTCTAGAAGAAAACATAGGCAATACGCTCTTCGACATCGGTCTTAGTAACATCTTTTCAAACACCATGTCTGACCGGGCAAGAGAAACAATAGAAAAAATAAACAAATGGGACTACATCAAACTAAAAAGCTTCTGCACAGAAAAGGAAACCATCAACAAAATGAAAAGACAACCTAACAATTGGGAGAAGATATTTGCAAACCATACATCTGATAAGGGCTTAACCTCCAAAATATATAAAGAACTCACGCATCTCAACAACAAAAAAAACTACCAACCCAATTAAAAAATGGGCAAAAGACCTGAAGAGACATTTCTCCAAAGAAGATATACAGATGGCCAACAGACACATGAAAAGATGTTCAAAATCACTAACTATCAGGGAAATGCAAGTCAAAACTACAATGAGATATCACGTCACGCCCGTCAGAATGGCTATAATTAACAAGACAGGAAACAACAAGTGTTGGAGAGGATGTGGAGAGAAGGGAACTCTCACACACTGCTGGTGGGAGTGAAAACTGGTGCAGCCATTATGGAAAACAGTATGGAGACTCCTGAAAAAATCAAAGATAGAACTACCATATGATCCAGCTATTCCACTGTTGGGTATTTATCCAAAGAACTTGAAAACACCAATTTGTAAAGGTACATGCACCCCTGTGTTCATTGCAGCGTTATTCACAATAGCCAAGACTTGGAAGCAACCTAAGTGCCCATCAAGGGACGAATGCATAAAGAAGACGTGGTATATATACACAATGGAATACTACTCAACCATAAGAAACGATGAAATCCAGCCAATTGTGACAACATGGATGGACATTGAGGGTATAATGCAAAGTGAAATAAGTCAGAGGGAGAAGGTCAAATACTGTATGATTTCCTTCATTAAGTAGTAGATAATAACAACAATAAACAAACACATAGGGACAGAGATTGGATTGGTGGTTACCACAGGGGAAGGGGGGAGGGAAGAGGGTGAAAGGGATAATTTGGTACATGTGTGTGGTGATGGGTTGTAATTAGTATTTGGATGGTGAACATGATGTAATCTATGCAGAAATAGAAGTATAATGATGTACACCTGAAATTTTTACAATGTTACTGCAATAAACAAAAAATAAAAAAAAAAAAAAACAAGAAATCATGACTGACTATAGATACATCAAGTTTCCAAATGCCAATGAGGAAAACAGAGTTGGCAAGGTGAAACAAGCTTCCTAAGCTCACAGAGAGGGGATTCAGCTCCCATTCCCATAGCTCGATGAGCATGCGTCAGCTGCTCCCCCATATCATCTACACACGCCTGACCTTGGCAAGGGAGGCACGGAGCCCCTGAGGATGGTATCCTGTGTCAGTTGGACATGCTTCTGCCCCCCCCACCTCTGCCTCTGCTATTTGAGATGACTTATCCCATATGTAGGCAGCTGGACAGTCACCCCTGTACTACTAGCCTCCAGTGCTCACCTCCCTCTGACCCAGCAAAGTTCAGAGCATTGTATGATATAGGATATGACGCTTGATATGGTGGGTGGTGCGATACAGTGGGACCCAGTCTGCACAGCCAGACCCAGGGGTGAGGGGATAGATGATATGAGTGATGAAGGCAAAAATGCCACAGACTTGTTGTAAGTAATGTTTGTAAATGGGTAATGGTATAATCATGAGTTGAGTTGATAGCAGGGATTAGGAATATGCTAGGTACCAAGAGTGGAATTGTGCTAAAATCAGACTAGTCAAATTAGGGTTGTGGTTCCTCTAAGCGTAGTGGAGAAAAATTGGTGTGGCGAATATAAAGTACTGTAACACTCTTAGTTCATATAAAGTAAATAGCTGTATAGCTATATCTGTAGCTGTATGAGCATCCTTACTTTTATTGAAGACTTCAGAGAGGTTGGCTTAGGAGGGCTTTCTGGAAGAGGCAAGTTTTAAGTGAAGACTTGAAAAGCAGGGTTGTCATGTGTGAGAGGAAACCACTGGCTGCCTGAGTAGACAAGTAAGTCGTTTCAGAAATATGGCCTCAAAGTTTCTTGGGTAAATGAAATTACCCATGTAATTATCTCTGTGGAATAACTATCCTTTGAATAAATGTCTACTTGGAGTCAAACAAAGGTGGCACCACAGGCAGATCATATCAGGGACGTGGGACAGGTGGGTCCAATGGACCTCACTGTTTTATGGAATAGCTCAATATTCTCCAAACTTCCCTGATGATAAGCATTACTACCTTAGGGATTCTGATTCAGTGGGTCAGAATAGCACCTGGGAATATGTGTTTTAGCAAATATTCTAGGTGATTCCTAGTATTGGTTTTGGAAACACTGGACAGCTAATGTAGAAACATTTGACCAGATCTTTTCCAATGTTAATGACCATAAGATCACTTGGATCTTGTTAAATAGCAGATTCTGAATCTGTATGTCTGGTCTGGGGCCTGAGAGCCTGCGTTTCCTACAAACTCCCAGGTGATGCTGATGCTGCTCCTCTAAAGACCACATTTGGAAAAGCAAGACTGTAAGCCAGGAGCTTACCGACAGGTGGCCCAGGAGCTGCATATGGCCATAGACGTGTTCACATTTTTTTCAAGTTTCATTGCCAATATTAAAAGAGGGACGACACCCACTTCTAACCATGGTGAAGTAACTGGCACCAGAATGGCTGTCTTGTCACAAACAGCTATAAAACTAGACACAATATGTGACAACTATTTTCAGGCAATGCAAAATAAACAACATAAAACAGTGATTGCTGTGAGAAGGGAAACTCATCAGATGAGCTCTCTGTTCACTTAGCCCTCTGCCTGGGGACGAGTTACACCATGCCATAGCATGCTGGTGTCTGAGCAGAGCATTGCAAGCCTGCTGAGCTGAGGAGGCAGAGGTCAGAGTTTGGGTGCCTTGAATCTGCACAGTGGAGCCGCAGAGAAAGGGAACTGTGCAGGGGTCCCACACAAGTTCATGGCTAAGGGCCGGGATGCACATGAGTGGAGATGACCAGTGCTTACCAGACAGCAGCTGCTAGAGGATTGAAATCAGAACAGAGAGACTAGGGGTTGAGCAGTGACGGAGCAAGAACAGTCTTGTGGGGCTAGAGGTTGGACTCATGGTCCTATTAGAGCGAAGGCACTCCTTAGCTCCTTGTTAACATCCCAGGCACCCACTGGGTCACCAGAAAAGTTGTGTCTTGGATATAAGAACTACTCTGGACTTGCCCTAACAAAGTCTAAATTCAAGTCCCAACAAGATACCCAGGTTGAGTCCAAGTTAGAGGCTTGGAAATACCTTGGACTTTCCGTAGGTCCGCATTAACAAACATAAAACCAAGCCAACATAAGTTCTAGTGATCTGCCAGTGATTGAACTGCCTACTAAAACAATATGCACACTTCTCAAGGAAGATAACAGAATCCAGATTCTCTGCAACACACCATCTATAATGTACAGTATTCAATCAAACATCACTAAACATACAAAGAAACAGGGAAATATGATCCGGGGATAAGAAAAATGTAGTCAATAGAAACTAAACATGAGATGGCCTAGGTACTGGAGTTAGCAAACACTTTAAAGCAGCTGTTATAATTATGTTCAAAGAATTAAAGAAAAACATGGTTTTCGAGAGTGAACAGAAGAAGAATTTGTGCAGAGAAGTGTAAACTATAAAAAAGAACCAAATGGAAATTTTAGAATTGAAAACTATAATAACTGAAGTAAAAAAAATTCACCAGACTTACAGGAGATTTTAAATGAACAAAGAAAGAGTGGTCTGTTTACAGATCAATAGACGTTTTCCAATCAAAAGTGCAGAGAGAAAAATAGACAATTTTCCAATCAAAAGTGCAGAGAGAAAAAGGATTGGAAACAAAAAATGAACAGAGCCTCAGGGATACATGTGAAAAAGTAAGTTCTCAAAGAGTGAGAGTCCTCAAGACCATTTTAGAAACTCTGCAATATTAAAGTTACTTTCATGATAATATCACTTGCCCCTTCTACACCCATTTGTTCCTGGGTGTACAGTGGAGTTTTCCAAAGACTGCACAGCATGTTAACATTGTAATAGATTGATTCAGAGACAGATGAGAGAATCTAGCTGTCTGTTATTTAAGACAGAATAGCACTCTGGGAAAATATAAAATGATGACATTCTTCTCACAAAGATTTTTAATATATTTTTTTCCATTAAGAGTATGTTATTTATGCTAACATGCAATGGCCCTCTTATTATTATTATTATTATTATTACTATTATTTTAAAATAAATCAATAAGTAAATATTTTTAAGAATTTCTCAGTTTTAATTTCTAATACAGTATATATCATTAGATACATCCCACATAAACAAATGTTCTTGGAAATTGTAAATAGGTAAAGGAATATTGAGAAAAAAAATATGAGTACTACTGGTCTTACCAACATGGAGTTGGAGTCCAAGACAAAGAAGACAATGATAATGGGGCACACGAAAATTTTGAGAAATAATGACTGAAAACTTACCAAATTGGATGAAATATAGTGATTTAAGTTGGAAAAATTCAGCCAACTCCAAGCAAGATAAATATAAAGTAAACCATCAGAGTCAAATTACCTAAAACCAAATCTAAGAAAATCTTGAAAGCAGCCAGATAAAAAACATACGGAGGAGGGGAGGAAAAGAATAACTGACTGCTGATCTTGCATCTGAAACAACAAAGACTAAGAGACAATTAAATTATATTTTTTAAATGTAAAAGGAAAAATATCCCATCAACCCAGATTTCTATATCCAATGAAAATTACCTCCGAAAATGAGGATAAAATAAAGATAATTTCTTGCAATCAAAAGTTTGTAAAATTTATCATTAGGATATCTGCCCTACAAAAAATGCTAAAAGATGTTATTCAGACTGAAGAAAATGATATAAAATGGAAATCTACATCTGCGTGTAAGGAATAAAGGGCATAAGAAATTGGAAATGAGTCTGGAAAATAAGTTTATGTCACTTTCCTTTTTATAATTTAAATTTACTTAAAATAAAAGTAATTATTTAAAACAAAAATAATAGCATAATAGAGTGGCATTTACTATATATGAAGAAGTAAAAGATAAAATAATAATTTCAGAAATGATTTAAAGAGATAAATGGAAATATACTACTGTAAGTTTATTTTCTTGTAAAACAGGAGGTTTAAAGTGTCAGCTGTGAAGTGTGAAATATAAAGAGGTATAATATTGACTGTAAATAGATACTGATAATTTATAGAGGCACCTTATTAGCCCTACGTCAACCACCAGAAAATGAAAGATATACTAAAAAGCCAATAGAGTAAATAAAATGGAGCCTTAAAAATATTTGATAAGCCTAAAAGAATGCAGGACATGACCAACAGAAGAAAAAAGAAACAGATTACATAAACGGAACTCAAATGGTAAGATGGCAGATTTAAACTTCAGCTAATCAGTAATTACATCAAATGTAAATGTACTAAGCCCCTCAACTTAGATTGACAGAGATTTTTTTTAGTTCTTTTTTTTTCCTCCCCAAAGCCCCAGTGCATGGTTGTATATCCTAGTTGTAAGTCCTTCTAGTTCTTCTATGTGAGCTGCAGCCACAGCGTGGCGACTGACAGATGGGTGGTGTGGCTCTGTGACTGGGAAGTGAACCCAGGCCACCGAAGCAGTGAAGGCACTGAACTTGAACTACTAGGCCATCAGAGCTGGCTCAAAAAAAACAGAGATTTTTGATGGGAACAAAAAGTAGGACCCAACTATCTGCTGTCACTAAAGGTACATTTGAAATATAAAGAACAAGACAGACTGAAGATGGAAAAGAGATACCATGCGAACAATAAGCATAAAAAAACTGACATGGCTATCAAAGTAGATTTCAACACAAAGAATACTGCAAGAGATAAAGAGAGATATTATGGAACGATTAAAGGCATAATTCACAAGGACGATAGAACAATTCTAAATATGTATGTCCTTAATCATAGAGTATCAAAATTCATGAAGAAATAATTAACAGAAATAAAGGGAGAGATAGACAAATCCACAATCAGTCAGAGAAATGTTAACATTCCTCTTTCCTTAATTGATAGAAATATAGATAAAGATGTAGAAAATCTAAAAAACAATAGCCATGAACTTTATGTAATTGACATTTAGAGAACTACACTCAACACCTGTAGGATACATATTCTTTCAAAGGCACATGGAATAGTCACTGAGATAGTTCATATTCTAGGTCATAAAATAAGTATCAACAAAATTAACAATATTACAGTCTTACAGAATTGTTTTCTGACCATAATGAGATTTAATTAGAAATTAATAAAAATGCAATATCTAGAAAATACCCAAATATTTTAAAATAAAGCAACAATTTTCTAAATAATTCATGAGTCAATGAAAATTACAAGGTAAATTAAAAATATTTTGAAGCCAATGAAGATGAAAATATAGCATTTAAAAATTTGTGGGGTTCAGCTAAAGCAATACTTTGAACAAAATTTATAGCTTTAAATGACTATATTAGAAAAGTAAAAGGCTTATTTTGTTTCTATCTCATAAAGATAAAAGAAGAAAAATAAAATAGGATTAAAGTAGTAAAAGTAAAGAATTAATAAACATAAGAGCAGACATCAATGAACAGGAAACATACACAGAGAGAAAATTAACAAAGCCAAAAGCTGATTCTTTGAAAAGATTAATAATTGATGAAAAAATAAAGAAACCATATTACCAATAACAGAAATACAAATGCGGATATTAATACATATCCCACAAAATATCAATCCATATTTAAAATTATAAAAAAAGTCTTACAATAAAAAATAGTAATAATGAGCAATAATAATAAAGAATATAAGAAGAAAATATTATAAACAACTTTATACTAGTTAATTCAACAGCTTAGATGAAATATACAAATGCCTTACAAAAACACAATCTTCTAAAACTTAATCAAGAGGAAATAAAAAATTTGAATAATCCTATATATTGAAAGAATTAAATTTATTATAAAAAACCTTCCCACAAAGGAAATTCCATGTCAAGATGAGCTCACCATTGAATTCTTTCAAACATTTATAAAAACAAAACAACAATATTATACAAACGTTTTCCAAAGTTATAGGAAGGATTGCTTCCCAACACGCTTTATGAGATCATCATAACCCTGACATCAAAAGTTGACAATGTCATTAGAAGGAACGGAAGTTACAGACTAATATGTCTCATGAACATATAAACCAAAATCCTCAACAAAATATTAGCAAACTGAATTCAGCACTATATAACAGGTGTACCCTAGGATTGCAAAGATATTTCAACATTGGAAAATTAATCAATTTAACACATTACAGTATAAAGTAGAAAAATTACATAATCATCTCTATAGATGCAGAAAAAGAACCTGATGAAATATAAAACCCATTCATGATAAAAACTCTTAGCAAATTACAAACAGAAGTAAACTTTCTAGGCTGGCCCCGTGGCTTAGCGGTTAAGTGCGCGCGCTCCGCTGCTGGCGGCCCGGGTTCGGATCCCGGGCGCGCACCGACGCACTGCTTCTCTGGCGATGCTGAGGCCGCGTCCCACATACAGCAACTAGAAGGATGTGCATCTATGACATACGACTATCTACTGGGGCTTTGGGGGAAAAATAAATTAAAAAAAAAAAAAAAAAGAAGTAAACTTTCTCAACTTGATGGTAGAAATCTATGAAAATTATGCAGCAACCATCATTCTTGATGGTTAAAGAATGAATTTTTTCCCTCTAATATTGGGAACAAGGCAAAGATGTCTAATCTCATCATTTCTCTTCAATATTGTACTAGATATCCCACCCAGTGCAATAAGGCAAGAAAACAAAAGATATAAATATTGAAAAAGAAGAAATAAAACTTTATTAACAAATGATGTGATGATTTGCATAGAAAATACTAATGTATTTATAAAAATCTTATAAATCCAAAAATTAATTTAGCAAGGCCACAGAACACAAAATGAATATACAAAATGAATTGTATTTATATATAAGCAACAAATATTCAGAAAATGAAATTAAAAATAAAATACTTGGGAGTAAATCTTGCATAACTTTCTACATAGAAAACTATAAAACATTACTGAAAGAAATTAAGGAAGATCTAAATTAATTGAAAGAGACATCCTATTAATGGATTGGAAGATTAGTGTTAATCTTCCATTGTCCATTGGAAGATTAGATCCATTGTCCCCAAATTGATCGAGAGATTCAATAAAATTCCAATCAAAATCTCAGCAGGCTTTTTCTTTTGTATAAATTAACAAAATGATCCTAAAATTTATCTGAAAAGACAAAGGATCTAGAATAGCAAAAGAATTTTTTCGAAAGAACAATGTTGGAGGATTCACACTGCCTGATTTCTGTGATGCTACAAGAACTAGATGTGTCTATGAAACAAAAAATGAACCACAATCTCTACCTCTCTTCATTCTCAAGAAATAATTTGAAATGGGTCGTAGATTTGAGCATAACACCTAAAACTATAAAACTTTCTAGAAGACAACATAGGAGAAAACTTTACAACTTAGGGGTAGATAAATATTTCTAAGGACACAAAAATCATTAGCTAAAGAAGAAAAATGAAGAATTGTACTTCATCAAAATTAAAATTGTTTGCCTTTCAGAAGACATTGACAAGAAAAGGAAATATCAAGCCACAGACTGGGAGATGTTATTTGCAATACACATGTCTGACAAAGGCTGGTATCCAGATTATATAAAGCTCTTTTACAACTCCATAATAGGAAGGCAAACAACTAAAAAATAACAGGCAAAAGATTTACCAGACAAATCACAAAAGAAAATATACAGATGCCAATGAGCACCCGAAATGGTGCCCAACACTATTAGTTATTAGGAAAATGCATGTTAAAATGAGATACCACTTCATATCTAAATGACGAAAACTATGACTAAAATGACTAAAATTTAAAAGATTGATAATACCAAGCTTTGGTAAGAGGTTGAGCAACCGGGACTCTTTATTATATATTACTGGGTGGGCGGAGGGTGGGGGGAAGTGTAAAATGGTGCAATCACTTTTGAAAACGTTTGGCAGCTTCTTATAAAGTTAAGTATACTCTTACCAAATGACTCAGAATTTCCTTTGTAGGTTTTTACCCAAGAGAAATGAAAACACATGTTCATAAAAAGACTTGTCCAGAAATGTTCACAGCAGCTTTATTCATAATAGGTCCAATCAGGAAAGAACCCAAATGGCCATGAATAAACTATTATGAAACATTTATACAGTGGAATACTACTCAGCCATAAAAGGGAACAACCTGTTAATACATACAACCAGGATGGATCTCACAGACATTATGCTGAGTGGAAGAAACTGGGCAGAAAAATGATTCTGTATGATTCCATTTATATTAAATCCTAAAATAGGCAAAACTCATCTGTAGAGATAGAAACCAGACCAATGGTTAAGTGGAGCAGTGGGCGGGAGGGAGGAGACTGACTTCAAGGGGCCTCAGGGAACTTTCTGGGGAGCTATAACTTGATTGGTTTGGTGGTTGTATAGGTGTATACTTTGGTCAAACATCATTGACCTGTACACCTAGAAGGTGCTAATTTTACTATTATAAATTAGACCTGAATAAAATCATTGTTAAATTGAGGCATTTAACATAAAAGGCTGGATTTCCAGATTCTCTTGAAAACCCAGATCTAGAAATTCTAGGCAAGCAACCTCATATAGCAACAACCAGGTGGAGCTAAGCCATGGCTGCCCCATTCAGATAAAAAAGCATCTTTCTAAAGGCCCCACAGGCCCCTCTCCTCATTCATTTATGCTGTCACTTTTTGCTATCTGTTGAATGCCATTTGGCCTCTGCTCTTAGAAAAAACACTAAGTTTTTTCGTTTGTTCACTGATTTATTCAACCATCAATCATTTGTTAAATATGTTCTCAATTCCCTGGACTAACCATTTCTTCTCCCTGAGATCAACGTCCTCTTCATTTGAGGACCAGGGACAGAGGGAAGCTACAACATTACCATCGCGGTGATGGCATCTTACGGACCCTCCCCCAAGCTTAGCTACCCTTGGCTCAGGGGGTGCGGTCTCATGTTTTGGCTCCCTTGGAATAAGGGAGAGAGGCCAAGAAGAAGGGAGGCAGGTCACTCTGTGCTGCCCATCCCTGGCTCCTGCGTCTTTTCCCCAAGACCAGCTCTGGGGTGGGAGATCATGTGACTGAGGTCCCATTACAGAAAACCCAATCCGGGCGTATAAATCAGGGTCTGGAGTTAAAGAAAAGTGGGATTTTACAAAATGGATCATTACTGTATGGCTTTGGCTGTGTAAATCAGTCAGTTGTATCTAACGTGTGAAGTGAATGCCCTTAAATCAGAACATTTGCTTTAGGAATTTCTGCGCACGACTCACAAAGCTCCTGTAGGATCTGTAAGCTCCAACTGGAGTTATGTAAATCCATTGCCTCCCCTATAAAGCAGTTGAATGTTTTAACTAAATCTAATTCTCAAAATAATGATTTCTGAATCAAAACTTTGCTGGGAAGATTTACAGGCAAGTTTTATAAATCAGCGGCAAGATATATAACTCAGATAGTGAGAAGTGCAGATTTATAAATCCAACTTGTAAATCAGGAGAAAAAACATCATGTTTTACACTAAATAATATTTTTACAAATGGCACCTCATACATCATGCGGTTGCCACAAATCTTTCACACTGGAGTCAGGCTACATAATACAAGGCTGAATCACAAAGGAAATTGAGGCCTGGGTGGTGATCTTGGGGTGAGTTCATGTGGGTTTGGAAAAATTCTCCCCCGTTCCCCTCATCAATGGAGATGGATGAGGGGCTCTGGAATCAGACTCTTGCGGGTTTGTAATTCCCCTTGGCAGCCTGAGAGCTGCAGGACTGTGGGTGAATTTCATCACCATCCATGTCTCTGTTTACACATCTATAAATTGCAGACAATAATCCCTTTGCCACAGGACTGTTGTAGGGATTAAGGGAGATAATATCTATAAAGCGATGAGCTCAGTGTCTGGAAAGTACTGAGTGTTTAATAAATGTTCATTGTCATCTATGATATATTATCAAATTCATTATTATTACTATTATTTTTCAGTCTACATCAGTTTCCATTTCCATGATTCATAAAAGAGGCAATTGTGGGAAGCAGGGGCAGTGTTGGGGCTGGTGACTCCAGGGACTGGTTTATGCCCTCCTGCCCCAGCTGTACTAGCTGGACTATTTCCCCTGGTATTCCCCAATTTCTGGCTGCAAGAATTTCCCAAAGAAGGTTCCCGAAGGCTGTTTTTTGAGACCTGACTTCTATGCAGAATTTAAATAAAAGCTAATGTTTTTAAGAAGCTTGTTATAAAAGTAATACATTTTTATTGCAGAATATTTGAAAAATAATGAAAATCACCCATACTCTTGCCACCCAGAGATAATCACTGATAACTTTTCGGTTATCCTCTTAAAGTCTTTTTCTATGCATATATTTACATACATACATTTTAAAAAACAAAAAAACGAGACCACATTGTACGGGTTGTTTTGCAACTTTTTTTTTTCCATTTAACTCTATATTGTGAACCTTTTCCAAAGTCACTAAATAGTTCTCAGTATGATTTTTTTATGATCGTGGATTACACTGCACCATAATTTATTTAACCAGTTCCATATTGTCAGACATTTATTTTGTTTTTAATTTTTTGCTATTATAAACAACCTTCCAGGGAACATCTTTTAAATAAATTCCTGCAGTTATTTATGATTATTTTCTAAGGATAAATTCCTAGAAGAGGAATTGCTGTGTAAATGGGCTGTGCACATTTTTATGAATTTTGCCAAGTTATCCTCTGGAAAGCTTCTATCACTTTAAGCTCATTCCAGCAGTCCGTGGATGCCCCCCTTGCAATGCTCTAGACAATCTTTTTTCTTTTTTTTAAACTGTCAATGTAGTAGCTGAAAAATTGTGTTTCACTATTGTTTCAGTTTGCACATCTTTGACAGCTTGCAAAGTTAAACATTTTTCATATTTTTGCTGTTAGTTCTTCTTTTGTGAATTTCCTAATCATGTCTTTTGTCCACATTGACATTTCAGAACATTAAGAATATTAACTCTTTGTTACATATATTGCAAATTTTTTTTCTCAGTTTGTCGTTTGTTCTTAAATTTTGCTTATAGTAGAAGATTTTAATTTATATATGGTTAATTCTATCAATATTTTACTCTATGGTAAAATAGTATTTAAAAGAGTTTCCCAACACAAGATCAGATAAACATTCACCTATATTTGCATCTATTTCTTTTGCATATGTACTTTTAAACTTTTAATCCATTTGAAATTTATTTTAGGATGTGGTGTGAAGTAGTGATGAATCAATTTATTCTTAGGATTTCATAATTGTCCCTCCAGCATTTCCCCGAGAGATTTGAAATATCCCTCCCTCCTACCAAGAGCTAAATTCTTACCTGTTCTTTCTACCTGCTCATCCCTGTGTCCAGTACCATCTATTTTAATTATTGTAGTTTTAGAATTTATTTTGATACCTGTTTGTGCAAATGTTCCTAATATTTCTGTTTCATCAAATTCTACTTAAATTATTTTGTTCCTTTATTCTCCCAGACAACATTTAGAATCATTTTGTCAAGTTTCAAGAAAAAGTTATTAAAATTTGGGTTGGAATTACAACAGACATTGATAAATTGGGGCAAATTGTCGCTCTTAATGATTGTTAGTCTCCTCTTCCAAAAAACAAACAAACAAACAAACAAAACAAAACGGCGGCATATATCCCCTCTTATTTCAGCCTTCTTGCATCTACCTCAGTAAACTTTTCTTTCCCACTCCCTTCTAAAACCACTGGTCAGGATGCTGCCCCGTCACGTAGCACTGATGTTATTTGACCCTGTTTCAATCGCATTTGGAATCCAAAGGTCTCTAAGAGGAGGGAGAAGATGGAGAAAGGCTAACGTAAGGTTAGGGTGATGAGGGTGTTTGCATTTCTCCTTTGAAGCACTTGCTTCCAGGAAGGTTCTATAGGAAACTTCAAACACCAAAGTCTACAAATGACCCTCTAGTCACTGACCCACATGAGATGCTTCTGCACAAGCTCTGCTTAGTATCTTGGCAGCATCAGTAAAGACCTTAGCTTAAAATCTGAACACTGATCTCTGCAAACTGTCCATGGGAAGGGGCTGGCAGCCTTCAGTCTTCAAATATCTCAATTTAGGGAAGAAAGCTTGACCTTAACCTGCTGACTGAAACTAAATAAAACAAATGATAAAGGAAAATTAAAACACTTGTTCTGAGAAACCATACCAGGAAATGATACTTGACATTGCCTCAAGTATCACTGGTGAATTCAGGAATTATGAGAATTCCAGTAATGTTTGCTAATTTTATGGGCATTACTGGGCTCTCTCTTCTCTCCTTCCAACTCCCCAGTAAAGTATGGCTGTGGCCCATGAACAGATTCAAAGTTTAAGAATATGACTCTAGATGTTCCATGGAGAATGTTGTAGGGAACAAGAGTGGTCATGGGAAGACCAGTTGGGAGACAGCTCTGTTGTCCAGATGGGACATGATGGTATTATGAACTTGTTGGGGGCAGTGTTGATGGAGGGAAGGTAACAGAGTCTAGATATATTTTGGTGATAGAATCAATAGGATTTGATGATGAGATTAGAGAAAGGGAGATGTCAAAGATGATTCCCAGATTTCTGGCAGAAGACTGGATAATTGCTGAGATTTGAAGGCTGAAGTGGGAGAAGACTTGGGGCAGCAGGAATAGGACTGGCAGGAGTTAAATTTAGGATATGCCTGTATAGGTCCAGATTCTTTTGGCATTAAGTGACAGAACTCAACCTCCAACTCTCCCAAGTGAAAAAGAAGAGTCTTGGCTTATGAAATGGAATGTCTAGGTGTGGGACTGGCTACCAGGTGAAGCCAGTAGACTGAGATCTAGGTGCTCAATGTTGACATCAGGAATCTATTTCCTCTCCCCTTCCCCTCGCCTTCCCCACCCCCACCTCAGTGTGCTTTCTCTGTGTTACCATCATCCTCAGGCATGTTCTCCCCAAGTATCATGGCAAAGTTGGCTCATCCTTCTCAGGCTTATATTCTACCAGTTTATCAATCCCAGTAGGAAAGTAGCTGGGTTTTTTTTTCCCCAAATAGCACCAACAAAATTGTTGGATACGAATGTTCTAGACCCACTTTTGGCCACACACCTCTCTTTGTACCCATCTGACCCTGGGTAGACCAGTCATAGGACTGAACCACACGGAGAATGAAGCTGCATGGGATAGTTCTCCAAAGGAAAACTGGGTACTATTACTGAAACAAGAAATAGATTAGACAGACAAATCACAGATGCCTACTATTTGCCGATAGATAGGTGACTTTATAATTTATTGTCCAAAACACGTTTGAGCATGAAAGTGATACAATGAATAATTATCCAGGACAACAAATGTAAACAGAGACCATCCTGAGCAAATGGAGACATATGATCACCTTTTCTACAGGTGAGCGGAGATGTTGACTAGTGGTTGGTGCTGAGCCGTGTGTGGTGCTCAGATGAGAGGGCTGGAGTAGTTGGCAGGAGCAGTCCTGAGGGAACAGTAAGAAAAGAAGCCAGTTTGGAGTGGGTTGAAGATTGGAAGGAGTCGAGGAATTGGAGACAGCATGTGGGCACACCTCTCTTAAGCTAGATTGGGAAAGGCAGGAGGGAGAAGGCAAGAGCAGGAGGGAAATATGTGGGAGCGAGGGAGATGAATTTTAAGAATGCGAGACAAGTGGAAATTTTTGGAGAGAGAAATAGTAACAGTTGAAGGAAGTCCTGGGAATCTGGGAGGAGAAAGAGTCCTTAGGAAGGAGGAGGGCCAGCCTCACCTTTCTAACAGGAGGGGAGCAGGGGAGAAGGGGCGGGTGCAGGCAGGCTGATAGTGTCAGTGTTGGCAGATGAGATGCTCCTTTGTGGTGGCTCCTCCTTTCTCCAGGAAGTACAAGACAAGGCCATTTGCCAAGATTGGAGTTTGAGCAGAGAAGAGGGGTTGAAATAGTCTCTGGGGCAAGAGGGTTGGTGAGAAAATGTACCAAGATTGTTGGGCAGCATAGTGGGCCCAGAAATGGCGGTGTGTCTGGCAAGGCTAGAAAAAGCATGTTCAGCTCATCCCCGTAGGGATGGTTGCAGACCCCTTGCTTCCTTGTCTAGGACCCCAAAGAAGTCAGCACATTTCCCATCCCCACCGTCTGGGACTGACTCTGGGGCCAGAGTTCCTCTATTGCAATTCAAAATGGGCAAATAGTAGATCTGCAGGGGCACCTGAAGTAAGGTGGCCTCCCCCCTAATGAATGCCAGCATTTATATGAAGGAGAAAGATCTTTTAAAGCTGCCTTTTCAGTTTTAGAAGGTTGCTCAAGTCAGGGCAAGGTGCAATTCGCCATAATTCACACGTCCGGCCTCACGTTCTCCGCGTTCTCCGAGGTCTCCAGCCTTGCACTGCAGTGGTCAGCAGCTGCTCCTGCAAGCTCCATGAGAACAGGGGTACTTGGAGAGGGCCACGTGTCTCCAGGACATTGGTGCTCTACTTGGCATATAGAAGATGTTTAATATTTGTTGCACAAGTGGGGGCACTCCGGAGCTCCTTCTGGCCTGATCGATGGGTCGGGATGTCCAGTCACACTGAGCTGTTGGCCTGTATGTGGAAGATGAAGCCTTTGTGTTTTCATCCTGGCTGGCAGTTTGCCATTTAAGAAATTCGTGTTGAGCTTTATCACCTCCAGTCTTTGAGCATAGTGTCTTTTCTTGATTAACATTTGATGAATTAAGTAAAATTTTCAAATGAAAATGTTATAAAAGGAAATTGTGATGGATTCATCTTATTTTTTATTTTTTTAGCATTAAAATAAAAGACTCTCTCTCCTGTACACGAACTACTTGCCGGGGCTGCTGGATAGCAATGATCTGATGTAATATCTGGGGTGTCCTGGCCCCAAGGACAGAGAATGAGAACTGGAGGTAGCATTGCCCCACCAGGTCTGGCTTCTCTGAGGTCCCTTCTGCTCCACAGGGCCCTGCTTGACTAAAGCACCAGGGAGCACAGCCTGAAAGACGTGGATGGAGACGTCCTCGGGGTGGTTGTCTCCACAACAAACGTCACTTGAAACTTCCCTTTCCCCCCTTCAGAATGCCAACGTGATTATGCATCGAGCTGTTGCTATTTACAGAGCTCTTAGCACAGAGAGCATTACACAGCCAGTGACACAGAATTACAACCATCTAGACATATGGTTTGGATAAACAAAGCACAAAGCACAAATTAACCATGGTTGACTATAACTCCCGCTCTCTACTCCCCAGGGAGGGACTTCAGTGAAACTCCCAGTCGGAGAAAGCAATACATATCAGAAAGCATAGTACATACAGCATGGTTTAGACAAATGCTAAGCCTTTATTTAATGCTTTTCATGGTGCCAAAACACAATGGCACCAACCTGTCTAGGAAAAGTTATAACTCTGTGCCAGTGTCCTGTAAATAGTAACTGTACTCCTACTGGATTCCATGCCTGTGTGCTTCAAGGCAAAGGAATGCCTTTCATTTGTCATCACCTTGCTTCCACTTCCCGTGTCCCCAAAGGGATGGTTGCCTCATGCATCTGGATGTCAGAGCTGCACGGAGCTGGACACAAGTAGCCTCCTCTGAGTAAATACCCTTCAACTTCCACTGTGGTCCTTCCCCCTCACCGAGCCCCCCATGCTTTTCTGCAGAGAAGGAGCCCCCCCTCCCATGCTTGGACAGTCAAGGCCTGAGCTCATGCGACCCCATGGGTGCCATTAGGAGTGGGCTGATTCTCTTTTCTGGCAGTAAGAGGTCTCCTCACTTCCCATATTTTATATTTCATGAGAAATTCTTCCGGGACAGGAAACTTTCTGTGTGAGGTCCTTGGCCTCATCATTGACACATGAACCTTATAAACTTTGTTTGACAATAAAGAGTATAATATTTGCTTTTCATAATACATGTGCATTGCTTTCCAAAGGAGAGAGCAAAATAAATAAATAACCAGAGTGAAAGGCTTCTACTTGGCTTGAACACTTGTACTGGAGTTTTTCAAAAAGAAAAAAAAGTCCACAAAACACTTGGCTAAATATATACCTACTTTTTTTTTCTTGTCTTTAGTCGCTTTCTAGATGTATACTATATATTTAATTCTCTCTCTCTCTCTCACACACGCACATACTTTATAAAAATTAAAACTAGAGTCCACAATCTAGGGACCTACCTGGGAGAAGGTATGTACATGTGGCCCCAGAAATCAAACTAGGGCTCTACAGTGTCAGATAAACCTTTAAGCCTTAAGATCTTATTTGTTGATAAAATGTCAAGGCTTATTTTATTAGCTGACTCTAATATTCTAAGTATATACCAAGAAAAAATTCAGCTCCATGAGATAAGCAGAGGAACAATCTTCAGGCTCAGATGTTCAAAGGGAGTGTGGCTTCCAGGAGCATGAAGGGGCATTGAATCTCTAATGCCCTCTCAACGGAAATCCCAGATGTCAACTTCCAGAGCAGCGTGGTCATCTCGAGTCAAGTGATTTCCCGGAGATCCGTGCAAGTGGCCTTGACGGCTTTCTTCTTGTGAACTTGGGTAGGCGGCAGGACACTCTCCCGCCCTGGCTGCCTGTGGGTATTTATTGACATGTCTCCTTGCTGTCATTTTCACATCTCATTTCCAACCTCTGAAGTGAATAAGGAAGACTACTGAATCACTCTCTGTCATGTTAATTTGGCCAAATAGAAATGGGGTAGGACAGGAGCCAAGATTCCTAGGGCAAAGCTAATGGACTCACCAAAGCCACTTACCTGGATTCAATAATTCAAATCAACTCCATTCAATTCAGCAGATATTTCCTGATACCCCCTACAAAAGGAGTCCCTGTGCCAAGCCCTGTAGCAAATGTAGAAAAGGATCAGTTTTCCCTCTTGAAGTTCCAGGCTAGAGGAGAAGATATTTAGGGATAAAATAATCCTGATAGCAGAAAGGCAGCAATGAGTGGAACAGGAGGACGTGGAAGGCGGGAGGAAGCAATTCTGATTAGCATTGGAGAGCAGAAAGGTGGGAACCTGGACATTCCTCCAGAGCCCTTACAGTTTTTCTGACTCTAGAAAGGTCATGGGCTATATACCAGGTCTCAGTCCTACTTGTCTCTTTCCATCTCAAGAGTCAAATGAAAATATCTCCAAGCATATTGAAAATAACAGCTGGTCACACGCATTTGACTAAGCCCATTCCTATTGTGGACTCCAATATACATCGGATGTGTTTCATTTTGCTTTTATGTAAAGCAGATTATACTAGCCCATAAAGAGGGATTTTACATTTAGTCTTATGTGACGTTCATCAGTAACATGTTCCATACGCACTTACAGATGGCCATTCAGGAAATTTGTGGGAAATCTCTCAAGGACTCAAAGAATTGACGGGAAGGGTGAAGACCCTGGCTCAAAACAGACTGGAACCAAGGTATATGCAGGGTACAGGTGGACTCGACCACAAGCACTCTGACGGCATTCTCTCCTCTCTGGAGAGCTGAGCTCCAGTCACCTTCCTGACTGTTCTCCAGATTCAAAGTCCTGGGGGAGGGAGGGGCTGGTGGCTCTGGCTCGTGTCAAGGGCCCAGTTTTTGGTGCCTTGGTTTACAGTCTTCACAAGACCCAACAAAAAGGAAGAGGTAAACCCCCAGAAGGAAATCAGGCTGCCATTGTTGGAAGCATGGTGAAATGACTAGGTGGCTAAGACACAGAGAAGTCGACCATAATTAGTGAGGCAAACACTGTGTTAATGCCAAGATAATTAAGTCATGGGCAGTGAAGCAAAAGGATACAGAGTTTAGTGTTGGACGGTAAATAACTCATCACAAAACAAGGAAAAAGGGAAAGTGCTACAAGAGAGGGGAGGTGAAGAAGTAGTTCCAAGGGAAGTCAGAAGAGGGACTCTGCTTTCTGCTCCCTGTGCTTAGCTAAGCTCAGGATGAATCCTGGTGAGGCCATAGAGGAACACAAAAAGCATCTGAGGAACTCATACACCCGGCTGAGCCCAGGAGGGGGTTCAGTTCGGCAACCAATTGACATAAGGAGAATCTCACAGCTTTTCTGGGGTTGTAACACCTGTTCCTTGTTGATTTGGGTTTGAAAACTCTTCACCACCCACTTCTTGACACTTCTAAGTCTCAAAAAAAGTGCTCTGCAGGTTATGTGTATAACTGCACTCATACACACACCCATTTCTGTTGGAAACCCTTTTTAAGTCTGCCTCTTATTCACCCACAGAAAAATTCAGTGTCCATACCCTGAGTTTTCGCTGCACCTTGTTCTTACCTCTGAGGCTGCACTTGCAACATTAAATTAAAATTATCTGTGGTAGATGGTGTCTTGTCCATCTTTGCATCACCTGTGCCGGTCAGAGTATCTGATACCCAGTAGGCATACGATAAACGCTGAATGAATAAACACAGTTGAGCACACACATCCCTCAAATATTAATCGTCTTACTGCTGGGCATAATAAACTTCTGCCAGTTGGCATTCTAACTAGTTTAGCCTTTATGCTGTCCTTATGTAACTTCTTTTGGTGGTTTCCCTGTTGTTTTCTGCAGTAGCCTCAAAGGGAAGAAGAGCATATTTTGGCCTTCATTCAACTTTCAGTCCCAGAATCATAAATACTGCTGTCTGCTCACCAAAATCCATTCCCTCATCTTCCAGGACACACAGCTAGACTACATTTCCCAGCCTCCTTTGCAATTAGGTGTGGTCACATGATTCAGTTTTAGCCAATGGAAAGAAAGAGGAAGTGAAGTGCACCACTTCCAGGACGGCCCATAAAAACTTCCTAATGATCACACCTCTCTTTTTCTTTATCTGCCAGCTGAATAGAGAGGATGCTAAGGCTCTATCCAGTAGTTGCCACTAGTATATGTGGCTATTTAAATTTAAATTAATTAAAATTAAATAAAAATTAGGGACAAGGAAATATTGCAGGTCCATGTACTAACGACCTCTTCCCTTCCCCACCCAATGAAACAAAAATAAAATGTGAAATTGAATTATAGAATCCCCCAGTTCTGCCTTGTGCCTGGAACTTGAAAGGGACCCAAAAATAGAAAAAGAGGCAGTGGGAGGGCTTGGTGTCCCGGCTGATTTGGCACCTTCTCACCACCTGCCCCCACTCTTCCTGCACTGGCCTCCCTACCGTCATGGGGCGACTTTTAGGTTATAGATAGCCAGGTGCAATCCTGCCTTCGGCATTGGCTTGTCATATGATCATAGTGTTTTTATTTAATGTTTCTGGGACTCGATTCCCTCCTATTAAAGTTGTAGCTGATGCTTCTAACCTCAGTATTCAGTTTTGTGAAAATAACACATATACATGGCAGAGTCACTGTCTCTCCTGGATCTGTTTCTCCACTTTTATTTCATACAGATATCCAGTAGTTCCAGTGCTATTTGTTAAAAACATGATCTTTTGCAACATCGATTTACCTCGGCATTGGCATCTTTTTCAAAGATTAATCGCCTATATATATGTGGGTCTATTTCTGGACATTCTTCTCTTTCATTGATCTATTAGGCTATTGGTATGCTAATACCACCTGTCTTGACTACTTTAGCTGTATTTAAATACTATAAAATAAATCTTGAAACCAGGTAGCAAAGGTCCTCCAATGTTTTTCTTTAAAAAAAAATTAAATGTAATTGAAAATTCACTTCCACAGCCTCGGTAGCCATAATTAAAATGCTCCACAGCCACGTGTCTTAAGTGGCTATCATTATGGACAGGGAAGTATAGATGAATTCCATCACCACAGAAAGTTCTCTTGGCCAGTACTGCTCTAGAAGAGGTTAAAGTCACAAGAGAAAGAGAGGCCGGGTCCCTAAACAATACATGAACCAGACTCCTCACCCCCATCACTACTGCTGATTGGACTTGATAAATAAATAATACATAAACTTCTGTCATGTTGAGCCCTTTAGATTTGGGAGTTTATCATTCACAGTAGGCAGTGACCCCTCATTTGATACAGGGGTCATGTGTTAAGCTACTGAATCATTTAGTCCACTTTTCTCTCAGTAGACAGTGGAGAAGAAATCCCACTTGGAGAACTGTCCTGTCCAAGAGCAGAGAACCCATGAATGGCTGGGATCCAGTCCGTAAACACTGATACCATAAGTGTGGAGAAAAGCATCAAGGCCTTCCTATGGGCTTATAGCTGGTAAATTTGCACGGCTTGCTCTTTAACGCAGGCTAATTGATGTACTGGTATAAATATGCTTTGACATATTCCTCATCTACACATAGGGAGCTCCCAACATCTGCAGTGCACAGGGGGCTCTAAAATGCATCACGAAATTAGCAATCCCACCAGATCACAATCCCAATATCTCAGACAATGGGGACTGAAATTCCCAATTGGCCGTGCAACGTTATAATATCCTTTCATGATGTCTGCGTTACTCTTGGAATAAAATCCTGCCCTTTGGGAGGGCCCTGCAGCCCCTCATCATCTGGCCCTGTCCACCCCTCTGACCCCATCTCTTAGCACTGTCCCCTCACTTAACTGGCCACCCTGCTCCAGCTCCATTGGATTTCTTTCTGTTCCTTTAAGATACTTTCCTAGGGACCAGCCCAGTGGCGTAGTGGTTAACTTCACAAGCTCCGCTTCAGCGGCCTGGGGTTCGCAGGTTCAGATCCCGGGCTCAGACCTGCGCACCGCTTATCAAACCATGCTGTGGTGGCGTCCCATGTAAAGCAGAGGAAGATGGACACGGATGTTAGCCCAGGGCCAATCTTCCTCAGCAAAAAAAGGAGGATTGGCAACGGATGTTAGCTCAGGGTTAATCTTCCTCACCAAAAATGAAAAAAAAAAGATAGCTTCCTAGTTCCCACCTTGGGCCTTCGCCCATACTGCTCCTCTGCCCAGAATACTCTTCCATCTACTCCCCCTGCCCCCCACCCCAGCCACGTGCACAGATTTTCACATGCTGGATGCTTCCCAATCATTCAGGTCTCCACTCAAATGCCACCTCCTCAGCAAGCCTGTCTTATCACTGCCCAGTACTCTGTATGGAGTTGCCCCGTGTCATGGTCCCTTTAGCATGGTTTCTATGTTCCTCCTCTTGCGTGAAGGTGGTGCCTTCATGAGGCCAAGAGCCTTGCTTCTCTGGCTCACAGTGTGTACTCAGCTCCAGGCGCAGTGGGGAGCAGTAAGCCCTACAAAAGGTGTCGAATGGATTTCTTGAATATTCTGGCGGAATAGATAACAGATATTTAAGAATGATTTGATGTCTAGATATATATGTTCACATATAATGTGAATTGTAATTAAATTTTAAGACTTTTCTTTGAGAATTTTATGGTTCTCCTCTGAAATTATTGGAGATTCTTTAGCAAATTGGTAATCTTTACTGTAGATTCTATAACCTGAAAAAAATCCATGACAATGTGCAATGTCTCTTGTTGGGGGAAGATATATGTAAATGGATGTAGCAGTTTACATGACCATCTTTTATTTATTTTTTTGTGAGGAAGATCAGCCCTGAGCTAACATCCATGCTAATCCTCCTCTTTTTGCTGAGGAAGACTGGCTCTGAGCAAACATCTATTGCCAATCCTTCTCCTATTTTTGCCCCCAAAGCCCCAGTAGATAGTTGTATGTCATAGTTGTACATCCTTCTAGTTGCTGTATGTGGGACGCGGCCTCAGCATGGCCGGAGAAGTGGTGCGTCGGTGCGCGCCCCGGATCTGAACTCGGGCCACCAGTAGCGGAGCGCGTGCACTTAACTGCTAAGCCACTGGGCCGGCCCAACATGACCACCTTAAGGCTACTGGTTTGTGGACTCCTAGGTTTCAGGGTCACACCTTGTGAGTGTCATGTTATGTACTTAAACTTTCAAAGGTAATTGCCTCATCACAAAAATATTAATACAAGTTAATTGTATCATTGCTCCCTCTAAAAAGGATGTTTAGATGGTGCTGGAATTCCATAGGCTGATATTTGAGTTAAATTTCAATTACTGACTCCAGATAACACTGTCTCAGACACGGAGATTGGGAATGTATAAACCATGATGTATGTTTTATTCTAAGCTGTCTTCAGGATCATCCGTTGACCCAAGCCTACTATGAATAGTTTGCCCACACAGGGTTGGTTTATACCAAAAAGTGGCATATTTTATTGTAGAATGTGTGGAAAGGACAAAAAGATATTAGAGCCTTTTTCCATAAAGATTTCTACTCACATAAAAAAAATTCTTTCATTTTATGGTTAAAACAACACAATTGTAACAAGCTATCTTCAGAGTTTTAGTTTTTTCAAGCTCACAGCTTTACCCCATTTCTGATATTTCTTGTATACAGTTATACCATTGATGTTGTGTGAGATTATTGTAGGGGGGATGTGGAGAGACACTTCTACTTTCCTAGCTATGTTTTCAGTGCGTTCATGTTTATGATCACAATGTGTGGCAGATGATTCTGACTTCTCATTTAGTGGTGGAAATTTTCCTTTTTAAATTGAAGTTAAAATCCAATTCATATTAAAGAAAAAATATCAGTAAATAGTAGTACTGACGTAACATGGACTCAACAAAAACCCTGAATGTGGTATGCAAATGACAAATATTCAGGAAACTGCTTTGCACATTTGGACACTGTAAATACCTGGCCAAGCAATAGAATTTCCCAATTTTTGTGTCAGTGTTTGATACCTGCAAATGGGCTTTTTTTTTTTTTTTTAATTTGAACCGCCTTACGCTTTATCCAATCCTCAGCAAAGAGGGAATGGTTTGTGGATGACCGTGGAATGCCTGAGTCTTCAGTAGGAAATAGACAGGTCTTCAGGACACCCACACCTGTACCTGGAACATTAGAGTAAAACAACCAGTCAACTCTGGCGAAAGGGCTTATCCAGTTGTGAGAACAAAGTTGCTTTTCTTTCTGTGAGCTGGAATAAAGTTCAGGAATCATTGGAGACTCTGTTCCATAGTGCACTATGTTCCTGCTTTCTCGATGAGCTCTGTCACCTCCACTCAGCTCCCTTCCTGAGGAAAGGATCCCGTGGAGCCCAGGCCCTTCCTGGGGGCATGCCACGGCCGAAGCTGGCTCCTCTCGGCTGGTGTTCAGACCCCAGTGGCCTCCCAATTCTGAAGTTGCGTCAGCTAAGAATTCAATGATCTGTCTCAACCACGGTGACTCACGCAGTCTCCAGTTATTCTGTGGCTGGGACCCGTTTTGCTAACAGGAAGACATACGGTAAATGACATGAGTGATGGAGAGCTCTCAGAGGGCCTTGAAAGATTTGGAACAACCAACCAGGAGCTCCAAAACTTACCCTAGTTTGTCCAACTCTATTTGGTCTAAAGAGAGCTAGTCAGGACTGATGTTCTCTGACCGTTGCCAGGAATTTCTCATTCAGGGCTCTGTAGTGGTGACCAAACAGTGATGCTCAGTACATGTTAATGATTCCAGGTGACAAAAAGGAAAAGTAAAGTGTGAAAAATAAAAATAAAATCCCTCAACAATTGTCTGCAATTCATAGGCTTTTCTCAAACCTTCAAGAGAAGATCATTTAGCTAAACTCCAGGACAGTGGGGCATGGAAGGGAGAGAGCCTGGAGCGAGGACTACACCCGCCCTGTGCCCTCACATCCATTCTTTTAATATAGTTTGCTTCTTTCCCAGAGTCTTTTTAAAAAAATCACACCAACTCAATACATGTGGTAAGGAATGGCCCTAATAGTTCATGGTTTTGTCTCAAAATTTTCCTACACTATCTGTAGTTGTGTGTCCCCTCCCCTCCAAAAATGTTAGAAGAGAAAGTTTGAAAGCTCTCTCAAGGTTAAAAAGGAAACAAACCATTTAAAGGCCTTATCTACTGAGAAAACTTGAATTCTGCACCCACCCTGGATGTCTTTCTATAACCTCAAAGCTCCTCGGTCCAGAGCCAAATTCACTGTTTTTCACTGAAAACATCTCCCTTGATTCCTCAGTTTCTGCCACTGGCCGCATCGTCCCCCACGTGCTCAGAGTCTTGCAGTCACCGCTCCCTCACCCCCAGCTCCTGCTTAGCCCTAGTGCTGAGCGAAACCTCACACTTCCGCTGCTGAAATTGCCCTGCAGGCTCAGAGTCCGGCCCCAGCTGTGCTTTGCGACAGAATCTCGTCCCCATTTTCCCATGGCTGTCTGTCACCACCATGCTTCTCTGCTCCCAGTCCCTCATTCCACTTGCTGCTTCTTCCTCTGGATCCTTGCTGATGCTGGTTCCAGTGGGAGCCTGGCATGCCCTTCCTCACGTCCCCACCTGCTCCATCCCGGTCCAGTCCTGCCTGCTCCTCCTGCCAGCCCACGGTGATCCTTCCAAGTGCTGGGCTCCTGGGGAGCTGGCCTGACTATCTGAATCCTGACCATGTTTTTATCCTGCTTCTGAAGCAGTTGGTCTCACCTAGACTATAAGTTGCCTGAGGGCTGGAAATACACCTCCTCGCTCATCTCCATCTCCCTTTAGTATACCGAGCAGTTTCGTATACATGATTGTCTGTGGAGTAAATGATGAACGAATGCCTCTGAGATAGATTGTCAAAGATGGGGGGAAGCACAGGCGGGAGTTGTCTGAAACATGATTCCTTATTTCAGATCCTCCTGAGTCTCTCTGTCAAGGACTCTTTGGACTATGAAAACAGGAACAATTATGGTGTAAATGGACTTTGAAAATAGCAATAATTAGGTAATTAAAAATGTACTTCAGTTTCATTATGGTGTCCATAAAATTCCACCATCGAAAAACAAACTATTTTAACATATTTTACTTAATATAATTCATGTAATTGTGATTTTTATGTTCCACCTAGTTATGCAATTAAGTAGTACATGGCTATTTCTTACAATTAAACATTGCTAAAATCTGCCGCCACTTCGGAACACGGGGTATGATATATTTAACAACTTTTTATGCTAAACAGTAGACACAGTTAACATTATATTCATTTAATTCCATTTTAATTAGTTGAATAATATTCTTAAATGTGAATTTAGGCCTAACTAGAATGGCACATTACTTAACGTTGTTTTCTTTCAAATTACATATCTGTAACTTAGTGATGTTTCTCACAGAAGAAATGGTTGTGTGTGGGTGTGGGAGTTGAGAATAATGTGGGTTTTTCAGTTTTCCATCAAAGCTCCTCACTCATTGGTTAAATGCATTCTCGTGACGCACTGATCCCAGGAATGCCTCCCCACGTTTCCTCTCGAAGACTTAACCCCAAGAAACTTGTGGAATGTGTTCCAAGCCTTGCTGAGGCCTGGGGCCTGGAGGATAGGGGAGGGTCAGAGTCTCCAGTGTTCTGGCACCTTCTGCTTTGGGGAGAGGCAGCCCGCACTTCCCAATAAACTGCCTCTGGCTCTGGTCCGTGGCACCCACCCGTTTACATCTCTGACTGCTACGGATGGGCCTGCACCAGCCGGGCCCCCCACAGCCAGTAGCTCTCCTCGTGGGCTTCTGGCCTTTCTTTTCCACACACTACCTAAGCAGGCTGGTGCTGAGTGAGCCTAGAGCAGAGGACCCCTCTCTGGTGGCAGAGAGGGTCTCCCGGGGCAGTTGAGCTGAGTTCCCAGGGATGAGAAGGGATTAACCAGACGAAGAGGGGGAACTAGAAGATTTCAAGAAGGAAAAAGATGTAGAAAGGCCCCATTGAGTATATGGCACCAGGGACATTATACACAGAACTTCTCATCCTTGCTCTCCTCGAGCTGCCCTCTGACCCAGGCGAGGCACCAACAGGCCTGACCCGCCTTGCCTCCAGTTCCGCCTCATTTCTTTCCCTGGTTTAGAGCGTCCCCACAGGTGTGTTTTCCCAGCAGTCTCCCACTCTCCTCCCACCTCTGACCTTCTTTCCTTCACCCTCCCCATCTACTGAGTACTGACTGTTAGGTGAACTGTCCTTAAGATTCGTGTCCTGCTGTCTGCTCCAAAATCAAGTCCCCACCTTCTCTCCTGGCCAGGCAGAATTTGCCTTGATGTGGCTTAGGTTATCGTCTGACATACCCTCCCTCTGTTCCCAGACAGAACCCTGCACACAGCCAGCCCCATTGAACACACCTTGGCTGGGATCCTGCCACAAAGTGGGAGAAGGAGGTGGGGGAAAGTGGCTCTCACTTTTGAGGGATCCATCACCTTGGAGTCAGGATAATCCTTGTTGTTACTAAGTGACATCAATGCTCATCCCATCTGGCTGAGAAGCACCATCCCCACTCCTCCTGGCCCTGTGTTTTCCCTGTATATTCTAAGGCTCAGCTCCCATTACGCCTATCTCACATGCCCCCTTCCTAGCGCTGCCTCACACCCTCAGGATTAAATGAGGCAAGGCATGTGGAATGGCTTAGCAACCAACATGACAATAATAACAATAACTGTGCTAATTGAACACCTCCTCAGTATTTAGTACATCGCATTCATCATTGAATTTAGTTCTCCAACATGCACAAATGTAACTACTCCTAGACCCCCACTTATGAGACTGGGCCAAAGTCACACCAAGTGAGAGAACCAGAATTAGAACCCAGATGAGCTGACATTAGGGTCTCTGTCCCTAACCGCTACTCTGTCCTGCCTCCCTAGCAGGGGAACCAAGAAATAGCAAGTGTCTAATAATTATCAGTTGTGCATTGCATCCAAAGGAATACCCCTCTCTTTCTTCGCTCTTGTTGCTTTTGCAATCTGAGTCTCCCAATTCAATGCTCGGTTTAGAACATCGGTTAATTTCAGCCAGTTGTTTGCAGCCAGGTGGGTCCATTCCATTGGCAGGCTCAGTTCCCGGCTTTCCACCTGGAGTCACTCAGGTCTCTGCCTTTGGGCTCTCAAGTCCATTTGAACTCTGCCAGGAAGCCTATCAGTAGCCTTGGGCTTAGCATCTGGCAAGCTGGGAGTCTGTCTTGAGGTCCTGGCTTCCACATTCTGCTCATGACACTCTGGGCATCAGGGTCCCGACTGCCTTGCTACATTTGGGTGCAGCCTCCATCCCAATCTTGGTTCCCCGAGCCTCCAATTCACCTGATTCTAACCCCTGGTCATCCTAAAATCCCAGCATGCCTTGGGCCTTTAACAACTTGAGTTATGGCTGGTACTGCATAAATGGTTTGATGAAGATGGTGGCAGTGTGTGAGGTCTGCACACGGAGCTGTGTGCTGCCAGACACCACTGGGAGAGGGCCTGCCGTGGTCACAGATTGAGATTCAGCATTGGGACAGTCACAACTTGCCACAGACAGTACCTTCACTGCCCCTACATAAAACCAGCCATGACAGACCCCATGTGAGATGTGCTTCTCGTGCGTCAGGCGCAGTATTATGGCTGTTTCCAATTCCCATACCAAGCCTGCAAGTTGCGTATTATTACCCTCACTCTAAGAAGGGAGACTCAACTGTATAGCAGACGCACATTGTTCTTGTCTACTCAGAATCCACTTTTACTTCTGATAATAGCACCTAGATTTCCCTTGGCATACACCCCATTCCACGCATGCAATCTTACTGGACTACATGCAAGCTCTTTCTTGCCAAGAGACAGGCATGGGATACAAGCTAGGCCAACTGGACTCTCTTTCCTGGGAGTCTGAATGTTGAGAGGAGTGAGACCGAGATGGAAAGTGATTGGAACTGGTTCATCCCCGCAGGGTGCCAGAGGAGACAGCATTAACTCCTGCAGCCTAGATTTGGGGCTGCCCAGCCCTTATCCTTCCCAAGATCCCCTGCTGAGCCCTAGCTTTGATTTCCTGAGTGACCCAAATCTCTTCATATTAACCGGAGTCAATTTCTGTTGCTTGGAACCCAAGAACCCTACGTGATAGAGGGATTTCTATTCATTCATTCATCTAGTGGAGAATTCCTGAGCATCTTCCCTTGTGAGGCTCTGTGCTTGGTGCTAGGAGTACGGCTGTGAGGAGGAGAGAGAGAGTTTCTGTATCAGCAAGGGCAGTCGTTCGTTACACTCAGAAGTATGTTTTTAGACCAAGGAACTTGTCCTGGGTCATGCACAGGACTATTCCATGGCTTGGCATGGCGTCAAGATAGGTTGTTCCATATTTTGCACTATTTTATAGACCTGAGTGCTTTGTCCACATATTGCTCGAATATCAGTCAACCGACTGTTCCTCCACCACCACACTAAACTGCAGTGTGAACAAGTGCCAGGTATTTCAGACCATGAGGACAATTTCCCCAGAAATTCCTCCATTCAGTTGGCCAAGCCATTCTTTTTTGATGACTTTGGGAGGGGCAGTTTGTCAGGTTCAAAAAAGACCCCAATGGCAAACCAGAAGACTTGACTCAATTCATGGTTATATTGCAAAATTCCGTTGTGATATTAGACAAGTCAGTTCTTCTCTTTGAGTCTCACTTTGTCTTTATATAAATTGAGAAATTCTACTGTTCTTCTGCTTTGAAATTTTCTAAACATCTTCTGTCAAGACTAAGTCCTCAGGAAAAAGAGAGAGAAAAACAGCTTCTTCCTGTGATTTGAAGGTTCCGAATGGCATAAAAAGTGTTAAGCTTTACAGCACATTGCAACATTGATACAAAATGTGTGTACTTTAATTTCTAATAAAAAAACCAAGCAGGTATGAATAGCAATAAAATTGCTCAAAAATTGTTCAAATTGAAGAGAAACAATTGGAAATGGATTTGGAAATATAATGTTTAGCTAAGCAAGCTATAATGTTCTGTTATTTTAATCAGCATTGTAAAGTAATTTAAATGAGGCAGGAAGAGACTTTTATACTTTAATATATAATCACTTTTCTTCAATGCATTCATCAAAAGTCATTTCATGTTAATGATTCTATGGCTGACGATAGACCAGCAATAATGGTCTCTTGACTGCTCCCAGTTTATGTTTGAAGTTTTTCAGATTTGACTTTTTTTCTGCTCTTCTCTACTAGTCTTAAAGGGAAACTCTAGTAATTTTGGAAGAAAACTGGTGTTGCTAAATGTTTCAACGATAAAAAAATTTTAAAAAGGGAATCTAGGACATTTCCCCAATACTATTTCTTCTATAGCACCAGAAAGTTGGAACAGAGCTCAGGGATTATCTGAACAACTCATCTGCCTCCAGGCCCTTGAAACTCAAAAAACATGAATGTGTCTCTTCCTTTAAAAATCTTTCCAAAGAGAAGTGGAGCTCTCTCACTCTATAGCCTTCTTGTCTGTGTTAAATAAATGCTTATTGGTAATTGAAGATTTTGCATGAATAAATGCCAAAGAAAGATTCCTTCCTATTACTGAGTTTATGTCTACCGTTATCAAATGACTCTGTCTGAAAGTTTTTTTTAAAGAATCACTTAAAATTTGTTGCTGCAGTCTAAATCTTTATCAACTCCTCATACTCGCACAAAAGAAGGTAATATAATGAAGCTTAAGGACTTGTTGCCATTCCCCAGATAGCGATGGTAAAGCCCCCAAAATTATGAGGGGCTGGTCTTGCCCTTGCAAGAACTCTCTGTCCTCCCAAATAAGACACGTTTTGGTGTCGCCTGCCTTGCTTCTGTCCATATTGGTACTGTTTACTGAGGAAAATCCATCCATTCATCCTCCATCCATCCATCCATCTCTCCGGTGTCTCCCCACCTTAAGAATAAAACATAGTCCTAGATGTATCTTTAGAGCCATCTGAACATTATTTCCAAACCAGAGAGTTTCCAGTTTGGCCGTCCAGACCCATTTTCAGAAAAGGCAGCCTAGTTTTTACCAGCTAAGCACGAGACAGTGGAGTTGGATTCCAAGTGCTAAGGAGTCTGGGAGGGGCTGGGGGCAGGGCTGGAGGAGAGGCCCAGGGGCCTCTGTTTTGGGTTCAGTCTGCCCCAGACAGAGGGTCTGGCAGTCGTTCCTGTCTCTGGGCTGGGCAGTGATGGATTGGAAACAAATGGCAGACCCGGTTGGCACTTGCAGCCACGCGCTGCTCTCTGGTATGGCGGGCTCAGCCTGGAGCCGCTCTGGGGCAGGAGGGAATGAAGGCTGCTGGCGTCTGAACTCTCCGTGAGAAGGGCTCCCTGGATTCTCCTGTCCTGGCTGGCTTTTCAAGGCCCTTCAGGAGAAGAGAGATGAATCAAGGATTGAGGACAGCAGTGATGGTTTAGAGTGAATGCAGGGATACAATTAGCTGTGCCTGGAACAGAGTAAAGAGGGGACAGCAGAGGAAACTTCCACTTACTTGCTGGGAGTCCCTATAACTCTCTGTGCCTAGGTTTTCACACATGTAAATGATAAATCTTAGCAAGTCCTGGATCATAGGCTTTTTGAAAGAATTGCATGAAGTAACAAGTACACAGCACTTAGCACGGAGCATGGTGAATAAGTAATAGCTGTGGAAGGGTCACTGTGTTCAGGAACCATCCACAAGGAGGAGACCAGGGACCTCTTTGGGGCAGCACCACTTTACTGACCCACCTCCTAACCCGCTTCAGGACACGACTTCAGAGCCCAGGAAGGACTGCAGCCGTCTTGAGAACTCAAAGGATCCCAGATTCCAGCCTCAGAGCGTCCTCACTGCCGCGTCATGACAAATCCACAGCACCCCACTCTTTAGACCCACGTGTTTACTCCCTCGCGTGTTAAGTGCTCACCGGGTCCCTGCTGGGTCAGTCGGCTCCTGGCGTCCTGGGGAGGGAGGGCTTCTGACTTCCAGAGGAGGTTGTGACTTGCTGGGAAGAAGAGACACAGTGCACCATGCAGCCCTCTGCAGGACACGGAGCACGCCTTCCAATCCTGCAAAGTCAGGGAGGGTGAATCGTGATGGAGGCCTGGACAGCCAGTCAGCTGGGAAAGGGGTTCCATTTTACTAGCAATCAAGGAATGCTCACTACAGCATCAAGTCAACATTCTGCCTAAAAACTTCCAAAGATTAAAAAGACAACAATCTACCTATGGTTGGGGTAAATGTGGGAAAATACTGGCAGGAATGAAATTTGCTAGAACAGAGGCATAGAGTTGGCACATTTAATGTACACAATTTTGTCGTCGTATGCACTGACTTTAGAAATATCCCACTTAAGATGAGATTCCATCATAAAAGCTTTCTAAAGATAATTTGGCAACTTATGTTAAAGACCTTAAAAAATGAATAACATTGGATCCAGCAATACCACACCTGAGAATTTATCCTGGGAAACTTATCAGATATGTTCACAAATGTTTAGCACAAAGACAGGTATCTCTGTGTCGTATCTAATAGAAAAAATTGGAACTTATCTAACAATCCAATAATGATGGAGTCGATAAAAAGTCATGGTGTGCACAAACAATGGAATACTATTGGGCTGTTAAAATGCAGAGGAACAGAGTTCTTTTTTAAGTGGAAAAATGTTCATGATGAAAAAAGGTGCAAAACAATAAATACAGTGGAAGTAAAAAGGAATATATATACACGTTTATCTGTCTATATCTATATGGGCATATATAGATGCTAATCTATCTATCTATCTATCTATCTATCTATCTATCTATCTATCTATCTACCTATCTGTCTGTCTATCTATCTATCTATCTATCTATCTATCTATCATCTATCTATCTATCATCTATCATCTATCTATTTCCTAGAAAACACTATGGTATAGTAATTATACATTTCTAAATTGTTATTTTTTTTGTAAATATTTTTTGGTAAAATGTTCTACAATAGCTTATCTTTTTTTTCCTATTTTTCTCAAAGATCATGACTTTATTTTGTTTTTTGTGTTTAGAAAAAAAATGGCAATAGATGTTATTTCCAATTAAAAAATGTACCTCAGTGCCTTCTGACATTTAATGTAATTTGGTTTAAAAGAAGTAGTTTCCAACTTAAAAAGAAAGTCATGGTCATGGTCTTGCAGAGCGGGAAGAGGAAGTCCGTGGGAGGGAGGGCTGGCCAGGCTGGGCTGGGGGAGGAGCGGGCCCTGCCCTGTGCTTGGGCCTCCTCTGGAAGATGACGGAATACAGCCCACATTTGTTCTCACGCACTGCAGCCACTGAGTCAGAATCCTAAGCTCTAGTCAGAAAGAGTCCAAGAGACAAGACGCCCCAGTCACATACACTGTTTCTTTGGAGTCTGGCTTATCTATTCCTTTTGTTATTTTTTTTCTATTAAAATGTGGACATTTTCTTGTTAAATTGTATGAATTATCTGAGAAAAATAACCCATTTGCCAAACACGTTGGGATATTCTTTAGCAATTTGACGTTTATTAATAAATAATATATACAAATAATAAATACACAAGTACTTATTTTCATGTCTCCAAATCTTTTAAGCTTTTCCCTTTCCATGTCTCCTTTCATTTTTAGATTTAACCAACCCCACCTGGAGGTTAATACTTTCAGGCAGTTTTATAACTTCCTAACCCATCTGTGTGTATGGCGGGGTGTGTGTTCAGGCTGAGAGAGGAATTTAACCATTTGTAAAAATTAAACAAAAGATTTGTTCCAGAACTATGTGTGGAGTAATTTTTCTGTTACCTAGTGACTTGGAATGACATTTTTAACATAATACTAAACTGTATTCTTTTATGTATTAAATAAATATTTAATAAGCACCTAGCGAGTCCCTGGCACAACGACAGGCTCCTTTGGGGACTTTCTTTTGTTTAATTGATTTGTCTTGTTTTTTTTCCTGATACTACACTGCTTTCATTATATTTGCTTTAAAATATAATTTAATATGTGATATTTGAAAGTCCACTTGATCACCGTTTTCTTTTTTTTAATTTTCTTCTTAATTCTTACCACTGGATTCTTCTGTTAAGCTTAAAATCACTTTGTCAATTTTCTAACCAAATAAAAGAAACTAACAAAAATACATTAGGATAATAGCATTTGGCCTCCTCTCCAAAGAAAATAATACATTTCTCCAATTATTCAACCCATAATTTATGTCTCTTAGTACTGTGTACCAGGTACTTTACAGAGGCTAGCTCTCTTTGTCCTGAGAAAATCCTAAAAGGTAAGAACTAGTACGCCAATGTTACATATGAGGGAAGTGAGGCACAGAGAGGTTAAGCAACTTGCTTAGGTGCACACAGCTAGGAAGTGGGGCATGTAGGATTATGACCCAGGCAGTCCTGTGCCAGTCTGACTGCCTTCCCAACACAATGTGTGGACAGACTTGGAGCACACCTGATGCTTAGTAAGTGCTGCTGGCTATGGCCTCAGGGCTTTGGAGAGATTGCCCCTTCATCCTTCAGGACAGCCGCCATCCAGTGGAGATTTGGGGACATAGCCACAGAGGCCTTCCATCTGCAAGGGAGACACAGAGGGTGGAGGGGATTAGTCTGCACGTTTGCTTTCAATACAGGCTGCTCCCTGAAAATGTGGCTGACACGTGCTTAAAAGGATCTTGTTTGAAACAAAGTCTCAGCCTGGAGCCCCATAACCTGGATATATACGAGAAAGCCTTGTACAGACTTGGAGTCACGAGGAAAAGCTCCTAGAGAAGCAGAGGTGACTTAGAGACCACAAGAGGTGGGTCTTGCTCCTCTGAATTCCTCACTTCCACGACAGCGTGAGGCCTTTCTGTGCCACAGAAGGCGCTGGGGATAAGCAGGGCCACAGCCAGCCCCTGGTTTTAGGGGGCGCCCTCCTCTGTGTGTCTGCTCTGTCAGTGGAGAGTGGTGGTGATGCTGGGGGACAGGCAGCACACACGCCACGCACTAACTGCCTTCTCCTTGCGTCTCACTGGCTTTGCTTTTCACTACCTTCTCCACTATCTTTCCATCAAACTCCTAAAAACGGTCATGCCAACCTACTAGTTACAACTGGAGAAAGCACACGAATTTCATATACCCCGGGGGCATATTTCAGTCTTCACTGTGGTGCTGTTTGTGTCAACAAAGAGTTGGCTTGCTGTCTGTTGATGGAAAAAGAGGTAACTGGAATGCGGGTTATATGGATGGTGGAATATGAGGCAGTAATGGAAAGACGTGAAGTTGGCGCCAAAACCAATGTTAGATGATAAAAGTAAGAAACAGATTATTTTTCTATAATATATTATATATTTCTATATTTATTATATATTTCTATAATATATTTATAATAACAATATATTAATTATATATATATTTAGAAATATCTTTTATATCTAAAATACAGTACGGCCCCGTGGCTTAGTGGTTAAGTGCGTGCGCTCTGCTGCTGGCGGCCCGGGTTCAGATCCCGGGCGCGCACCGACGCACCGCTTCTCTGGCCATGCTGAGGCCGCGTCCCACATACAGCAACTAGAAGCATGTGCAGCTATGACATACAACTATCTACTGGGGCTTTGGGGGAAAAAAATAAATAAATAAACTTATAAAAAAAAATATATATATAGTACAATACTAACATAAAGTACAAAAATGCTATATTTTTTCATGAATAACATGTTTATAAATAAACATAGGAAAGAAGGAGGAGGAAAGGAATGTATTAACTACAAAAGAATATATGCTAACATTTGGGTCCGACCACGACAGAACAGAGAATATGGGCCCTAGCCTCCCACCATAAACAGCCACATAACTGGACAGAATTTACAAAGCCTCTGTTTACATACATTGGAGGTGAGCTCCACATTTACCTGGTCTCTACTCACACTTTTGTAAACGTCACAGCGATTCAGTTGAGACCTCCATGTTAGGCCACATGTTACAAGTATTAAATTATTATTCTTTTGCTAAATGTACTTTTTTTTGGTCCTTTTTAATTTTTTTCCTGTGTTCTTTTGTTTTACTTGAGTATATTTAGTATTCATTTTATCTCCTCCATTGGCTTTTTAGCAATGTTTCTTTGGTTTATGATTTGTGAGGTTTATCTAGGGATTGTATTATGTATTCTTAGCTTGTCACAGTTACCTTGAATTAATATTATGCCACTTCACAAGTAATGAAAAACTTTCCAAAAGTACGCTTCCATTCCCCTCCTTTGTGCTATTGTTACTATATATTTCACTTTTATATGTTATAAACCCATATGTTGTTAATTTTTTAAATTATTTTATTGAGGTCACATTGGTTTATAACATTGTGTAATTTCAGGTGTACATCATTATATTTTGGCTTCTTTATAGACTGCATCATGTTCACCACCAAAAGTCTAGTTTCTATTCATCACCATACATATGTGCCCCCTTACCCCTTTAGCCCTACCCCACCCTTCCCCTCTGGTAACTACCAATCTATTCTTCTTATTTATGTATTTGTTTGCTTGTTTATCTTCCTCATATGATGGAAATCATACAGTTTTTGTCATTCTCTGTCTGACTTATTTTGCTTAGCACAATACCCTCAAGGTCCACCCATGTTGTCACAAATGGCGTGATGTCGTCTTTTTTTTTAAGGCCGAGTAGTATTGCATTGTGTATATATACCACATCTTCTTTATTCGTTCAGTAGCTGATGGGCACTTGGGTTGCTTCCACATTGTAACTATTGTGAATAACGCTGCGATGAACACAGGGGTGCATGTATCTTTACACATTGGTGTTTTCATGTTCTTTGGTTAATACCCAGCAGTGGAATAGGATAAATACCCAGCAGTGGAATAGCTGGCCCTATGGTATGATAGTATGGTAGTTCTATCCTTAATTTTTTGAGGAATCTCCATACTGTTTTCCACAGTGGCTGCACCAGTTTGTACTCCCACCTGCAGTGGACGAGAGTTCCCTTCTGTCAACATCCTCTCCAGCACTTGTTGTTTCCTGTCTTGTTAATTATAGGCATTCTGACGGGCGTGAGATGATATTTCATTGTAGTTTTGATTTGCATTTCCCTGATAGTTAATGATGTTGAACATCTTTTCATGTGCCTCTTGGCCATCTGTATATCTTCTTTGGAAAAATGTCTGTTCATATCCTCTGTCCATTTTTTGATAGGGTGGTTCACTTTTGTTGTTGTTGAGTTGTATGAGTTCTTTATATATTTTGGAAATTAACCCCTTATCAGATATATGATTTGTAAATATTTTGTCCCAGTTGGTGGCTTGTCTTTTTGTTTTATTGATGGTTTCCTTTGCCATGCGGAAGCATTTCAGTTTGATGTAGTCCCATTCGTTTATTTTTTCTTTTGTTTCCCTTGCCTGAGGAGACATGGTATTCAAAAAGATGCTGCTGAGACCAATGTCAAAGAGTGTGCTGTCTATGTTTTCTTCTAGGAATTTTATGGTTTCAGGTCTCACCTTCAAGTCTTTAATCCATTTTGAGTTAATTTTTGTTCATGGTATAGATAATGGTCTACTTTCATTCTTCTGCCTATGGCTGTCCAGTTTTCCCAGCACAATTTACTGAAGAGACTTTCCTTTCTCCATTGTATGTTCTTGGCTCCTTTGTCGAAGATCAGCTGTCCATAGATGTGTGGGTTTATTTCTGGGCTCTCAATTCTGTTCTATTGATCTGTGTGTCTGTTTTTCTGCCAGTACCATGCTGTTTTGATTACTATAGTTTTGTAGTATTTTAAATTCAGAGAGTGTGATACCTCCAGCTTTGTTCTTTTTCCTCAAGATTGCTTTGGATTTTGGGGGTCTTTTTTTGTTCCATATAAATTTTAAGATTCTTTGTTCTATTTCCATGAAAAATGTCATTGAGATTCTGATTGGGTTGCATTGAATCTGTAGATTGCTTTAGGTAATATGGACATTTTAACTATGTTTATTCTTCCAAACCATGCGCACAGAATATCTTTCCATTTCTTTATGTCTTCTTCAATTTCTTTTAATAATGTCTTATAGTTTTCGGTGTACAGGTCTTTCAGCTCCTTAGTTAAACTTATTCCTAGGCATTTTATTCTTTTTGTTGCAATTGTAAGTGGGATTGTATTCTTGATTTCTCTCTCTGCTAGTTTGTTGTTAATGTATAGAAATACAAGTGATTTTTGTATGTTGATTTTGTACCTTGAAATTTTACTGTATTCATTAATTATTTCTTATAGTTTTTTGGCGGATTCTTTGGGGTTTTCTATATATAGAATCATGTCATCTACAAATAGTGACACTTTTGCTTCTTCCTTTCCAATTTGGATCCCTCTTATTTCTTTTTCCTGCCACATTGCTCTGGCTAGGACTTCCAGTACTATGTTGAATAAGAGTGATGAAAGTGGGCATTCTTGTCTTGTTCCTGTTCTTAGAGGAATAGTTTTTAGTTTTTCTTGGTCGAGTATGATTCGGCTGTGGGTTTGTCATAAACGGTCTTTATCATGTTGAGATATTTTCCTTCTATACCCATTTTATTCAGAGTTTTTATCATAAATGGATGTTGGTCTTGTCAAATGCTTTCTCTGCATCTGTTGAGATGATCATGTGATTTTTATTCTTAATTTTGTTAATGGGGTATACCACATTGATTGATTTGTGGATGTTGAACCATCCCTGGATCCCTGGAATAAATCCCACTTGATCATGGTGTTTGATCCTTTTAATGTATTGTTGTATGCAATTTACTAACATTTTGTTGAGGAGTTTTGCATCTATGTTCATCAGCAATGTTAGCCTGTAGTTTCTTTTTTATGTGTTGTCCTTGCCTGGTTTTGGTATCATGTTAACGTTGGCCTCGTAAAACGAGTTAAAAAGCACCCCATCCTCTTCAATTTTTTGAGAAGGATAGGTATTAAATCTTCTTTGATGTTAGGTGGAATTCACCAGAGAAGCTGTCTGGTCCTGGACTTCTGATTTTTGGGAGATTTTTGATTACTGTTTCAGTCCTTTTACTTGTGATTGGTCTATTCAGATTCTCTATTTCTTCTTGATTCACTTTTGGGAGGTTGTATGAGCCTAAGAATTTATCCATTTCTTCTAGGTTATCCAACTTGTTGGCATATAGCTTTTCATAACATTCTCTTGTAATCTGTTTATTTCTGTGGTATCTGTTGTAATTTCTTCTCTTTCATTTCTGATTTTATTTATTTGAGCCTTCTCTTTTTTTTTTCTTGGTGAGTCTGGCTAAGGTTTTGTCAATTTTGTCTATCTTTTCAAAGAACCAGCTCTTAGTTTTATTGATTCTTTTTTTTGTTTTTTTAGTCTCCATTTCATTTATTTCTGCTCTGATTTTTATTATATCCTTCCTTCTACTAACTTTGGGCTTTGCTTGTGTTCTTCTTTTTTCTTGTTCCTTTAGGTATAGTGTTAGATTGTTTATATGAGATTTTTCTTCTTTCTTCAGGTAGGCCTGTATTACCATAAACTTCCCTCCTAGTACCACTTTTGCTGCATCCCATACGTTTTGGAATGTTGTATTTTCATTTTCATTTGTCTACAGATATTTTTTGATTTCTCCTTTGATTTCTTCATTGATACAACAGTTGCTCAGTAGCATGTTGTTTTGTTTCCACCTAATTGTGATTTTTCTGGCTTTCTTCCTATAGTTGATTTCCAGTTTCATACCATTGTGGTCAGAAAAGATGCTGGATATGATTTCAATCTTAAATTTATTGAAGCTGGCCTGGTTTCCCAGCATATAGTCTATCTTTGAGAATGTTCCATGTGCACTGGAGAAGAATATGTACTCCACTGCTTTTGGGTGGTATGTCTATATATATATATTAAGTCCATCTGGTGTAGTGCTTCATTTAAGGCTGAAGTTTCCTTGTTGACTTTCTGTCTGCATGATCTATCCATTCACATAAGGCTGGTAAAGTCCCCTACTATTATTGAGTTGGTATCAATTTCTTCCTTTAGGTCTGTTAATAGTTGTTTTATATACTTTGGTGCTCCTATGTTAGGTGTATATATGTTAATAAGTGTTATGTATTCTTGGTGGAATGTTCCTTTTATCATTATATAACATCCATCTTTGTCTCTTGATATCTCTTGTGGCTTGAAGTCTATTTTGTCTGATATAAGTATGGCTACACCTGCTTTCCTTTGGTTGCTATTTGCTTGGAGTATCATCTTCCATCCTTTCACTCTGAGCCTATGTTTGTCTTTAGATCTGAGATGGGTCTCCTGGAAGAAGTATATGTTTGGGTCTTGTTTTTTAATCCATCCAGCTACTCTGTGTCTTTTGATGGGTGAATTCAGTCCATTTACATTTAGCTTGATTATTTATATAAGAGAGCTTAATACTGCCATTTTATCTTTTGTTTTCTGGTTGTTCTATATTTCCATTGTTTCTTTATCATTGTAGTTCTGTCTGCCATTTCAGTTTAGTGGTTTTCTGTGATGTTTTTCTCAGTTTTCTCTTTATTTGTGATTTTTGACTCTGCTCTGATTTTTTGTTTTGAGGGTACTATGAGTTCTGTATAAAAGATCTCATAGATGAGATAGTCCTTTTTCTGCTGACAGCATCTTATCTCCATTAGCCTATGCAAATTCTTTCCTCTTCCTCTTCTCCTTCTGTGTTTTTGTTGTCACAAATTATCCTTTTTTGTGTTGTGAGCTTGTGACCAAATTGAAGTGGTCATAGTTATTTTTGATATTTTCTTTCCCTTTGGCCTTTGTTATAATTGTTTACTAACCTATTCTGATGTAGAATTGCAATTTTCTGATCCTATCTGTCTATTTATCACCTTGCTCAAAGCTTTGTAAACCTTTGCCTTTTTGTTTCAGGTTGGAGGGTTCCTTTCAACATTTCTTGTAAGGCGGGTCTAGTGATGATGAACTCCTTCAGCTTTAGTTTGTCTGGGAAAGCTTTTATTTCTCCATCATATCTGAAGGATAACTTTGCTGGATAGAGTATTCTTGGCTGATAGTTTTTGTCTTTCAATATTTTGAATATATCATTCCACTCTCTCGTAACCAATAGAGTTTCTGCTGAGAAATCCACTGATAGCCTGAAGGGGGTTCCTTTGTAAGTTATTTTCTTCTCTCTAGCCACCCTTACTATTCTTTCTTTGTCATTGACTTTTGATAGTTTTAATATAATATGCCTTAGAAAAGGTCTTTTCGTGTTGAGATAATTAGGAGTTCAATTAGCTTCAGGTACTTGTATACCCAGCTCCTTCTAAGTTTGAGAAGTTCTTAGCTATTATTTCTTTGAATAAGCTCTCTGATCCTTTCTCCTTTGGGGATACCTATTATCCTTATGTTGGTTTTCCTAATTGAGCTGGATAGTTCTTGTAGAATTTCTTCATTTTCTAAAAATATTAGTTCTCTCTCCTCTTCCACCTTAATCATTTCTAGATTTCTGTCTTCAAGCTCACTAATTCTCTCTTTCACGTGGTCAGCTCTATTTTCAATGCTTCCTATTTTATTTTTCATCTCATTAATTCTGTTCTTTATCTCTAGAATTACTGCTTGGTGTTTTTCTATTTTTAGAATTTTAATCTTTTTGGTGAAGTTCTCCTTCTTTTCATTAATTTTATCCCTGAGCTCAATGAACTATCTTTCTGATTTTTCTTGTAATTCATTGAGTTCTTCATGGCAGCTATTTTGAATTCTTTGTCAGTTAGATTGTAATCTGTTGTGACTTCAAGTTTGGTTTCTGGAGAGTTGTCATTCATTTTCTGTTAGCCATGTTACTGTAGGTCTTCATGGTAATTGATGAGTTGTTCCTCTGCCAGTGCATTTGTGGTAGTAATCAACATTCTTATTTGGGTGTGTCTTTGGTTACTTTTGTTCTGAGCTGCTTCTGGTGGTACTTGAGAGCCTGAACTTTCCACCATCCACTGCCCCTGACAGATGTGTTGTCAGTGCCCTCCTTGTGCTGCTTGTACCTCTGTGGTTGCTGGTACCTTGCTGGTTACGATATCACTACAGTCCCAGGTGTCACCACCAGGGTCACCAGGCTATGAACACTTTTGCTCCTTCCAGGGACACCTGGGTCTCATGTTCCTCTGCTGGCTCTCCATGGTCTCTCCATGGGCTCAGGTGTTGCTGCCCCATGCATCACCTGTACTGCTGCTCACAGCTTGTCTCCTGGTGCTGGAAGCACTGCTATCAGTGGCACTGGGTTCACAGGTGTCACTGTCACTGCCAGGGGCCCAGGGTCTTGTATGCAGCCCCCACTGCTGGCACAGCTGGTGTTGTGGGTGCCACCACTGGGGGCTGGGTCATGGGGTCTGCTGTGGTTCCTGACGCCTCAGGTCGCAGGTACCACCTGCCTCTGCTGGGGGGGTGGGGCAGGAGCGATGCCCCAAGTGAGTTTCACTGCTGCTTGTACAGCCTCTGGTCACTGGCACATGCCAGTTTACTTTGAAACCTCAGTTCAGGGCACCCCTCCCCAAGCTGGGAAAATCCACATTTTGGAATTGTCCCCACTGCTGGAAGGACTGGCACCACTGCCAGGGGTGGGGACTGGGTCATTGGCTCTGCTCTGTGGCCTGAATCCTCAGGACATGTGTGCCACACCTCACCGCTAGAGTGGGGCGGGGGCTAAGCCTGAGTGCCATGTCTGCCCCTGCAGCCTCTGTTTGCCCATGTGGTCTGCTGTGAGGATCCACATTTTGCGTTGCTGCTGCTGGGGGAGCAGGTGGGAGCTGTTCCCCGAGTTCCACTGCCTCCCAGAGATCCAGTCCACCCACCTTCAGATGTACAGATGTGTGGATCTCTCTGGCATCTTGGTGTGCTGTGCAGGGAGTCCTTTTTTTATCAATAGATGTCCAACTAGTTGTAACTTAGAGGGGAAAGACAAAGGGAACAACTCGCTCTGCCATGATGCTGACATCACTCTACATTGTTATTTTTAAACAGTTACATACCTTATAAAGAAGTTATAAAAGGAGAAAAATGTCCTTCAAATTGACATATTTCTCTTTTGTTCTTTCTTTCATGTAGACCAAGTTTCTGTCTCGTATCATTTCCTTTCAGCCAAATTTGTTTTTTTGGGTGGAAGAAAGCCTTGCTGAATATGTCTTTATTTTGGCCTTAATTTCCAAGGATATTTTTTATTAAAATTAATATTCTAGATTGATTTACTTCTGTTTAAGCATTTTAAATATGGCATTCCATTGTACTATAGCTTGTGTTGTTTCTGATGAGAAATTAACAATTCTCATATCTTTGTCTTCTTGTATGTAAAAGGGTCTTTTTCCTTTGTCTGCTTTTAAGAATTTTTTTTCTTTATAAATATTTTCAGCAATTTGATTCCAATGTGTCTAGGTGTGCTTTTATTTGTGCTTATCCTGTTTGTGATTTGTTGAGTTTCTTGGATCTCTGTATTGATACTGTTCATCAAATTTGGAAATTTTTTAGTCATTATTTTTTTCAAATAATTTTTTTCTATCCCAATCTCTCTTCTGACATCTCAGTTACATACATGTTAAACCATTTGATAAGTATTTAGGTCTCTGAGTCTCTATTAATTTTTTAGTCTCTTTTTTCTTGTTGCTTCAGGTAAGATCACTTCTATTGATCTCTCTTCAAATTCACTAACTTTTCTTCTGCATTGTTCAATATGCTGTTAATTCCATTCAGCTAAAATTTTATCTCAGATATTACATTTTTCTACCCTAAAATTTCCACTTGGTTCTTTTTTATAGTTTTCATTTCTCTGCTGAGATTTCACGTGTATTCATTTATTATAGTCAAAATTTCTTTTAAGTCCTTAAACATATTTATAATAGCTTCTTTGAAGTCCTTGTTTCCTAAGTTCAATAACTGTGTCATTTTATTTCTATAGAAAATTTTTATTTTTCTGGGTTATAAGGCAAATTTTCCTTCTTCTTTGCATATATAGTAATTTTTTACTGTGTACTAGATATTATGAATGCTACATAGTTCAGAATACATTTTGCTATCTTCCTCTAAAGAGTGTTGAGATTCATTGATAGTTAATTACTGGGAGATCAGTCTGATCATGTTAGGACTTGCTGTTAGGCTTTGTTAGGATGAGAGTGGAGTTATTATTCTGAGGTTGAAATATCCTACTCTGAAGATGTGGCCATTATGGGGTCTCAGCTGAATCCCTGGAATGTTTAGAGAGGTTTCTCCATACTCGCTCCCAAAACTCCTATGAATCCTAGTGCTATATGTCATCTGAGATCTCCATTCATGTCACATTATGTCTTGTAGCTTTTTGTTTTTCTTTTGAAGTCTTGCAAAGTTACACTATGTGCATGCATAGCTTAGTATTCAACCCAAAACTCAAGGGGACCTCTATGCAGATTGTTTGGGCTCCTTCCCTGTAAAGTTCCTTCCTCTTCAGTAAGTCCAGTAAGTGTCTTGTAAGTTCCAGCCATTTCAGCTGTTCCTACGTTTAATCTAATCAAAAGGAAAATATTGTCAGATTCAGTAAATAAGCGAGATCTAACTATATGCTATTGTAAGAGGAACACTTGAAATATAAAGAGGCAGAAAAGTTCAAAGAAAAAGGATGGGAAAATATGTATCACACTAATAGTAAGCATAAGAAAGCTGGCATGGCTCTATTGATATCAACACAGAGATTTTTAAGAAAAAGATATTATCAGAGTTAAAAAGCTCATTTAATGATGATAAATGGGTCAATTAATTCAGAAGAATAGCAATATTAAAAGTATATAGACGATAATGAAGTTTCCAAACTCAAAGGAAAAATTTACATAACTAAAAGGAAAAATAGATAAATCCACAATGATAGCTGGAGATTTCACCTCTCATCTTTCAGTAATTGGTAGAGCGAGTGGATAAAATCAGAAGATTTGATGAATACTCTTAAGCAACTTGACCTAGCTGACATTACAGAACAACTTCATGATATATACTCTTCTCTAGTTCACATGGAACATTTACCAAGATAGAACTTAAGCTGGACAATCATACAAGTCTCCATACATTTCAGAAGATTAAATTCATACAGTATTTTCTCTGATCACATGAAATTAAAGGGGGAAATAAATAACAAAAAAATCAGGAAAATCTTCACGTATCCAGAAACAAACCATACACTTCTAAATAACTTACTATTCAAAAGAAAAAATCACCATAGAAAATGGCTACTATTTTTAAATAACTTATAATAAAAATACAACATATCAGATTTTATGGGATACAGCTAAAGCAGTACTTAGAGGAAAATATATTGCTTTACATGCTTATATTAGAAAAGAAAATACCAAAACTCAATGCACTAAACTTCCTATTTAAAAATCAAAGAAAAGCAAAGTAAATTAAACCCATGTAAATAGAAGGATGAGAATAGTGAAGATAAAAATAGACATCAGAGAACAGAAATTGAACAAGCATTAGAGGCAATAAATAAAAGAAAAAGTAGGTTCTCTTAAAAGATTAATAACGTTGATAAATCTCTAACTAGGCTAATTAAAATCAGAAGAGAAAAACCACAAATTTCCAATGTCAGTAAATAAACAGGTGATATCACTAGAGATCATACAGACATTAAAAAGATAAGGGCACACTGTAAACAACTTGATGTCTAAAATTTAACAACTTAGATGGAGTTGAAAAATATATTGAAAGACACAAATTACCAAAATTAACCCAACAGAATATAAAATCTGATTAGCCATATATCAGTTAAAGAAATTGAATCTGTAATTAAAACCTTCCTACCAAAAGCACCCAAGTATCAGATGTATTCATTGGTGAATTTTATCAACTTTTAACAAAGAAATAATACCAATTTTACCAAAACTCTTTAAGAAAATAGAGAAGAAAGGAATAATTCACAGCTCTTTTGATGAACCTAGCTTAATGCTAATACCACAACCAAACAAGGGCATTAAAAGTAAAGAAAATTATAGACCAATATTTCTTATTAACATAGATGCAAAAGTTCTTATCAAAATATGAGCAAATTAAAAAAGATAATATATAATGACTAAGTGGGTTACCCGAGGACTGCAAGGTTGGTTTAACATTCAAGATTAATCTGATTCACAAGAATTACCAGAATAAAGGAGAAAAACATTATCTGATGATCTCAATAAATTCAGAAAAAGCATTTGCTAACTTTTAACACCTAAACCAAAAAAAAAAATCTCTTTTCAAACTAAGAATAAAAGGAAGATTTCTCAATCTGACAAAGTGCTCCTCCTAATATCAAGAACAAAATAAGGATATGTTTTCTGATCACCTCTATTCAAAATTGTACTGGAGGGTCCAGTCAGTGCAATAGTACAAAAAGAAATAAAAGGTACCAACTTTGGAAAGGAAGAAATAAAACTATAATTAATCACAGATATAGAATTGTGCATGTATAAACCCAAACGAATCTATAAATAATAAGAAATAATAAGTAAATTTAGCTATGTTATTAGAAACAAGGTCAATACTAAAAAGTTATTTGTACTTTTAGGTACTAGCAAGGAACAATTGGAAAATAAAATTTAAAAATACCATATATAATAAAATAAAAATATTTAAGGAAATATTTATAAGACTTCTACACTGAAGAGTACAAAAAGTGCTGAGAGACATTAGACTTAAGTACATGAAAAGATATACCATGTTCATGGATGGAAGACTCAATATTGTTAAGATATCCTATATCCCATTATTGATTCAGTGCCACACAAATAAAAATCCCAGCAGACGTTTTTTTAATTGACACCCTGAATCTAAAATTTATGTGGAAATCTACAGAGCCTAGAATAACCCAAACAATAGTAAAGGAGAATAAATTTGGATGACTTACACTACCTGATTTTAAGACTGCCTATAAAACTACAGTTTTTATACAATTTTTATACAAAAATCAAGATAGTTTGTATTGGTGCAAAATAGACAAATAGATTAAAGGAACAGAATACAAAGTTTAGAAATTGATTCACACAATTGATTTTTGACAAAAGCTACAAGACAATACAATGGGGAAAGGGCAATATTTTTAGCAAATTGTGCTAAAACAAAGGAATAGCCATATGGGAAAAAATGAAGTTCAAAAACTACTTGACACCACATACAAAAATTAATTTGTGGTAGATTGTAAATCTAAATGTAAAAGCTAAAACTATAAAGCTCTTAGAAATAAACATAAGAAAATATCTTATTGACGTTTGTGTAGTCAAACATATTTTAGATGTGATTTAGAAAACACAAACCATAGCAGCATGTCTTAGTCAGCTCAGGCTGACCATAGACTGGGTGACCTAAACAACAGAAATTTGTGTCTCACAGTTCTGAAGGCTGGAAGTCTGAGATCAGGAAGCCAGCATGGTCAGCACCCTCTTCCCAGCTTGCAGATGGCTGCCTTCTCCTTGTGTCCTCACATGGCAAGAGACAGATCAAGTTCTGGTCTCTTCCTCTTCTTATAAGGACACTAATCCCATCATGGGAACTCCATCCTCATGACCTCATCTAAATCTAATTCCCTCCCAATGACTTACCTCCAAATACCATCACATTTGAGGTTAGGGCTTCAACATATGAATTTGAGGAGGCGGACACAAACATTCAGTCCCTAACACAGAGAAGATTGATAAATTGGACTTGATCAGATTAAAAGCTTCTGCTTATCAAAAGACACCATTAACAATGAGTTGGTACAATGAAATTCTACTCAGCAATAAAAAGGAATGAACTATAGATATACACAGCAGCTTGGATAAATCTTGAAGACAGGCAGAGTGAAAGAAGTCAGCCTCAAAAGGTTACATACTATATAATTCCATTCATACGGCATTCTTCTAGGTAAAAACTAATGACAGAGAACACATCAGTGGTTTCCAGAGGTTGGGGATGGGGAACATGTGACTACACATGGACAGCAATGAAAGTGTTTTGGGATGATGGAACTGCTCCGTGTACTGATAGTAGTGGTGGTATATGAATCTATACATGTGAAATAGTCATAGAACTGGAAACCAAAAGAAGTCAATGTTACTGCATGTTAATAAAAAACAAAATAAAATAATTGGCAGCTATAGACTGGGAGAAAAGATTTTGCAATACGTGTATCTGGAAAAGAACTGGTATTCAGAATATGTAAGAAACTCATACAACTGAATAATAAGAATACAACTCAATAAACAAAGGGCAAAAATTGTGAACAAGTACTCCACAAAGGAAAATATTGGAATGACCAATAAGCGTATGAAAAAGTGATCAATGTCAATAGTTTTCAAGGAAATGCAAATTAAAACCATATTGGGGAGCTGTACACACTTACTAGAACAACTCACTAGAATGCTTGAAATTGAAAATACTGCCAATGCTAGATGTAGCTGAGGGTACGGAATAAGCGGATTGCAGAGCTCTCACAGATTGTTGGTTAAATGTAAAATGGTTCAACCACTTTGGAAAACAGTTTGGTAGTTCCTCATAAAATTAAACACACCTTACTCTATGACCCAGTGGTTCCACTCTTAGGTATTTACTCAAGGGAAATAAAAATACATGCCTACAAAAGACTTGTACAAGAATGGTCACAGTAACTTTATAATTGCCCAAAACTAGAAGCAACCCAAATGTCCATCAAAAGTACAATGGATAGAAACCACAACAGAATACAACTCAGAAGTAAAAACAAATAAACTATTGATACCCGCAACAAACAGAGAATCACAGAAACATTGTGCTGAGGGAAAGACTCCAGACACAAAAGTACATTCTGTAGGATTCCATTTATATGAAGCTCTAGAACAGGCAAAACTAACTTGTGGTAATAGAAATCAGAAGAGTGGTTGCTTGAGTGGGTGGGAGGGCAGTCAGGCATTGACTGGGAAAGAGCACAAGGGATCTTTCTGGGGGTAATGGAAATGTCCCATATCCCTATAGGGATGTGGATCGCACGTGTGCATGCATTTGCCAAAACGCGTTCACTGGTACCCTTGCGTGCCTTTTGCTGTATGCAAATTATACCTCTATTAAAAAGAAAATAACGTGTGCCTATGGGGAAGATGCGGTTGGGGATTCCGGGAGGAGGCTGATAATAGAATAAATATACATACAGTGGCCTTGCCTGGACTTACGATTCCAAGGAGCAGAGACCCGATGTGGCCCAGCTGCTCCCCGACTCCCTTCTTGCGCTTTATTCACCCCTGCCCCTGTGTCATCCTTCTGCCCTGCTCACCACTAGAGGATCTGGCGAACCACTCTGCCATTCCGATTTCCCCTCTTATTTGGCATCATTCCTTCATTTTAGTTTCCTTGAAGCTGGGAAAGGGGGTAGGGAGGCATGGGGAAGAAGGGGCAGAGTGGCCCTCACCTGTTCCCTTGGTTTGGCCCCCGGCTGCCCTGGAGATGAGCTCTAAGTTCAGACAGCTGAGAGGAAGTCCAGGATGGGCCCAAGGGCTGTGCAGGTGCTCATGGGAATAAGCCCGCAGGGTGCACGGGAGGCGGGTGCGCTTCCTCACTCTGCGTTGTCTCCTCACTTTCGTTTTTTAAATATAAGATTTTTACCTTTAAACTCCAGAGGCTCAGAAAGGCGTCCCTGTCTTAGGAGAATGCAATTCTGGGTCTCGGCTCACCTCTTTGCCCTTCTCTGTGGGCATGGAGGCTGTAACTGAGCGATCTCCCTTAAACCTTTGGAAGAAAAAAAAAGCAAAGGACTGCGTTCTTTCCTTCCCCCTTCTCATTCTGCTCTCCTGACCTTTCCTTAGCTTCTTGCTAATGTCATTTTCACTCTTGGTTGGGCTTTCTCGACAGTAAGGAAGACTTCTTTATGAAGCCGCGGTGATAAACTAGGGTCATGCATTCATTCACGTGGAGGAAACCACTTCATCAGCTCCTACTTCAATATCAAACACCTCTAATCTAATCAGGAAAACAGCACAACTCTGCAAAGTGCCCTTGTTAATCCTGTCACTTAACTACCTCCCCAGATTTTGAAAAATGCAGTTTAATTAGCAAAATAAAAGAACTTAATCTTTCTCCATATTATTCACACAAGTAAAAATATATGCGTTGGCTGAAGATAAAAATAAATTGCATAAGGCTACTAACCAAATGCAGGGGCGGGGAGGATGGAGCTGCAGCGACCCTGACTGTGGGGAATGAAACGAACTCGAGGCTTTCTTAGGGCCACATGAAAACAGTGTGGAGGAGCTCCTTCCTCCATAAATATTTCACACATACTTAATATAAAGAAGAACAATTTTGAGGCCAAAAGGTGTTTTACGGTACTCCTTCTATTTTAGATTGTAGTTTTTGTAACATGCAATAGGGTTGAGCAAAGCTGACGCTGTGGATTATAATAAAAATTGTACAAGTCAAGAGACAGAGCTTTTCCCAAAAATTGTTTTTAAAAATGAACTTAAATCTCGTTTTAAAAGATGGTTGCAACAAAGTAGAAAAAATACAATTTTTTTTTTTTTTAGGTTTTTCCTTTTTAACTCTAACCACCTCTACCCTTTTACATATTCATAAAATGTATACGGAGCTAATTTTGAATGTGCCCTTTATGACTATGTCACAGCCGTAACAGCGCCATGTTCTGAAGGTGTAATTAAAGATTTACCTAGATTTATGAGACTTTATCATTATCAATAGGGTTAAGGAATGCCGGGGAGACACATTGTTGGAAGATTTTGCTCAGCAGTTTCTTGAGCAATGAGAGTACTGGTATTACTTTAGTGCTCAAAAAAATGACTGTTTGGCACTAATATATGGCCCTTTATTAGAAAGGGAACACGAAAGACATTTCAGTCAAAACGCTTCGGTGGCCTACCCTCCTCTTCTCTTTGGGGGACAGAATAGAGGAGAAAGCAAAACATCTTGCTCGTGGAAATGTGTGAGATGGAAACGTCCGCTCCCCACAGCGGCAGGTAGCTCCCCTCTTAGATGTCCGTAATAAAGGTTGAACCATGTTACAATGGGCCGATGTGCCTTGAAACAGTAGGATGCACTTTACATTGCCCCTCACTCAGCCCTCTGGAAACCAGGGGCTCCCTGGCTCTTTTCCATTTCCCATTTATTCAGGAAGGAGCACGGTGAACACACCTGGTTCCCAACCTGCTGTCTTTTTGTGGCCTTCCAGTTTTACAGCCAAGCAGTTCTGGGGAAAGCAGGTCTCTGTAGCAATCCCAGCAATGAGACTTTTTTACTGTATCTAGCCAGTATTTCATCTTCCTATCTCAAGACAGTTTCCATTCAGAGCAGGACAAGCCGAAGAATTCCATTTCTCATGCAACATATTTTTCACAAGGTAAATGAGCAGGCCTGGGCCCCATAGCATGGTACCCTGTCTTCAGGCTGGGTAAGGAAAAGGCATGTGTGGAGTAGGTTGTCGTTATGACAATACCTGCACGCTGGTGGCAGCTAGAATCTTCCATCCTCTCTTGGCCTCAGCAGACAGTGCTTCCTTCTTCCTAGTTCTTACTTGTATTAGGCAAGGTTCGGTTCTCCAGAGAAACAGGACCAATAGGCTGTAGATAGATAGATACACACACACATATACACACACATACATACTTATATACATACATGGATTTATTTTAAGAAATTGCCTCACATGATTGTGAAGGCTGGCAAGTCCAAAATCTGTAGAGTAGGGAGGTAGGCTGGAGACCCAGGGAAGAGGTGATATTGTAGTTCAAGCCCAAAAGCAGTCTTCTGGTAAAATTCCCTCTTCCTTGGGGTAGGTCTGTCTTTTTTTAAGACCTTCAACTGATTGGATAAGGCCTACTTATCTTATGGAGGGCAACTTGATTTCCTTAGTCTGTTGATTTAAAGATTAATCTCATCTAAAAAATACCTTCACAGCAACATCCAATGTGTTTGACCAAATACCTCCTTCCATGGCCTAGTCAAGTTGACCCATAAAATTAACCACCACACTCCCTGTTTTAGAGCCCATGAGTTTCACCTCACTCATCATCCACAAAGTAGATCCTTAAACATACATCATTTGTCTAAGAAATAAACCGACCTTCCATTTTCACATGGACACATGGTGGCCCTGCCATAGTTTGGGTTAAGGCCATGGGGAAACTTGTGGCTGCAAAGCAAGGCCATTCTGAAGAGAAAAGTGATGAGCACCAGGCATTATGAGCAAACTCCAGCTTCTCGTTTCCCTTTGAGGACCTCTGCTTGACTCCACTTCCCTTGGAAGTACCCGAAATGAGGCTCCTCTCAGGTCAATCCTAAGGCCCTTGCCTTTCCTGGGATTTGGGTTTCCCCTTGTGGGCTGTGCATTCTTGTGTGACCTACAATTCAGTAAAGCTGCATGCATGTTTATAAAGGGAAGGAGTGGAGAAGTGCCTTCCTCCAACTCCAGGCGGGCTTCAATGGGACACAGCCAAGAGGAGCTTGAAGATTATTGTCTGGGTGATTCAATTCTCCCTGGAACAGGAGCCCTCCTGTCTTGAATTTGGCAGACAATCCCATGCACTCTCTCCTATGGCGGGATACACAGCGCTGGCACAGGAGTGATTATTTGGGAAGGTGTTTACACAGCTTGAACCCAGCCCGAACCCAGCCCACTCCAAAAGCCTTCAGACAAGGCTGTTCCATCTGAGGTCCTTGCTCAGAGTCTGGGCACAGACTGATGGTGCTTACACTGGGGATACTGCCAAGTCCATAACCCCCACTCAATGCATAGTAAAGATGACTTTATCTTTATTTGGAGCATGTGACTATGAAGACTCCTTTAATCCACACGATAGCAATAATGGTCTGGAGTGGTAATGACAGACACTGAATTTGCCTGCAATGGAGGTGCCAGCAGGGGCTGGAGCCTGGGTGGCTCTGGCCAGGGCTCTAGCTCCTCTGGCTTCTTTTTGGAGTCTGGCACAGGACAGAAGGCTCCTCATCAAGTCTAAGTAGCTGGTATCGAGCATCCACAATGAGGTGACCATGTTTCACTTGATGGAACTGGCTGAAGAAATGCTAAAATAAATAAATAACTGGAAAGAGGACAAGGCCACCTCACGATATCCCTAGATGGGGGCTGTGTCTCCACTCCTTGTGTCCTCTTCCTCACTGCATTTCTCCCATACGTCAGTGGGCACGCCAACGAAAACGAGTTCTGCTAGAGGGGTCAGGTGGTTGTGCTCACACTCCCTGCTTAGTATGGTGTCTCCTCTTGGTAGCTGACTTTGATCTAGCTCTTTGATGTCCAGCTAGCCCCCTGTTCTTACTCCCCACACTGCTCAGAGGGCTCTCTCTCTCCTCTCCCCCAGCCACAGATGGCAGCCATTACAGAGGGATTCTAAAGAAAAGCTCAGCGAGGGAGGACACCCCTGTCCCTGTCCCAGGGGCACAGCTCCCCAGCACAAAGGACAGGGCCCAGGTACCAGCACTAGTGCCTACAACAGAGGCCACCCTGTCCCCCTTTGCTGGTGTCCACGTCAATCTGCTCCCCACATGGGAAGGAAAAGGCCGTGAAGCCAGAGTGTTAGGTGGGTTTCCTCTCTCATAATCACGCTAAATTATGACACCCTCTTGTTCTTAAAAATGGCCACTGCACGTGGAAGATAAACTAGGACAAGATGAGAGAAGACAGTGCTGTTCTGCTTGGTTCTTTAAAAACTGGTAAGTGGCTTTAAATCTCTATCCAGGTTAGTTAAAGGCTCAGTATCAAATTGGAGAGCCACTCGTCTCACCATGTCATCTCTCACCCTAATGAGTTCCAGGAACCGACAACCTGCGATTCTACTTAGTTCTCCACCAAGCAGGTCGTTACACACATTCTGCATATAGTAAAATTAGCGGGTGAGTTGACAAGAAGGTGACATAGCTCAACTTATTTTTTAAATTGCTTACCTTCATCAGACTATTGAGCAGGTTGTGATAGTATACACAGAATCATAGGCCGGCCCCAGTGTGGACCTCTGCACAGGGGAACGGTCAGATAACGTGACAGGCCCAAGCAGTAGGAAAATGGCCTGGCCACAGTTATCATCAAAGTGACAGGAATTCTGTCAAGGCGTCCAGCTCTCACTTTCAATATCTTGCACGTGCAAGAGAAGGAGCATCTGTGGCATGCCCAGCAATATGTTTTAACAACGTTTTTTGGGACCAAAATTAACATTAACAGGAAGACAGGTTTGTGTTTTTCTGTATTTTCACATATTAACACAACAATCCGAAGGTGATTAGCAATTCTGAGCTATGTTAGGCTGTGGGTTTCCATGTGCTGCACAGAGACAGCACGAAAACATCCTCACTCTTAGATCAGAGTTTGGGCTTGGGGAAATTTCAGGGCAAATAGCTTTGAAAAGCTTGGATGTTTTTCAGTCCATGTTTAGACACGAGGAAATGTGCACCAGAGAAAACAGAAATGCCACAGTGCCGCAGTGCCACTTCTCCAATATTTCCTAAGTGCCTGTGTCAGGTCAAGCTCCATAAAGCGCAGATGTGAGGCCTGGACCTTACTCTCTATGATCTGTTGTCACAGAGTCTCTCTTTGTTCATTCACTTACTCATTTATTCACTCATTCTTCATCAATGGCTTAGCACGGAGTGGCGGGTACTCTGCTAGACATGTCAAGCCCTGGGTTACAGTGACAATCAGACCTCAAGCTAACCTAGAGGAGTTCACAGAGAGGTAACGAAGACAAGAAAATTCACACATATTTACAACATAAGTCACTAGGACAAGGTGCTTTGCCAAGCCACGTGTTTTCAGGAGGTCCAAGGGAGCAGAGGACAATTCTAGCTGTTGATACCCATGTAGATCTCCCAAGTCTCCAAGATCTCTACTGTCCTATCTTATTGGGCTGGTGTGAAGATCGAAAGATCTTAGAACAGCGAGGTGCCATGTAGGAGCTCAATAATGATGTTTATCTTCACCATTATCATCATCACCACCATCACCATCACCACCATCATTACTACCACTACCACCACCAACACTATTATCACCACCACCATTACCACCATCATCACCACCATTACCATGATCACCTCCATGATCACCATCATCACCACCACGACCATCACCACCACCACCATCACTATCACCATCACCACCACAACCACTATCATCACCATCACCATCACTACCATAATCACCACCATCATCACCACCATCACCACTACCACTATCGTCATCATCATTGTTTTCATCATCAGGCAGGATTCTCTGTTTACCCCTCCAGATCTATTCCCCATCCTTTTCCATCCTGCTCTGTACCCCAGGAAGCTGACCATATGGACTTCATCCACAGACTTCCTTGTCCTCTGACTTCCAGTTGGAAATAGCCAGTGGGGATACCACAAGAGAAAGAGGTCAGAGGGAAGTCTTTCCACTGCTGCTAGCACTCAGGTGCTTTATCATTCCTTGGCACTCTCTCTTAGTCCCTCCCCACACCGTTGTGAGTAGTCCCGTCACTGAACTCTCTCTAGTCACCCTAGGGTGTTCCCTGGACTTCCTGCCAGGACTCTGACCATCCAACCATCAGCGCATAATCATCACCATCAGGGGTGTTATCAGGGGCTTTGAAGCAGGGTATCTTGCTGGGTTGTCAGCCTCTGTTTCCTGATCCCCACTACCACCTTCCCCAGAGACACAAGGTGCACATTTCTTTAGCAAACTTTCAGCAATTGGTGCCTAAAGCTCCAGTATGTGATGGTTGCATCCTCTGGGACTCAGCTCAGGCATGGCCTCTTACAGGAGACATCACTCGCCTCTCCTTCCTCCCAGCTCCATCCTCCAAAGTCCAGAGGACAACTCTCTGATAACACCTCTCACCCTGGAACACAATTTCCTTCTGTACCACTGCCCTGTGAGTTCCTGCAGAGAAGGGCAGGGACTGTGTCACCTTCTTCTCCCCAGCATTTCACACGGAACGTTCCCGATGTGTCCTGTGGTATGCAGGCACGAAGGAGGCGACGGATGAAGACAACTGGCATTTGCCCCTGAGTACCACTACCACTACTGCTGGTGCCAGTAACCAGGTGATGCTGACAGCTCTCCCTGCAAACTGTCGCTACCCCCCCGTGCTTAGCACACAGGAGGGGTTAGGAAACATTTGTCTAGTTAAACAAAAAGAACAATCATATCTACCACTGATGAGATGCTTACTGTTTGCTAAGACCTGAGCTAAGCATCTTCATAGTTGTTTTCTTTAATACTCAGAATACCACTGCTGTGAAGCTGGCATTATGAAGAAACTGAGGCAGGAGGAGGCTCTAATCTAAGGCCTAGTAGACTCACGTCTAACATGTTTACACTTCTGACCACCAAGGCCCTGTCCACAGTGTTTGATTATAAGAGTGGATACAGGGGCCAGTAGGTAGGCTACTTGAGCCTCTGAACTTCTGTTTCATTATTGTCGTGAGCATTTGGTTTATATCTCAGCTCTGCCCCCACCCCCTACTCCCACTCAGTGTGAAAATGGGGCATGAGAACATCTGAGCCTTCACTTGCTATGAGCATCAAAGGAGAAAATTCCTGCTCCAAGATCCCAAGTTATTATGTAATAGCCATGGTAGGCAGAAAAAATGTCCCCCTCCCCCCGGATATATTTGCTTCCTAATCCTTGGAACCTGTGAATATCACCATACATGGCAAAGAGTGAATGTTACCTTGTATGGCAACAACTGTGATTAATTTAGGGATCTTGAAAGAAGGAGCTTATCCTAGATTATTCAGGTGGGCCCTAAATGCCGTCATGCGTGCCCTTATAAGAGAGAGGCAGAAGGAGATTAGACCCAATGACTCACAGAAGAGGAGGCGATGGAAAGACAGAGCTGAGATGGAGTGATGTGACTGCAAATCAAGGAATGCTGAGGATGGACAGCAGCTGCCAGAGGCTGGAAGAGGGGAGGATTGGCTATTCCCTGAGAGGCCCCCGAGGGAGCCTGGCCCTACTGACACCCTGCTTTCAGACTCCTGGACTCCAAAACTGTGAGAGAATAAATTTTATTTGTGCTAAACCACCAAGTTTGTGGTAATTTGTTCTAGCGGCCCTGGGAAACTCATGGAATAGCCAACTAAATATCCCCAGCATTTTTATTATGGTCTGCCTGCTCGGTGCTGGGTCAGGAGAGGGGAGGACATGAGGATGGGGCACAGGCCTTGCCCTTGAGCAGCTGACTGGGACCCAACCTGACAGAACCCCAGAGGAACCGGTGGCTGCCTCATGCCCTCAGACCCTGTACTCCCGTTAGGGACAGGGGCCTGGGCTCTTGAATGTTCCCTGATATCCCGTTTTCTACCCATAAGAGGCTGGAATTTGGAGCAATGAATTTCCTCACCTGCTACATCACTTCAACAGATGCAAAATTTTGGCAGCACCAAGTGAGCCAACCTTGCTGGTCTCACATCCCAGTGGGCCGACAACCCCGGCTCCTGGACCCGTGTGAGCAGAGATGCTCCTTCTCCCCCTTGTGACGGTTTTTCTGGAAGACAGGCCACGGCATGGGGAGGGAGAGAGGCTGCGGCAGGTGGAGGCCTGCGCGGCCCTGCTGCTGTGCTCCTGGGCGGTGCCCTCCAGCTTTCCCTGGACATCTCTGTCTGGGAGCAGCGTGGGCACACACTGTGGTGCCAGCCCTTTCCATCCCATTTGTGAGAGCACACCAGGGGGCAAATAAGTTCGGGGACATTATAGTGAGGTGACCTCTAATCCTGCCTGACTTACACAGAATACCAGTCATCTCCACATGGTGGAAAGGGCCTGGGGCGAGGGGCAGGGCCTTCCCGTGTGCAGTGTCACGGAGCTTCCGCTGTTGCCCCACCAGGAACTGCTAATTAGACCGTGGGTGGGCGTGGAGGGCATGGTGGGAGCCCAGTGGTTGGGGGACGCAAGAGAGGCCACTTCAGGAGGAGAGAGCTTTGGTCTCAGGCTAGTGAAGAAGGATGGAGTGATCTAGGAGAGAAAACGGAGTTTTCCTGCCTGTTTCTCTAAGCTAGGGGGTTCTAGAGGAGAGAGGGTGAGGGGCCACGGGATGAGGGAAACCCGGTAGACCTGGACTGCCCTGGAGGCCCCATGTCCCTGGGAGGTGGCGGTGGAGCTGGGACTGTGGGCAGACGGAAGTGGCCTCGACGTCCACGCGGAAAGGCCTGGACTCTCCTACCTAACAGCTCTCGTAATTGAGTCAGCTGGTGCCCGTCAGCCGCTGAAACTTCAAATTTGATCTGGTCAGCGTGGCCAGGGCTGCCAAGGTGGTTTGAAGCTGGATTTGGACTGCCGTGGGAGCTGTCTCCATCAATGAAACAAACAGTGGCTGAGGTTAGTGGGCTGTGACAGCCGCCAGTGCTGTGCTCAGATGGAGGAGGGGGAGGAGACGGGCTCCTGGCAGGTGCCCACAGGGCTCGGTACACACCTGGGCTGTGCCGATGCCCGGGGCATCCCTGGCGGCCCCTGTTTCTCTCCAGAGGCTGCAATACCAGGAGGGCCAGAGTCTGCCTAGTGACGGGCACTTTGAGTGGTCTGTGGCTCTGAGCGAGGCCCGGGTGGGGAGCAAGCAAGTTTAAATTTCAGTCATCACCCTTACTTGTGGGCAGGCCCTTTTTCTTCTCCAAGCCTCAGTTTCCCAACCTGGAAAATGGGGATAATCATAGTCCTCCCAGCAGTCCAGAGAGATGAGTGTAGTTGGGGTAATCTGTCCGGGCCCTGGGCTGCGGGCCCTGCTCGCCTGCTCGGGGGGCTCCCACGGCCACCACCACTTGCCAGTTGTTCACTCATTTATTCACTCGACACATAATCAGTATGTGCCGGTCTTGACGTGGGCACTGAGGCAGGTGCTGTGAACGACAAGGATGAGGGCTCTGCCCTCAAAGAGCTTGTAGCCTAGCGGGAGAGAACAGTCAATAAACAACAAGCGATAATGCACGAGGCCACTTCAGACCCCTAAAACATCTGTGACAACACCTACCAAGAAAATCAAGCAAAGCGGTGCAAAAGGAGGAGCCCCTAGCCAGCGATGCCCCGCCCCGGCCCCCGGCCGTGTCATTCACGCGGACCCCGGTGGCAGTGGCGCCCCGAGGTTTGTGCATAAATGTCACAGCCCTGAGGATGGTCGAGGAACCTCTCTCAAGAGATGACCTGAATAAAGATCTGGGGCAGAGAAATCTGGCCAGAGGAACACCCGGAGGTGGAGCGACCTTGGCAAGGGCACGGTGGCCGGACAGAGTGAGTGAGGGGAGAGAGGAGGTGCAGGAGGGGCTGGACGTGCGGCCTTGGAGGCCGTAGTGAGAGGTCTGGATTTTATTTTTATTTCAAGTGCAGCCAGAACGCATGGCAGAGCCACACACAGGGGTGTCGCGTCTGATTGATGCTTTAAAAGCCGCAGGGCACCACCGACACCACTGTCATCACTCCTCTCCTCCTGCTCCGGGATCCCAAAGGGTGTGCCCGTCCCATCCTAACCACACCCAAAGTCACCTTTAGAAATGTCTGAACAGAAGTGTAACGTGCCTGCGGTAACCCACTGGTGACTGCGCCATGTGCATTTATTCATCCTTCCGGGAGTGGCAAGCTTGGGTTGCTCCCCGTTAGAGATGATCATGTACAGCGCTGCTGGTACAGGTGCACATTCCTGCTGTGGGTTCCTGGGGGTGGCATTGCTGGGGTGTAGGGTACACAGTGTAGATAGTACGAAACGGTTTTCCCAAATGGTTGTAGCAGTGCCCACTTCCACCAGTGGGGCATGAGAGCTGCGTTGGCTCTACATCCCGTCAACACCTGGCACTTTCTGTCTGTCATTTTTGCCATTTTGTGTGGTGGTGTCTCACTGCGGTTTTCGTTTGCGTCTCCCTGGAGATTAATGCAGTGGAGCAGCATTTCATATGTTCACTGGCTCTTTGGGCATCCACTTCTGTAAAGTATCTCTTCACATCTTTTTCCACTATTCTTTTAGGTTGTTTCTTATTGACTTGTCGGTGTTCTTTTCCAGCTATATGTTCCAAAGTCACCTTTAAAAGTTAGAAACTTGATGGTCAACTCGGGCAGATGTGTCCACCCATCCTTCCCGACCAGACCTCCTTAGGTCTGTTGGGATCCAAGGGGTCTCTGGGGTGGATCCAGTCAGCCTGTGTGCCTGCCGTTCCTTGGACTAGGCTATTCTTGTCACCAGCCTTGTCTTGGTCTGTGCCACCTGCCTGGAGAGTCCTCTCTTCTCACCTCCGGTGTAAACTGGCTCAAGGACCCAGCCCGGGGCGCTTTCTCCTCCTTCAGCCCACACAGCACTGTCCCTGCCTTGAGCTCCAAGCACAGCCCCTCCCAGTCTTGCTTCTTGCCCCTGCCAGGGCCTCCACTCCCCTGGTAGAGGTTCCTCCCATGATCATCGGCCCCTGGGCGGGGCTGTGTCTCCCTCTTCGTGATTCCCAGAGCAGAACCTCCATGAGGTGTGGGCACGAGGCAGGTTCAGTGCAGACGGATGTCGGCCTGCTGTGCTCAGCACAGGAGGAAGGAGGGAGGGCACCAACCACCGCCCACCTGCTCCCGCCTGGACCCCGACAGGCAGCCACCTGCACTGGGAAGGACGAGGAGCAGACACACTGCCTTCCAAGGCCCTCTGTCTCCGGGCTCTCCCGCCCCTCCACGCCCCCCAGGGCCTGAATCAGAGCCTCTATCCTCCGCGTGCTGGGGTCCCTCCCAACAACTCCTTGGAGGAGGGGTCTGTCCTGTAAGTCAGCCCCTGCCTGTCTCTGAGACCCCAGTGGAACTCCCAGCCCGCAGCTCAGCCCCCAGAACCTTCCGCAGAGACAGTCCCTGAGGAAGGTAATCCAAACATCCAAACGGTGCCACTCAAGCAATCATCCTATATACAATTTGTAAAAAAAAAAAAAAAAAATCCCATGACAACTTGGGAGAGATGATTTTAGCTTAAGTCATACATGGGGCATTTCTCTTCACAGTTTTGATAACATTTATGCACATAACATTTAACACTTGGAGACAGCTTCTCCGTTCTTTTTTTTTCATTAAAATCGATCCACAAAACAGGAAACCCGATGTGCCAACGGGAATGCCCGATGCAAGACTCCGGGCTGAGGGCTGTCCGTACTTGCATCTGTCCTGCTCTCGGCCTCCGGGGGCGACCCTGCCATCACGATGAACTGGGCCCACCCGGCCCCTTTATCCTGCAGACACACGGGCGTCCAGGGCTGGGGGAAGACTGCTGGGCTCCTTTCCACGCCCCTGCCCCTCACCTTCCCAGGGAAGCTCGGCCTGGACCCGCCCTGCACTGGGCTCTGATTGGCTGCGCTGGCTCTCAGTCAGCCGGTCAGGTCAGGAGACGTTTTGCTCCAGATTAAAAATAAAAGCCAGAAGGCACGCCGAGGGACTTGGCTGTCAGAGATGGATTTCTGTTTCTTCCCATAAGGTTTGATCTCATCCCGTCTATCTCCCCCCCAGGCCCTCGCCCCAGTCCCACCCTGTCTCCCCAGGCTCCTTCTGCTTCTCCTCAAGCGCCATCACTCGGCACCAATGTCAGCCGGCCTCAGGAAGAAGCCATGCTTCTCCCCTAAATCTCAGGTCACACATGGAATTGTTTTCCCTTCATTTATTCACTAGTTCATTTGTTCAACAAACAGCTGGGGGAGATTATATTCTCACAGGGAAGATAGACATAGATAAATAGATAAACAAATAACTAAGATAAATTCATAAAATGACAACCACAATGGGGACAAAGTAGTTGTGATGGTTAATTTTGTGTCAACTTGACTGGGCCACGGGATGCCCAGACGTTTAGCCAAACGTTTTTCTGAGTGTGTCTGTGAGGGTGTTTTTAGATAAGATTGAGAGGTGGATGAGTAGACTGAGTAAAGCAGATTGCTCTCCCTACTGTGGGTGGGCCTCATCCAATCAGTTGAAGGCCTGACTAGAACCAAAAGGCTGACCTTCTCTTGAGTAAGAGGGAACTCTTCCTGCCTGACTGTGTTAGCTGGGGCATTGGTTTTCTCCTGCCTTCAAATTTGAACCAAAACATCTGCTATTTTGGATCTCAAGCCTGCTGGCTTTCAGACTGGAGCTTGTACCAACAGCTCTCCTGGTTCTCTAGCTGGCTGACTGCGGGTCTTGGGACTTCTCAGCCTCTGTAATCACATGAGCCGATTCCTCATAATAAATCTTTTTCTCTTTCTATGTATGTGCACCCTGTTGGTTCTGTTTCTCTGGAGAACCCTGACTAATGCAACAGATACCGTGGTGGAGAGTCACCCAAGTGGGAGGATGTTTGAGCTGATGAGGAGAAAGAGCCAGCTGTTCAAAGGCCTGGGGGAAAGACATTCTAGGAACCAGGGATAGCATGTGCATAGGCTCTGGGGTAGGAACAAAATTGGTGTGTTCAAGAAACAGGCAAAAGCAGAACATTGATGAGTGCCTCACGTGTACAACTTGCCACCCGGAACTTCCTCATGCGAGAATATTCCTCATCTGGGATGTAGATGATGTGTTCCTAGTTTGACCTCATTTTTAATGTGCTACATTTAGTTGTCCTGAGTTAAATACTCTAGATAAGGCCATAGCAATTTAGACCAAAGGTAGGTTTGTTGTTTTTCAAAAAACAAGGTAGCCATGAATTCCTACAAACTAGCTTGCGTTAATTAAAGGCAATCTTGGAATCCTCTTGTCTCTTCTCTGTCTTTCAGACCCCACATCTGATCTGTCAGGTGAGCATGTTGGGTTGCCCTTTAGAATATCCCCACGTGTAGAATACTCTCACATCCACATCCATTGCTGCCACCCTGGGCATGTGCGGAAGCATCCTCACGAGTCCCCCCTCCATCCCAGTAGACTCACAATACTCTTCTTCCTTTTAAAACATGAGTCAGATAATTCAGACTACTCCTCTGCTCAAAATTCTCTAAAGGCTCCCCATTTCATCCAAGTATAAGCCAAAGTCCTTATGGTGGCCTGCAAGACCCTATGTGACCTAGCCTCCATCACTTTCTGACCCTGTCTCTTTTTTTCCAATTTCTCCCTGGCCCCATTGACCTGCTACTGTGCCCAGAACATGTCAGGCCCACTTGTGCCCCAGGGCCTTTGCATCTCTGCCTGGGACACTCTTCTCCTGGATATCCATGGCTCCCTCCTTACCTTCTTGAAGTCTTTGCTCCAATTTCACTTTCTCAATGAGATGTACTTTGAGCCCCCTATTTAAATTGCAACTGCTCACTCCACTCCAGGTCTCCTGAGCCACCTTTCTTTGCTCTAGCCTTTTTTTCCATGGAGATTATTCTGAAATACTATATAATTTATGGGTTTATTATGCTTTTCATTTATTATTTGTCTTTCCGCTAGAATGTAAAAGGGCAGAGAATTTTTTCAGTTTTGTTCATTGATGGCATATGGCAGGCGCTCAAGATTTCGAGGTTCACTGAAGGAACATTTGCCTGGGCATTTCTGGAGCATGTGTGAATTTCACCTTTTGCATTTCAGACATGTGAAAGTTAAGGTAACAAAGTATCAGCATGCACACAGGAGATTGTTACTATTGCGGCTGCTGCTGCCACTACCACCAGCTGATGTTAATTGAATGCTTGCTGTGATATTACACTGACTTGTTGCCTGGTTTTTCTCTTGAAATTTCAAAACCATCTTATGAAGTAGTGTTGTCTACCCATTTTATAGATGAGTAAACTGAGGCATAGAGAGGATAAACGACTTGCCTGCAGTCATTAAGTTGATGTTCTATGTAGTCAAGATCCAACTCAAGAAGTCTGGTTCCAAACCTCTGTCCTAAATCCTAGTCTGTCACCCTCCCAGGGCACTGTGACCCTGGAAAAGCTGAGAGTGTGGGATGTGGGTGCACCTCTGGACCTGTTCACCCCAGCACTCTGAGCAGAACGGGTTCCTGAGGTCCTCACCAGCTGCCATTATTGTCTCTGTCTAATGAAGAACCAGCAGCCCTCAGTGGGACCCTCCAATGGTGTCTGGACTGAGCAAGATGGCTCTTCATGGAGCAGTGGCTTGGATGGCTCCTTGGATATCTGATGCCTAAAGACGGAGAGGACTCTGGGGAAATGGGACACAGGACGGGCAAAGTCTGTCTGTCTCCAGGGGAGAGGGAAAGGCCAGGAGCAGAGCGGACAGAGTTTTGATGGAAGGTCTTCTAAACAATTCAATCACTTTTGTTCTGGTCCCGTGCTTAAGCATCTCACCTCGCCCAACCCACAGCTACCCTGTCGGGAGTGTGCGGCCTTGAGTATAGGCCCTCTGACGTGCTTTGGATAAATACCTTTCATAGGCCCCTACACCTTTCCTCTCTCTGAGCTTTAGAGCAGGAGAGTGGAAGACGATAGACTGGGGCTCTGCCGGATGTGGGCAGGGCTACTGAGCACCCTGGTCTCTCCTGTGCCTCTGCCGGCAGCTCGCAGTCCATTCGGGCCAGCACTTTTTCCTGCCAAGGGTAAATTTTCTCATTTAGATCTGTTACACCTAAATTCCCTTTCTAAAGAATTTTCATTCTGAGACACAAGTTGATTTCTCTATTGAAGTGTTCCACTGTAATTAAACTGATTGCTGAAAAAGACATCATTCTTTTAATAAGGCAATTTGCGTATTCAATAACTTAGCCTCACTCGCTGAAAGACAGTTTGGAAGTTTGTATATTCTCTCACTCAACTGTTTTCGGATTGCCTTACCTCCTTTCCAGGAACATGGTGATAATTGAAGGAAAATACAAGAGAAAATTTCTTCTAATAAAAAATATTTATGTTGTTTCAAAACATGGTACAACTAATAGACAACAGGGCTCCTGTAGGAGAACGTCTTTTAAAAATCGGATGTTTTGTAGGTTACTGTTATTTTCCTATTCATAAACTGGACTCTCCTGTCTAGCTGGACTTGGGGGATGTGGGGAAACAGCCCAAAGTGTTGCAGCAGGGGAGGGCAGAGGACACAGGGCCTGAGAACAGAGTGGGTATGGGGTGCTCTCTGGAGCTACAGGAGGGACGCTCAGTAAAGATAACAGCAACGTTTGTTACGGACTGCGTGTTCATGTCCCTCCCGACTTCGTTTCTTGAGGCCCTGATCCCCAATGTGATGGTATTTGGAGGTGGGGCCTTTGGATGATAATAGGGTTAGATGAGGTCATGAGGGTGGGGCCCTCATAATGGGATCCGTGCCCTTGGAAGAAGAGGAAGAGACACCAGAGCTTCCTCTCTCAGCCATGTGAGGACTGTCTGCAAGGCAAGAAGAGAGCTCTCTCTAGAACTCCTCCATGCTGGCACCCTGATCTCAGACTTCCAGCCTCCAGACCTGTGAGAAAACAAACTTCTGTTGTTTAAGTCATCCAGTCTATGGGATTTTGTCAGGGCAGTCAGAGCTGACGAAGACAACAGTCATCAGATTTGCCCCATTTAGCAACGGTGACCTTCTTGTTGGTCTTGCCACTCCTGGACCCAAACTGCTCCCGGCTTCCAAAACAGTCATGCCACCTTTCTCCTTGCTTTCTTCTCGTTCCACCGGCCAGTACTAGCAGTGCAGATGGAAACAGTGAAGCACTTGCCGCAGACAAGATGCCAGCACCTCAGTGGTTCAGGATGAAGTTTTCATTAGCAGATTTCTCCCCGTGGAAATCCTCTGCTATTGTGGTGTGTGAAGGCATCACTCCCGCATGAAAACCCAAGACACTTCTGGGGCAGCACGCACTCCCATAACCAAATTCGGGGTATTTCTGCTCTCTTTGGAACTTTGCACACAGGTCGAAGGAGACATGGCTCAGGAGCCCACCCTCGGTGCCACCTGGAAGAACGCAGCGTGGCGTGGGATTGCTGGGCACAGGCCCCGGGAGGCTGCGGCTCCAGGAAGCGGCTTCTGAAAGAGGCCAGAAAAGGTTTTATTGTTGTTTTTTAACAAAGGTGTTTCCAGAATATTTGCTTACTAGTGCAATTAGTTGGGTAAAAAAGGCCTAGTCCTTTGGTAAAGCCAGCTTTTGCAGGAAAAAAATGCAAATTTTGTAGTCCCTCGGGGGAGAAAGCCTCTGATTGGCTGTTCCTTGGGGAGCCTCCACCTCTACTATCTACTAGCTGCTCGAACACTCCTCCAACCAAGAGAGGACGCTGAGGTCCAAACCTGCTGGGGGCATTTGGCAACATCAACTTGCATCTTTGGGCTGCAAGTCGGCTGGACATTGAAGAGGAACTGAGAAAACAGACACAAGCCTATTGGTTTTTTTTTTTTAATTGTGGTGAAATGCACATAACATAAAATTGACCATCTTAACTGTTTTTAAGTGTGCAGTTCAGTAGCAATGTGTATATTCACATTGTCATGCAACCATCACCCCTGTTAATCCACAGAATTCTTTTCATCTTGCAAAACTGAAACTCTTTACCCATTAATCAGTAACTCCCCATCTCCCTCCCCGCAGCCCTGGGCAATCACCTTTCCACCTTCTGTCTCTATGAATTTGACTACTCTGGGTACCTCATATAAGTGGAATCACACAGTATTTGTCCTTTTGTGTCTTCACTTAGCATAATGTCTTTAAGGTTCATCCATGTTGTAGCATGTGTCAAAATTTCCTTCCTCTTTAAGGCTGAATAATATTCCATTGTATGGATATACCACATTTCGTTTATCCATTTGTCTGTCGATGGACACTTGGGTTGCTTCCGCCTTTTGGCTATTGTGAATAGCCAAATATTGTGAACAGCCGCTATGAACATGGGTGTGCAAGTATCTCCTGGAGTTCTTGCTTTCAGTTCTTTTGGGTATATACCCAGCAGTGGAATTGCTGGATCATATGGTAATGCTATGTTTAACATTTTGACGAATTACCATACCATTTTCCAGAGGCTGCACCACAGAGGCTGTACCATTTTACATTCCTACTGACTGGCCTTAGTTTTGTTTTTTTTTTTTTTAAGATTTTATTTATTTATTTTTTCCCCCCAAAGCCCCAGTAGATAGTTGTGTGTCATAGCTGCGCATCCTTCTAGTTGCTGCATGTGGGACGTGGCCTCAGCATGGCCGGAGAAGCAGCGCGTCAGTGTGAGCCCGGGATCCGAACCCGGGTCGCCAGCAGTGGAGCGCGCTCACTCAACCACTAAGCCACGGGGCCGGCCCAGGCCTTTTGGTTTTTAAGGGAGTTGATTCTCTGCTTGAACAATTAGCCTATCCTTTTTTTCAATATCTACTTAAAATAATATCAAGTCCCCTGGGTAGAGTAACTATCGTCCCCAGCCCTGTGGCTCTCCCATTTTCAACATTTAAATTGGGTTTAATTTTGTGATATGTCCTCTCCGCATGTTCAAACATAGGATTGAATTTATAAAGTAGGTGAAGACTTATGTGAAGACCCAACTTCACTGCAGTTGGATAATTTCATCCCTCAGGATTCTTTGGTTTTCATGCCACCCAGACCATCCAATCACACATCCAGCAGTGGGTACTGTCCTACAGGACTCAAGGTGGACTGCCAAGGACAAGGCTTGGGGACGGAATCTCCAGCATCCCAGAGGACCGGGGTGTATTGAGAGGCACAGAGGGGAATCAAAGAGATTAAGTTTTCTTTGTTAAGTGGCCTCAAAATCCCGGCTGACTCCACCCTCCATCCCAATCTAAACTGTACAAAAAAACCTTGAGCTTCTGATGGGAGCCGGTGTCTCCTTGGTCCTTTGCGGTGATCGTGGTAATAAGCTCCCATCTCAGGAGCTTCCGGTGTTTGCCGTTTCCCAGATGGCGTTCAGGTGCTTTGCTGGCTCTGCTGTCCAGCGTGTACTCCGGTGGTTTGTAATGCAGTCCTGAAAGGGTGCATTTGGACAATCAGCTTGGCCGTTTTGAGCACATATGCTAGAACTAAGTCTTTTTGGCTCAGCTGTAGCTCGAATCTAATGAAAATGACAGATAATGCAGCGCTCTGTGTGCCTGCCAAAAAAGAGGATATTTCCCATGAGATAGCACCTGGTGATGCAGAAATAGACACTATAGATTTGTGATTGGCTGGTGCGTGCCCGTATTCATATCTAGTCTGTATTATCAACCACACAAGATCACATCCTGGATAATAACAGCAACAATGGCATGCATAAAAATGACTGCAGCAAAAAGGGAAAAAAACGCTAGATCAATTATGTCAATTATGTGCTAGTACTCTTTCCCCCTCACGGTTTCCACACTGAGAAAAGGTGGCATCTCTCTCTGATCTAATCATTCACGTGCTTATTCGGGGGCTTCCTCCCCTTTTCGCGCTTCCCTTTTACACGCAGCCACAAAGGAGCTCTCTTTTAGAAACACGGTGTGGACTCAAACGTGCCTCCATACATATGTGACTTACATTTTAGCAGTTGAATAATCAGTTCTTGAAAGTAAAGAGGAGACGCCTGTCGTGTTGGCATGCGACACGGGAAGCCACGGGAGGGGCTGTACCAGGATGACCTTACCTTAGAGCAAAAATGCCCTGGGCCTCGAGAAGTGTCATCAGTTAAGTTGCTGTTTAAGCCTGGATTCTAGGAAAAGGGTCCAAATTTCCAAGGTGCCTTTAATGACTCTGTGGTCAGTGACAATGAAGTATTTCTTTGACAGACTGCCACTGAGCAAACATAAAAATCACACAGCTTGGAAAGAGAGCTTGTCATTTTCCCTTTCTTCAACATCTTTCTTCTTCCTTTCTATTTTCCTCCCATTTTTCCCTTTTTTCATCACCCCTTTCTGTTGTTCCTCCTTTGCCTCCTGTTTAGAGATGCAGTTGAGAAGGACCAGCACAGACTCAGAGAACGAGACCGGGGCTCCGGCAGCCTGTGTTCATGTCCCGCCCGACGTGCTGCGTGCCCTCACCAGCCTCTCTTGTCCCGTCTTTACAGTGAGAGCGCCTGATCTAGACGTTCTCCCAGTCCCTTCAAGTTCTCCGATGTGAAGGGAAGAGTAATTTACCGAGGCTAGCTAAGGCGGAAGGTGATTTTGAAAGAGAAATACAAAATCATTAAGCAGATCAGTAAATTTGATAATGAATTGTTTCAATTAGATTCAGGTGGCAGCAGATGTTAAATTACTTTAGCAGAACCAAGCTTAGGGGTTTGTGGTTTACTTTTCTCATTTAAATATACAGATGCAAAGGGATAAATCACATTTCTGGTCCAGCTGGGCAAAAAGCCCCTACTGCGCGGGGCTCCCCCTAAGCATACCTTTGTTAGCCTGGGAGTCGGAAAGTGAGGGTTCTGCCCCCAGCCCCACATCCCGGTGTTTCAGTGTGTGTTTGGGGTGGAGCCTGCCCCTTCTGGGTCTCAGGTCTCCCGTCTATAAATGAGGAATAGACTCATCTCTGGCTCTAAAGTGTGTCATGCTTCCTTTGAGTCCCTATTTACCTTTGCCAGACCCATTATATATGTTTCAAGTGTATTTGTGTCGGGCACGTAGTGTATTTTATAGTGTGCGGCCTGCTTGGCTGCCAGACTGCGAGGTCCTATGGGATAGGGGATAGTCTTTTGGAGAAGACCACAATGATGGCGGTGGTGATGGCTGCAGGAGGTGGAGGTTTCATCCTCATCAAACCAGCTCAGGCATCGCAGGCAGCTGACCTGGAAAGGCTTCCTGCCAACCCCACACTTGCCATGATCCACAAAGGGTCATGCCCATCGGCCTGGTTTCCTCCAGGGTCGGGCTGAACACCAGGATGCAGGGAAGGAGGGAGAAATGGCATGCTGGTCCCAAGAGGCATCGCTCCCTCTTCTTCCTTCTGGGCTACATCATTCCTGGAAGTGAATGGCCCCAGGGCCTGACTCCAGCATGCCCTACACAGGGTAGGCACAGTGCAGGCCATGTCCCCCCTCCCCGGCAGGCCCCATCTCTCCAGGCTCCCTGCCACGCAGCATGGAACAAAACCCCACCGGGTCTGCTGAGCTCCTGAGAAAACTGTCTCTTTAAGAACTTATCTCATATTTTCAGAAATTGACTGTGAAAATTCTAAGTAATGGTGTGACATGATCACACTCACTTTCTGTAGTTAATCCTTCACGAGGGTCAGGCGCCCCTCTCTTCTCAGTGGCTCATTTGATTGTCACCTACCTTGCACAAAAACTCCCAGCCCCGAGCAGTGTCTGGTGGGATGACAGGCAGTCAGAGTGCTGAACGCTGTGCAGGAATAACTGAATTAGAAAAAAGCTGCTGGCACTGTAATAAAGCGTTTAATGGACAGACAGCCTCTCTTGCCTTCCTTGGGGTAACACTAAATCCCTTTTTATTGTGGTTTGCACAGATGTTAGTGAGTTATCCATTTCTCTAATCATACTAGAAGTTGGCACATCCATCTTAAGTAAGAAGACCAGCCCACTTGTTTTTACAGAGTCCTTTTTCTAATAAACTTGTGTCAGTTTCAGGTCAGTTTTACCAATACAAATAAAATTCAAACAAATAAAAAGTATATTGTCTCATGATGAGATTTATGTAATTATGTCCCTTAGGTCACTTTAAATTTACACAGGGAGTTACACCCTGCATAACCCTTATTGCAGCCGGGTGTTGCTGCAACTCAGGCACACACACACGCAAACACACCCGCAGAGTTTATGATATTGAATCACCCCAGGTCGCAGCAGAGCCTTTGGTGCAGAAGATCCCTGTTTATGTCTGAGGGGTGAGCAGGCCTATGGGCGAGCTGCTCAGGTCCTCCCTGAAGCATCCCCAGGAGGTCACAGGGTTTCTTTTTTTTATGACTTCCTTCATGTAAAATCTGCTCTCTCACCAGGCCAATGTTGCACACCTATCGTGGCTTATGGACCACCCAAAGATCTTTTTGCAAAAGAAAATTTTGCAAAAGAGGGTCATGTAGCAGGAAAAAAAATTCTGTTTGTTAAAAGGAGAAGGGGCTAAAAAAAAAAGCCTACACACCAAGGTGCTCCCAACTGCAACTTCTGTGGAACTGGGAAAGGTCAGCTGAAGTTCAGGCCAGGATAAATAATTGCTGTGGTGAGGGGTTCCTTTTTTCCTTTCCACGGAGTTGATGGGTTCACAGCGGTAGCTGAATCTTGATAGATTGGCAGATGCTGAAAGGCAGCGCTAGGCAGTGACCGGGGCAGGGCTGCACTCCAGTTCCCAGGGCAAACGGTGGACAGCTGAGGTCCCGGAGCTGGGTTGAAGACAGAGGCCAGGTGACAAAGCCACCTCTGTCGCGGCACAGAGCAGGAACAGACCCTGGCTCTGGCATCGTCCCTGGGACGAGCTCGGCAGGGTGGGCTATCCAGCACAGCCGAGGCCCAAGGCTGCCTCTCGCCTTTGTGTACATAGAATTACTGCTCTCTGGGGCCTCCCCCTGCAAGTGAGAAGGGCTGTCTCTGTTGTGCTTCCTGGTCCAATCGTCCACTTCATAAATCAAAGACGATGGGTGGTGACTTAACCATTTGGTGTCCTGTTGCAAGGAGGGAAACCTCCACGGCTGCCACAATGGGGGAAGAAGAGGAGGGCTCAGTGGCACCGGGGGCTGCACCCAACCCTGTGAGCGAGCTGCCAGGACAATAGCCGAAGTGCAGGCAGGGCCCTGGGAGTCTCTGAACTCGCTCGCTCACCCACCCACGCACCAGACTGCAGACAGAGGTCCAGAGAGGGGCATGTGACTTGCCTAAGGTTCATCTAACAAGGGATGGAGGAGCTTAGACTGGGCCAAGAGGCTCTGACTCCTAGCCTTGCGCTTCTTCATTCATTTCTTCATTCGCTCACTCATTCATTCCTTTATTCAGCAAATATTTATGGAGTGCCTACTATGTGTCAAGCACTGTCCTCGGCTCTAGGAGGCTGAGAAAATATTTAGAAAAGTGTGTAGCATGTCACTTTCACAAAGAATTGTTAGTGTTTTTTCTTTTGGTTATTAGTGATAAAGTATTAAATCCTGCATACCTGAAATGTTCATCCTTTTGACAGCTCTTTTCGAGCACATCCTAGTGGTCCCTACTTGGCATTGGGACCCTCAAGGAGATTAAGCTCTAGGTGGACAGATGATACCAACCTCCCTACCCCTTGGGGGTGAGCTGGGCTGCAGGGCCCTGAGGATCCTGCAGCCCAGTGGGTCCTTGGCAGCTCTCAGGAGCAGGGCAAAGGTGGTCTGTGCTGGGTGGGCAGGCAGCACAGGCAGGGCGGGGGGCCTTCACCTGCTCTCTAACTGTGAAGCCCTGAAAAGCATGGTGCACATTGACAGACGCAGAAGAGCCTTTGCAACACGTTAGGGTTCTCACTGAGTGCTGAGGCTGGGCCAGCCCGAGGAACTCAGGTCTTGAAATGCAACTCACTTTGGGTTAAAGGCTTTGTCTCCCTTTGGGGAAATTTCCAACTCTCTGTCCTCGGCATCTCCCTCCTCCCACCAAACCTGGAAAGGTTGAGTGGGTATGAAATTCCCCTGTGTGGCTCCTGCTTCCTGGGGCAGGATGCACACCTCGCCCTCTCCAGTAGGTCTTAGGGGGCAGGTGAGGGAGGCAGAGTCTAAGTGACAAGACTGGAGAATCAACTGAGAGTCACTGGGGCTGTGAGACACAGGTCGCCCCCTGCAATGTCTCTGATATTTCTGTCTAGAGAGAAAGGAAGGGCTTGCCATGAAATTGTCCTGAAAGGAGCCCCTGGGCTACAGAGACGCCCTGTTCCTCCCCCAGAGGGGGAGTGTGAGGAGCTCTGAGAAGTATCGGGGTCCCCGGGAGTCAGATGGTTGAAGAGCGGTGGATTCGAGCTTCCATGGGCAATATTGTGATGTTGCAGGTCAATCATCTAAGAAGCTATGGACCTGACACCTCCCTGGTTGCACCCTCCCCCCCAACACCTGTCCCCTTTACTGTCCTCTGGGCCACTGGCTGGCTACTAGGAGGGTGTCGAGGTGGAGGGTCTGGGCTCTGGAGCCAGACTGCCCACATGGACTCCCAGTTCTGCCACCTGTTCACTATGTGCACAAGCTCAGTGGGCACCTTACCCTCTCTGGGCCTCAACCTCCTCACCGTGGGGTGGGGATGACAAAAGCACTCACCTCCTAGGGCCCTTCTGCAAATTAGATGAGTGAGTAACCATAAAGCACTTAGGACAGTGCCTGGTACAGCTCTTCTTGATACACAGTAGGGGTGCTCAGCAATCCCTCCAGGCTGCGTCCTTTTAATCCAGGTCCCTGGGGCCATACTCATCTCTTAAAGTATCAGGACAGCAATTTACTCCCCTGCCACACCTGTCATACAGAGTAAATCCAAACTCTGAAACCCGGCATTCAAGGTCTTTCATAATTGGGCTCCATCTTACCTTTTCAGCCTTAGTGCTACCAACAATACCTCAAACTCTATGGTTTAGCCAATCTGGTCTCATTCACCTACCCCTCCACCCCTCCAATCATCCCTCTACCTCTCCACCTACCCACCCACCCACCCATTCACCCCTCCACCCATCCACCTACTCCTCCACACCCATCCATCTAGCTACACACCCACCCACATCCAGCCACCCATTCACCCACCTATCCACCTATACATTTAAACATGCATACCCATATTCTTTCAGGCTGATCTCCAAACAGGCCTAAGAATACATTTGCCTACATAGAAGCTTGTCCCTTCTATAAGGCTGTACTGGATTAGGGTTTTCCAGAGAAACAGAAAAAAAAAAATATATATATATATGTATGTGTATCTGTGTATATATGTATATACATGGAGGTAGCGAGAAAGAGAGATTATGAGGAACTGTCTCACATGCTTATAGAGACTGAGAGGTCCCATGATCTGCCATCTGCAAGCTGGAGACCCAGGAAGCCTGGTGGTGTAATTCAGTCTGAGTCCAAAGGCCTGAGTGCCAGGAAGCTGATGGCATAAACCCAGTCTGAGGGCAGGAAAGGATGAAATGGGGTGTCCTGGCTCAAGTAGTGAGGCAGGAAAGGAGGGCCAAATTTCTCCTTCTTCCTGCCTTTTATTTAATCAGGGCCTCAATGGATTGGATGATGCCCGACACACTGGGGAGGGCAATCTGCTTTACTGTCCACCAGTTCAAATGCTGATCTCTCGTCCAGAGACACTCTCACAGACACACCCAGAAATAGTGTTTAATCTGGGCACCCCATGGCCAGTCAAGTTGACACATAAAACTAATCATCACATCTCCCTCTGCACCCTCAAGACCCCGTGGACTCCACCTTCTCGGTCCCCATGGCTTCATGTCCTCTGACTTGGTTATCAGTCTCAGCTGTTAGGAACCAGTTTTCTCATCTAGGTAGTGGGAGGAGCCTACCTCCCTGGCTGTGTGATTCAATAGGGCACATAAAACACTTAACTTACAGCCTTACACACTGTAGGTACTCAAAGGAAAGGGAATTACTCCTTTACTTCCCAAGAATACAGCTCTTGGGGTGTCTCTGAGTGCCAATGGCACTTACTCTGACATTCCTGGCTGTGCCATCTTTTCTTGTTACCTGGCCACTTTGGGTTAATCTTTCCTAACCTACCATATGCTGATCACACAGTAAGTGACAACATTAGGTTTAAGGATAACAAAGAGATTCTATAGCACAGGTTAACTCTGACTGATGGTGAATGGCTGCTTGGAGAGTAGGGTTGACTAGGATTCTGAGGCTTCCTCTTGCCTCAGGGGTCAAGAAATTCCACAATCAGAAAGTGATGTGTGCCAGGGGATGGAATAGGGAAAAGAAGCAAGATTACCAGCTCTCCATGACCTGGGAAAATATGAGACAGTTTGAGAAAAGCCATTATCCATTTATTCATTAATCTATTCAAGTGTTTGAAAACAATTTTGCGGGCCAAGAGATAACTTTTTCTCCTCTATTTACAAGACTAGCGTAAGTTAACATTTCATCTGACAGTCAGATATAGTTGCATTTAAATTGTCCATTCGAGAATGTCATCATCACTTTCCGCAAAAGTCTTGAATGAATATTATACTTAAGGTCTTAAAATGCTATCTAATTATGATGAGGTCTTTCACAGTGCTGTTTATTCCCCTTAACCATAACTGAGGATGACTGTGCGCCTGGCACTGTGCTAGGGGCTGGGGAGAAGTGGGTGACGGGGACATGGTTCTGTCTTCAAGGAGCTCACAGGCCCTTGGAGAACAGAATCAGGTAAGCACGTAATGCTGCTTCACATAATGATGAGTCCCCTCATCGCTTCACTACCTAATTATGTTTGAGCACAGCCACCAATGCGTTCCCTGTCCTTTGGGCTCTAAAGCAGGCACATCAACTAGATATATATGAAAATGACCTACAATATCCAGAAATAAAAACCCACACTGGAGTATGGCAGGGATCGGCAAACTATGGCCAGTAGGCCAAACCCAGACCCACTGGCTGTGTTTGAAATGGTTTTGTTGAAACACAGGCATGCCCATTCATTTACTTATCGTCTATGGCTCATGCCCTACAATGGCAGACTTGAGTTGTAACAGAGACCCTGCAACCTGCAAAGCCTAAAATATTTACTATTTGGTGCTTTACAGAAAGCATTTTCCAAAATCTGGCTAAAGAACAAAATAGTTTGATTCCAAAAATGCAGCTGCAGACCAGCCTCATTGGACCCTGCACATCAGGGCCAGAAGGTGGCCACCAGGCAAGAGGCCGCCAGAGGAGAGGTGGCCAGGAGGGTGTCCAGATACTAGAAGCTGCAGACACTGCTCCAGAAAACATGCCTTGTGGTCCAAATGTTGCATTTTCCTAACTGAAGTTCAAGTAGAGAGTAAATTAGGAAGAGCAAAACAGTAAACATAATTCTAGATATGCGTGTTTCTTAATATGTGAGTGGTTTGGGTAAATACACTGTACAAACCATGTCAATGTCAGAGGTCTAGAACCTAGGATCACCAAAATAATGTTAAAATGTTCCCTTTGGTGGTATGGATGTACTTATACATATGTACACAGTCATAGACATGAACATTCACACACGCGCCTCGATCAGGGGTTGTTCCATGTGAGGATGTATGTGTGTGTGTGTGTGTGTGTGTGTGTTTATCTGTAGATAAATACCAAGGAACATATAAATATATGTCACATAAAATTTCCCTGACTTTGGAACTATGTAGAGAAATCTTGAGCCATAGAAATATCATTTGAGAGAAATGGAGTTGGATGAGATAAATGAGAAAAGCAAGGGAATGCATGAAAAATTACACAAACACAAACATATATATCAGTACATATGAAAAGATATTTAAAGTATATATCAGCATTTGAACATAGACAAATATTTTAACTATATATAGAGATATTTAAATTATATGTGTGTATGTATATGTGCATATATATATATATATACACGTGTATGTGTGTAATCAGCTGTCCTTCCATTCGAGACTCTTGGAAGTTGAGGGCTTATGCTGCAACTGTCGGGCTACAAATCATTCCCATGTGGATCCTGGAAAGCGAGGCACACTCAGGTCCCCAGAGAGTGTGTGGAGGGCCGGCACAAGACTGAGCACCCAGGGAAAACTTGCTTTGTGGTCAGGAGTTAAACCCCGGGGCTATCACACTGTCAGGCTGCACCCAGAAAAGGTGTCACTTGCAGCTTCTTGGCGGAGAGGGGGGTTTCTTGGCGGAGAGCATCTGCCAGTTGTATCTAGAACGAGCGAACATCACCCATCTTAGAATGCAAACTGACATTTAACACACACACAGGCCTTGGAGGGAAGCTTCCTGAGTCCGGCACTTGGACCCTACTCCTACTTGTTGGTTGTGTGACTTTGGGCAAATTACTTAACCCGTCTGTGCCTCAACAGCCTTACTTGTGATGTGTAAATAACAACAGTCTCTGTCTCAGGATTAATGGAAAGATGAAAGGAATTAGTATCTAAGCACAGGGCCTGACAATAAATGTGAGCTGTTGTTGGTATTATTTATGTCCCCGGGGTGAGGTGTGTTTCTGCTACCTTCAAGAGCGACTTCGAGGAAAACATTTTCTTCCAATTAACATTCCCTGCCATGGACACACTTTATAGTTGGCAAAGCACCTCCACACGCTGTCGTGGAGTAGCACTGCCCAACGGAAAGGGAAGGCAAGCTTCATGGGTAACACATTTACTTGTAAGTGCATTTAAAAAGCAGCAAGAAACAGGTGAAATTAATTGAATGATATCTTTTATTTAGCCCAATTGTGATAGGCAAAATAAAGACTCCTTCAAAGATGTGCAAAACCTGTAAGTGGGTTACGTTACGTGGCAAAGGAGAACTGAGGTTGCAGGTGGAATTGAGTTTGCTAATCAGCTGACTTCAAGGTAGGGATGTTATCTGGATTGTCTGAGTGGGCCCAACGTAATCACAAGGGTCTTTAAAAGTGAAGAGGGGGACAGAAGAGAAGGTGAGAGGGATGCCCGTGAGAAAGACTTGACCAGCTCTCACTGGCTTTGAAGACGGAAGCTGAACCAAGGAACGTGGGAGGCCCCCAGGAGCTGGAAAAGGCCAGGCAAGAGTTTCTCCACCAGCTTCCAGAAAGGAATGCAGCCCAGCTGAGACCTTAATCTTGGCCCAGTGAGACCTGTGTTCGACTTCTAACCTACAAAAATATAAGATAATAAATTTGTGTTGTTTTAAGCTTCTTAGTTTGCAGTAATTTGTTACAGCTGCAATAGAAAACTAATACACTGATATGCCAAATATTATCATTTCAAATTAATCAAGATGACAATTATTTATGAGATATATTACCTTCTTTTTTTTTTTTTCTTCATACTAAGTCTTTGAAATCCAGCAGGCATTTTACCTTGACAGCACATTCTGTTTCGGACTGGTCACATGTCAGGTGTTCAATAGCCACGTGTGGCTAGGGCTAACGTCCTGAACGGGGCAATCTTTGATGAGTCCCACAGGAACTTTGTGCGGTGATGTTAGCAGTAGGGAAACACAATCAGGACATTCTGAATTATATCTTTGCATGCACTTCTGTTATAAGTTCTGATTATTTATTTATATTTTTGAGGAAGATTAGTCCTGTGCTAACATCAGTTGCCAATCTTCCTCTTTTTCTTTTTTCTCCCCAAAGCCCCAGTGCATAGTTGTGTATCACAGTTGTAGAGTTGTAGCTCTTCTATGAGGGACGCTGCCTCAGCATGACTTGATGAGCAGTGAGTATGTCTGTGGACTGGGCAAACACCGGGCTGCCTAAGCAGAACGCTCCCACTTAATGGCTCCACCAGTGGGCTGGCCCCAATTCTGATTATTTATTTGTCTAAAAGCTGCTGTTCTGCCTTAACTTTAGTCCTCTGGTCAGAGCTGTCCCTTACAGTTGATGAGATTGTTCACTGTCCAGGAGTGTGAGCACGAGGCGAGATGGGAGTGGGGGCTGTGGGGTCTCAAATGTAGCCCATGCCTTGCTCACCAAGACCTGTGCCATGGGGACTCCCTCCACCCCATGTGGGAGCAGTTTGGGCATCTCTATTCCAAGTCTACGTACTAGAAGAAATGAGGCATTATCTTCGTGTGTGCTTTGATTCCTGTCACCCCTGTCTGCTCCCCTTTGGCCCTCCCATCGGCAGTTATGATCTGGAACTAGGTGACAGCCTCCTAATGCATTTGTGCCACTTCCATGTACATGACGTGTGTAGCCATATATTTTTGTGTTTAATTCCATAAATGGTGTTGAAACAGATCATGCTATAGTCTGCCCTGTTGTTTCTGTATTGTTTTCCCTCTCTAGCCATGGCGGGCTCTAACAGCTTTATTTAAAAAGGAATCATGGGCTGGCCCGGTGGCGTAGTGGTTAAGTTCGTGTGCTCTGCTTGGGTGGCCTGGGGTTCGCAGGTTCGGATCTTGGGCGTGGACCTACACACTGCTTGTCAAGCCATGCTGTGGCAGGCGTCCCATACAAAGTAGAGGAATACGGGCACTGATGTTAGCGCAGGGCCAATCTTCCTCAGCAAAAAGAGGAGGATTGGAAACAGACATTATCTCAGGGCCAGTCTCCCTCACCAAAAAATAAATAAAGTTTAAAAAAAAAAATTAGCACACTTTTTCTGAAAAAGGCCAGATGGTAAGTATTTTAGGCTTTGTGGGCTGTATAGTCTCTGTCACAACCAGTCAACTCTGCCTATCTAGGGCAAAAGCAGTCACTGACAGTATGTGAGTAGACAGGTGTAGCTGTCTTCCAATAAAACTTTATTTACAAAACTAGGTGGTAGACAAGATTTGGCCTGCCGCCCACAGTTTACCCACTCCAATTCTAGTTCATCCATTTTAGCCACTGTATTATATTCCATTCTTTGAATATAGTGAGAATTTTTTAATCCACTACTCTATTGACATTAAATAGCTTGTTCTCATTTCCCCGTGTTAAAAGCATCATTGTAAGACACTTCTCATATGGGTCTTCCTGCAATAGAGTTTCTCTAAATTAAATTCCTAAGGAAAATTGCTGAGTTAGAGTGTGAGTGTATTTTTGATTCAATGCCTACAGCCAGATTACTCTCTGAAATGGTCATACCAATTTATACTCTGCTGCTGGGCAGGAAAGTGCCTGTTTTCCCTTCAATCCTGTAGCCACTACACGAGGGACTTGTTGACCTGGTCACAGTGGGTGGCAGAAGGTGCCTTCCAACCCTGTCCCATGTGCTCAGCCACCTTCTTCTTCTTGCTTATGGTGGAGGTCAATTCTTCAGGTCATAACTGAGGAAGGGGCTGAGGTTGGCTGCCGGTGTAAAGCCACGGCACTTATTCAAAAGACGAACTTTTATTTCATCACATTTTGTTAGGCTTAACTCACAAAAAATATTGCACTTTAACTTTTATAAAAAGAAAAAAGGAAATCCATGAACCAGTTGGCTTTGACACTGATGTCCCCAGGAATGATTTTGCAATGCAGGAAATCAATTTCCTGGCCTTATAACATCATTTCCAGAGGTGTGATCCCAGAAGAGATGGTGCTTCCATAAAGATCTTTGTACTTCGGCAGGAGGATAACGATCCAGGAGTGAAAGCCCCTTCACTTTAAGTAGACCCTCTGGGCAGTTCGTGGATATCTGCTCATGCTCCCACCTGACCAGGACAGGTGCAGGTGGGAGGTCTTGTCACTCTGGGGGCATCCTGGCTTTTTTTAATACGGAGAACAGTGACCATTAAAATCGGGAAGACTCTCCCTCAGGAACATGCAAGACATTTGGAGACAGGGTTATCTTTACCTAAGTTCTGAAAGATCTCGCTCTCTCTCTGCTCCCAGCCATTCGTTCGGTTAACAATATTTATGAAGCACCTACTGTGTATCAGACTCTACTCCAGGTATTCATAATGCATGACTGAATGCAACTGATAAACTATCCTGTCTTCTTGGAGCACACAGTCTAGTGGGAGGTGCACAAACAATGAACAGTAAGCAGAATAAGCACGGGAATAACGTCCACTCATTTATTTTTATTGCTTATCTACTGTGCGCCAGGAGCTGAGGTTTCTACAACATGGCCCCCAACCTCAAGAGGTGCACATTTCAACGAGTGAGGCAGATGAGTAAAAGAAATGCAATGTGATGTGATTATTCGATCACTATTCAGGACGGATTCTTAGTGTGCATCAAATGCAATAGAGCACGTATCATGCACAATGGTATCACTAATGGGCTTGTGATGGGTTCTGCTCCAGGGCATTGGGAAAGGTCCTTTGGGCTCTAAGGCTGTATTGGTCAGAGTTCTCTAAAGAAACAGAACCCATAGGAGATCATATATATACATATGTATGTGTGTGTATATGTGTGTATATATATATATATATAAATTTGCTAGTAATACATAGCAAAAAATTTATTTAAATAAAAAAATATAAATTATAGATATAAAATAAGAATTGGTCACATAATTATGGAGGCTGAAAAGTCCCACGCTCTGCCATCTGGAGAACCAGGAAAGCGAGTGGTGTAAGTAATTCAATCAAAGTCCGAAGGATCAAGAACCAAAAGTGCCAATGTCCCAGGGCAGAAGATGCAAGTCCCAGCTCAAACAGAGAGCAAATTTGCCCTTTCTGTACCTTTTTGTTCTATGCAGGTCCTCAACAGATTGGAGGACGCCCATCAGCATGGATGAGGGCCATCTTCTTTACTCAGTCTATTGATTCAAATGCTAATCTCTTCTAGAAACACCCTCACAGACACACCTAAAAATAACATTTTACCAGCTACCTGGTCATCCATTAGCCCAGTCAAATTGACCCATAAAATTAATCATCCCCAAAGCCTTTGGACTTGTATCTTAGAAAACGAGTAAGGTCTTTCCAACTAGAGGGCCATGGAGGCGGGCACTCCGGGCAGGGGAACCGCATGTGGCAATGGGAGGTTTGGAAGGCAAGACACACGCCAAGTCATGAGGGGCAGAAGCTGAGGACTTGGGCTCTTGTCTGAAAGCGGGCCAAAGTAGTGATGACACAGGGCGTCTATTCCATTTGAAAGGCTTCCAAACTATTTAAGAGGACGGCTCTGGAGTCTTAGGCCTAAGCAGGCTGCCTAGGTCACAGGGGGGACTCCATAGAAATCCATCGAATGAATGAGTGAATGAGGGCCCAGGATACAGACACATGTATCATCCAAAGCAAGTCACACTTATCCCATTTCTCAAGGGGACAATCACTGTCGTACAATAGAACTGTGTTTGGAAAGCCTGGCAAAGAAACAAATTAAACTGTGGTATATTTAACAATAGATTAATACCTAGCAATCAAAATGATCAAATCAGACCCCCAAAGAGCATGAATGGATATCATACGCATAACACTACGTAGAAGTACCCAGACACAAAAGAAGATACACTGTGTGATTACACTCATATCAAATTCAAAAGCAGAAAAAAACAAGTCTCTGTTATAAGCAGTGAGGTGGTACATTTGGGAGGAAGAAGCTGGTGGTGGCTGGGAGGGAGATTTAGGATTGCTGGGAAGTTTCTATCTTGAGGCTGTTGGTGGTAAAACAGGCATGTTCATCTTGTGCTAATTCATAAAGCATTAAACTCATGATCTGCATATATACATGTATGTGTATACACCCAAATTCAATAATATATTTATTAACAAAATTTATAAATAAAATGAATCAGATTACCCCGATATGTATATAAAATTGACAGATATGAATTAACAATTACAAAATATTGAATAGTTATTCCTCCCAATTTAATTCAAATTTTACAGATTTCGTAGAAATGGACCTACAAATTAAAATTAAAAAAAAAAAAGAAAGCAATTGGACTTATTCCTTTGTTTCAAAAATGCCATCACCTTGAAGGCAGAATTCCTACATCCCTTGTGTAATGTGCTGCTCTCTGTTGCAGGGGCCATCTAAGGCGAATAAAAGCAGGAATGCAATAGGTTCCAGGATACGTATTCTTCATCCAAGTAGCATAGTCCCTGGGAGAGCGTGGGACCATGTCTAAACGAGGGCAAAACCACTGTTTACCTCAGGCCACTCTGGGGACAGGAGTCGGTGTGAAGAGTGGGGGAGATTGGCCCCACAGGTGGGTACCCATTTACACTGATTCCAACTAGACTTGATCCTTCTCTTCAGGATGTTCTCTGAGGACCACAGTTGAAAGGCTCTTTCAGGACTTGTGTCGCTGGTGTGGGGCCAGGAGAAAGTGGTGTTCCCTCAGCAAGCCTAGCATCTTCTCTGGTGAAGTGGGGATCCTGTAGCTGTGAGGACTAAATGAGACAATGCCTGGAAAGTACAGAGGACAGTGCCTGGCACTTAGTGGGGCTCGCTCTGTGGGAGTGATTCTCTTCTGTCTCCCCTGCTGTGTGCTAATGGATGAAGGGCAGATGTCCTGGCTTGGACATGGGTATGCCTGCTTTGGTCATTTGGGCCAACTCAGTGTCTCAGGTGCAGGATCATACATCCAGGGGACTGATTGCCACACAGTTGAGACAGAAGATCATGCATGGATTTGGGTTGTTGCACAACAAACAAGAACATGTTATCAATGGTATACAGCAGGAAGCATTTATCTAGCTCATGTGGCCCTGGGTTTGATGGAGTTTGACCCGTCTAAGCGGGGCTCAGCTGGGCGGCTCTGTTCTAAGTGTCTTGCATTGTCTTCCTGGGACCAGCAGGCTAGCCTGGGCGTGTTCTTCTCATGGTGGTGGCAGAAGTACAAGAGGTGAGCAGAAACATGGAAGGCCTCTCAAGGCTGAGGTTCAGAACTGGCGCAATGTCACTTCCATCTTATTCTGTTGGCCAAAGCCAGTCTCTTAGTCAAACACAAGGTCAACTGGTGGGGAAATTGGCTCCATCCCTTAAAGGGAGGAACTACAAACTCATATGGCAAAGGGCTGAATGCAGGGAGGGGCAAAGAATTGGGGCCAATAACTCTGGTTATGATCTTGTAATCCTTTCATCACTTCAGTTGTGTCAACACACCTACTAGGTTAAAAGAAGGAAAGATTATGTAACAATCAGCAAACTGAATAGACATCTACTCATGCGTTCAACCAATATTTCTTGAATACCCACTGTGGGCCAGGTGCTGTTTTAGGCACGTGCTACCATGGTAAACAAGAAGCACAAATCCTTTGCTTTCACAGAGCTCACATTCTAGATGGGAAGATAGACAATAAACAAGCAAAACAAACAAAAAAAGTTAGTTGGTGATAATTACAAAACAGAAACAAGAGAGTATCCAGTGACAGAGAGTGCCCAGTGTGCAGAGCAACCTTAAAGAGTCAGGAGGTTTCTGGTCAACAAACTATGGACGCTCTTTGTTGAGCACCAACTAGTCCTCACGGGTCTGATAGTCTCAGGCTTTGACATTCTTCAAAGACCCTGATGGCATTTCACTCTCAGCTCAAATGCATGTCCTTCCACCCCTTCCTTTCTCTTTATAACGAGACTAAGAGGAGAGGGCGTGGATTAAATTTCACGTGTAGCCTTTCTCTTTTGAAGAACTGGTCTCCAGATTTCAGAAGGCCTGTAGGCCAGGGCATACATTGGTTAGTAGGAATCTTGAGTGCCATGTTACAGTCTTTTTAAACATCTTCATATGAAAAGCAATCATGGTGGAAAACTTGTCTTTATGTGTCACTATCTCATCCATCACACAGTATCATCAGATGCAGCTAAGTGACACCAGGCCATGGTGAACAGCTGAACTTCAATGGCAGGATTATTATTATTGTAGTCAAAAAGTTCCCAATCTATAAAACTGTCCAGTGAGTCATCAAAAGAGAGACAGGATGGAGTTGCTATATTTGATTATCCAAATGTGCAACAATAGGTATTCAACAATATCTGTCGAGGTATAGGATGGCTTGAAAAATTGATCTATATGTTTGATAATATTGCTGTATTTTCATCTAAACACTGGCATTATGTTGACCTAACCGTAGTTTTACTTCTCTGGTTCTAGCAGGATTTTGAGATGCTTCCTTTCAGGGGAAGGACATGAAGACGTGGGTCTGGTGATGGTGCCTCAGGCACCTCTCCAGTGGGTGCTGGATGTTTCCTGGAGCTGCTATTGCCAATGGAGATGGTTCACAGCATCTAGAGAGCAAAGAGCAAGTGAGGACCTTAAATGGATGGGTCACTAGGCATGGCTGAATTCTGCATTTTTACATGGTAGACAATTCAGGAGGGGCAGAATAATTGTGGCGCTCCTGCTGCATCCTCAGTCAGGAATCCCAGTTCCCTGAAATGGTGCTGGCTCCATCCCGGAGCCCTGGAGCTTTGGCACACCTGAACATCCTAGGTAAGGTTCAATTGCTTTGGCGCTCAGTCAGATTAGAATTATATTGTCCCAAAGCTCTGGACTCAAGAGGATATCCTCCAATTCCAGTATGTATTTGTTCTTCTTCTTTTCTTTTCCAGTCACACTTGAAGCTGTACACCCACCCCCCTTCACACACACATACACACACACACACCCCCCGTCTCTAACTCTGGATAGTCCTCAGAGAAATGGAAAAGCAGGCCTCCTGGGATGGGCTGACAAAAGACAGGAACACCCACCACACACATACACACACATGCACACATTATTTTTTGGGGGGAGTTTGGTTCCTATTTGAATGGAAAGACACAGTCGTATGGAACCACCCATCCCTTTCCCGAGTCCTCAGGAAATTCTAGGCAAAACTTAATGGCGGGAATTTTCTTTTTGTTTTTTTGTTTTTTTTTTTATGAGACAGACGTCTCTGTCTGTAGAACTGTCTAGTGAGACTTTACATGGAGAATTGACTCTTTGTCTCCACAAAGCCATGAAGGAAAGAGCCTAAGTGATAATTGTATGCACAGTTCAAAATATTTTAAATGAACTTGTTCCTACAAAGAAATAAGTTATGAAGTTAACTTTTGTATGTGTGTGAATAATTAAACTATTGTCACCACTTTAAATTATCATCCATTGTTAACTTACATCATTAAATCTTACCTCTTTGCTAAAGAATAATGAAAAAAATGCACTTAATTAACAGTTATTGCAAGCTCCAGGCCATTGATAACGCCAGTCTCCGTCTGAATTCACATGTGTTTTGCACTTGCCTCGGTGTTGTTGTGCTGCCAGCGGAGTCCTATGTAGCATCAGCGACAGACCTGATTCTCCCGCATCCTGATGAACTCTCCCTGAAAACTGCACTCTTCCTGAACCAGCCAATCATGTTAGGATATTTTGCTTCTGTGCAAGGGGGGTGCTGGGGTCCCAGCCGAGCCTTTGTTCTCCTTATGGGATTTATAAGACATCCTCAGCTGCTGCCATATCAGCGGAGCGCAAACTCCTCCCACTATCGTCCTATGTGTACAACATTTAAGCAATTTATTTGATAATTTTGGGGTTGAAGAGTGGGTGTCTGAGTCAGAAGAAAGGGGTTTGGGGTGGATCTCTCAACGGATCCCCGAGGAAGAAGATGACTCGTGTTAATTTCCTTGTTGCTTCGATTAAGGAGGTGATAGATTTTTTTTTCTGGATATTGTTAAAGAGGCTTGCCAGGCCTGTAAGGAATGTGTGGCATTCTTCAGATGAAATAAGGCCAATCAGTGGAATAATGAGGAAAGTAATATCTCCCCAGAGAGGCTGATGGGGTTTTCATCAAATCAGCCAACCTTTTCCCGTCACTTACGCCGCCATGCTCTCCAGGCAGTGCTGTCCGCTTGCCTCCACTCCTTCCTCCTCTCTGTCAAAGCTCCCTTGTGGTTATTACTGATAACCAAGTACTCAGGCACCCAAGACATTCATGAGCACTGGATACCTCCTGTTTTTGAAAAATAATTATGAACTCTTATTTTTTTTCTTTGTGGCTCAAATATCCCTCACATCCTGGAGAAGCTTCAGAACCAGAGAAGAATAGGGGGGCGGGCTGCAGAGGGACGGAGCGTTTGCTCCTTGGCAGTGTCTGTGTCCTTGAACTGGAGCTGAGATGGGCGATTTCACCAGATTCAGAGCTTGGGCGGGGACAAGAGAGTCCCCCTATGGAGGTCTGTCCAGACCACACGGTGGTGGTCCAAGGGGACTTCGGTGGTCCAGGTTTGCCCTCACCCTATTTCCTGGCTTTAGCCCTATGGACATGGGTGCCTGTAAACCAGTTGGCTAAGTAGCCCTCTTCCCCCGCGGCTTACCAGAACAGCAGGGCCCAAAGGGAGAGACGATTAAACCAGTTGGCTTAGTGTATGCACTGTAAAACATCTGGTTGTGTCTGCCCTGTAGCTGTGGGCCATCCTGTCTCTGGCTGGCAAGGCTTCTGCACTGCAGCAAGATTCCACTTCAGCGCCTCAAAGCTCTCCTACCAACGGGCAGGGTCTCCCCAAGGGTCAATGGGAACGGCAGATGCATGCCACGAGGTAGCCAGAATATACGTACATGGACGTTGTGCAGTGGTTTTGCCATGGCCGATTGCCTGTTGGCTGTGAACATCGTGAGGACTTTGCAGATCTTGCTAGCAGACGGGCAGGGGCACAGAGACGTCTATCCCCTCTGGAGGCCTTCAGCATTGCCTTGGCCACTGGACACCTGGAGAAGCCAGGCAGAAAGCTTCCCTGATAGGATCCCAACACATGGACCTCATCTGTGGACCCCATGGCCGTGGAGGCAGCCACTGGACAATCCTTTCAGCAATCCAGGAGCCATGGACTTCCTCCACTGGGCTGGGGGCTGAGGTCACAAAAGAAGGGAAAAAATCACATTGAGCATGTGAAAGTTTTCCAAATTAACCGGGTTCCGTTCAGAGGAGTCCTCCCACCGTGCTCGGCAAATGATTCAAAGCCTCCACATGATTTCATCTGTGCAGACTCTAATCCACTTACTTAATGAAATACATAATTAACATATTATAATTGCAGTAAAGATGGTTTTGACAGAAATCATTTCCCGTATCTAATACCGTGGTAATTTAATCTGTTCCCCACTCCCTAACACGACCCTCTATGATTAAGTTTCATAAGAATTTTTTTGATTGATTGACTCATCTGACGGGCCTGGGCCTTGCTAAAGGAGTGTCTGTCAGTTTCCAGAGCGGCACGCGAAGTCGCGGCAGATGGCTGCGCCGGGCTCTGCGCTCTGGCTCCCTGTGTGGTCTCCCGTCTCGCCTGCTCTTTTTCTTCCCTTCCCCTTCTCCTCAATGCCCTGATAATCCACCCTCTGCTCGCCTGAACTGCCAAAATCGGCATGTTTTTATCTGCTGCTCCTCTGCCATGGGGATGGTGATTAAAGGCGAGGCAGCCGAAACCTGTATGGGCGGGTCGTGGGAGCAGATGCCAGCCTCCCCTCACACCTGGCTGTGCCCCCTTCCATGCCCCGACATGCAACCTGGCCTGCCCTCCTAGGGGTTCTGCCCGACCCATTTTCAGGCCAGACTGAGCCCTGTGTGCTGGCTAGGGGAGATGGAGAAGGAGCCCCCTCCTTCCTCCACCTCCCACCCCCGCCAGGCTCTGCTCTGCTCCTGGGGGCACTGCAGACATTGGAGTCGGGGTCAGGGCTCAGCCCCGCTCCTCCCCTGGCCTTCTCCCTATGCCTCTGGAGAGGCAAGCGTGCGCACATTCCCAGGATAAGAAGTAGGTTCTGAGCACCGGGCTTGCTCGTCCATTAGCTGATGGGGCTTCTAGGAGAGGCGGGAATTGGGGAGTGACGCTGAAAGTCTGGTTCCTGGGCAAAGTGCCTGCAAGAAGTGAAACATCAGGTGGCCCTGGAGGCAGGCGGAGAAGCCCCCTGCACGCTCTGGGAAGAGCAGGAGGGCAGGAAGGGGCCCTGCAAAGTGCTTTAGAAGGTCGCCCAGTGTGAAGGTCTACACCTGTTGATTTCTCAATGCTTCCTCAAAGTTGCTACTATGTGTTAAGCACCCACCATATACCAGGTACTTGGGACTAGGAGTTCCATGTAACAGATGAGAAAATGAGCCCCAGTGGGGTTAATCACTGTGTTTGAAGCTGTCCAGCATGTTGGAGGTAGAATCCATTGGACTGATGGGTGATGGGTGCTCTGTGTGTGAGTGGCAGTTTGAGGCGGGCCTGGAGGGAGGAAGGCCATCAGTGGGAGCAGGCGTGTGAGAGGCCGCCTGATGAAGGGGTGAGGCTGGCTGAAGGCATGGGTGGGGAAGGAACCTGAAGTGTCTGCTGGGGAAGCAGCGCGGGCTTGGGAGGCGGGGACACCAAGGTTTACAAGTTGCTCTGGCCTCTCCCCGTGGTCAGAGGTCAGATGGTCTCTCACAGGCCTCCTCTCACTGACAGGAGCCTTCCTTGCAGATGCATCTCAAGGGCCCCTCCCCACAAAGTACCCCATCATCCAGTAGGATCACTCCAGTCTGTGTGCTGCAACCCATCACATTTCCCCTAAACTGCTCTTCTTCATAGACTTGCTATATCTCCTTCCTGGACCATAGCTCCCTGGGGCTCAGGCCGGGGTCTCCCAGGCTCTTGGAGGTGTGGACACAGCACATAGAGAGTCGGTGGGATACAACTGCCTCCTGCCGCCAGCCCTCCACCCTCCAGCTGAGCCAGTGAGTGAGGGGCCGAGCCCCAGGCTTGCCTCCCACCAGCCCCCCACCCTTCCTCCTGCTCCGAGGGCCCAGGCATCAGTTCAGAAGCCAGAGTGGCCTGGACTCTGAAAGCAAGGGTGGGGGCATTGCTATGGGACCTGCCCAGTGGCTCAGCGGCCACCTCCAGCTTTGGAGACCCCCACCTCCCACGAGGTGCTGGCTGTGTGCCCCTCTCACAGGGCCCTGGGCACTTTGGCCTTTGTGAGCCTCTTCCTCCAAAAAAAATATTCAAAATTCTCTCTCAAAAAAATATTCAAAACGACAAATATAATCTTGGACCTTAAAAGTTCATTTTTTTGTTCTGATTTTATTGGGAATTAAAACATTTTTTGTTTAATGCCCTGAAAGCACCGGGGCCCCTAGGCGCTTCCTCTCCTGGAAAAGTCCAAGTAAGCACTGTGCCTGCCCACTCTGCCCCCCTGACTGCCAGGCCAGGGTGTCCCCACAAGAGCGTGGCCTTGGTCAGGACACCTGGGCGTCCTGTCAGCCACCGGCCACCATCCCTCTCTAACCCCACGCCCCAGACATGCGGAAATCTGCTGGGCCAGACCAGCCCTCTAAGAAGGAATGCACTTGCCGCGGGGCTGGGTCCCTCCTCCTGGAAATAAAAGGGACATCCCAACAAAGTTTTAGGGTGAGGGCTGGGAGGGCTTGAGTTTGTCAAAAGCCACACAAGCATAAAAGCTCCCGAGGTCCTGGATCCCGGTTCTCTCAGAGAGAGGTGCAGCACTGGGAACCCCGAATTGGCCCCTAGTGCCTCCCCGCTCCTCTAAGTCCTAACTGTCTTTCTTCAAGCTCAGGGCGCACTGCCCTCCTCGGGCTTCCATGCAGGGAGAGCCGGCAGGGCCCACAAGGGGCATCCTTTGTTGTCAGTGTGACCCTCCTGGGGCTGCTGTGTGACGCCAACCAACCAGCACACACACTTCTCCTGCAGGATCCCTTCCAAGCCGTGGGCCTCTTCTGATGGACCGTGTGCGTCCCTTCAGGTTGGGTATCTGTCACTGTCTAAACAGTGATGGCTGCAATGACGGGCGTGGAAGCAGTCCACCCTTATTGCCCTGAATCTTAACACAGAATCACGAGAACGAAAGGAAAGACAGTTTATGCCTGCCTTGTGTTGAAGACGTTCCTCTCTGGGGCCAAAGACTTATAACTCCGAAGGGCCATGACATCCCTGGGATTGGGGCTGCCCGAGAGAGGCCAGGTCTGAGCAGGGCAGCCTGGGAGCCAGATGGGGACAGGCGTGGGGCCATGGCCAGAAGAAGGCCGTCTGCAACACTGGGGAGCCGCAGGGCATGCACGCATCCACCTGCGTGCACGGCAGCCGCCCGCAGGCTGTCTGGTCCCAGTGGGCGGGGCACCGGCCCCAGCATCCCGGTGCAGCCGGTGGTTTGCGCCTGCGGGCAGGGGGAGGGGAGGCTCTGAGTGAGTGGCAAGTGTACATGAACACCACCACGTCAACTGCCAATATGTTATGAGGCCTTGGTAACAATCCCGGGTCTCCGGGGAGCGCTGCTGCAGTTCAAGTGCGCACCAGACAGAGAGAAAACAATTTCTGGTGCCAATAATGCAGCACAGATGAAAAATGTTTTAATATTTGAAGCTGCTTTATGGCAGAAGCGATGACAGTGATGGACTCAATGTCAGCTTTTTTTCTTGAAATGTCATCTTTCGTCTATGAGTTTTCCCTGCTCCGGAGGCATGCAAGCCTAATGCCGGCGCGTTGCAGCCATTGATCATTGATTTTGTTCTAAATGGAAAGCTTGCCAGAAGACTAGAAATTCTGGAATTTATTAGGATTTCTTTAAGAGGCACTTTAGCTCAACAGTTCTCATTACTGTCTTTACAATGTTACTTATTTTTCTTTTTATGTCATATGATTTGTAAAGGGTTAGTACTCAGAGAACAATATACGATTAAACCATTGTGCATGCTGGAGCTGCCGGCTTAGTAAAAAGGATTCTCAGGGGGGCTAAATATATATTCGACTAGGAAATGGCAACATGGGGCTATTGTACCAGCAAAATCTGTATTTTGAAATTTGCTGATAGGGTTTGTGTTAAATGGTGTTTCAATGGAAGTTTTGATTAAACAGGGTCACTTATAAATTAATACCTCTTAACTCCACACAGATAAGGCTAAACATTTTTATATTCTGACACTGGGTCCATAAACATCCTGGGGTGGGTGCCACATGCCTGCAGCGTGATGGAGACAGGCCCTGCTGGGCCCTGTTCTGACTCTGGGTGGGCCAGGCAGCGTCTAAAAGCTTGTCACTGTATTTATTTGCAGAGACATTACTTCACGAACACCAAAGAAGAGCGGATCAACGCTTTATTACATATTACTATTTAACATACTCCTGTAGCCATGTATAGGTGATCATTCTTCACTGGGCTGAAAAGAACCCATTTGCATTAGACAGTTGGCTAAATGTTTTCCTTTTCTGACCTGTTTCCATTGGCACAAGACTAGTTCAAACAGGTATGTTAGCTCTTGGCCAGGCTGTCTGACATCCAGGCTTTATCACAGAGCAGGGCGCCCAGGGAATGGGAATTACAGTGTGGATCAGCCTTGGCCTCCTAAACCCATCACTCAGTCTAGTTGATGATGGAATTTGCTCCAGAGCTGGGGCCTCTAGGTCCCTCTCTGAGAGGGTTGCCTGTTTGTGCAGTGCCAGTAGCCCAGGCAGCTCCTGTGGCCAGACAAAGAGGAACCTGCGGAAGAGGAGACAGAATCTAGGCAAGAGGAGCGGAGAGAGAAGGACACAGCCTCCCCAGGCCACGCCCCGGGCTGAGGATTACGGCTGCTGTGTCAAAGAAAGCCCTCTGCCCAGCCCCGTGCAAAAGAAGGTGAGGGGCAGCTGAAATGGTGCAAACACTTTCCGGAGAATGAAATCAACACCCACTGGGGCAGAATCTGAATGTTGAGCATTTGGGTGCAGCAAGACCTCTCACAGCCCGGAGATGGGACGTGTGCGTCTAAGTCACGTGTGTGGCTAAGATCACTGAAGGGCTGCGTCGTGGGAGGCCTTGTGCAGATGGGCCTCACTGAGGAGCTGATAAATACCTCACCGCAACCCAGTGCTGTGGCACACAAGGAAACTCCCTCCCCTTGACCCACCAACCACCGTGCAGCTGCTACTGTGATTACCATAGCACTGCCGTATTACAGCCACGACGACGGCGACGACTACCTGACCATAGGTAACTATGGGCCTCTCATGCCCGAGACCAAAATGCTCTCCTAAGCCATCTCCCTGCTTCCCCTACGCCCCTGCGCTCTGACCCCGTCCACACAGCAGCCAGAGTGCTCCATTTAAAACATAAGACAGATCACATGACTTGTCAGCTCTAAACGCACATGGCTTCCCATTTCACTCAGACTAAAAGCCAGTCATTTTTATGACCTAATAGCCCATGTGCTCTGGGCCTCTGTCCTCCTTCTGACCTCATCTCCTACCACTCTCCCCCTACCCACTCCACTCCAATCACACTGGCCTCCTCGCTCGTGCCCCTTCTTTTCCCAGAGCCTTTGCACGTGTGGCTCCACTGTGGACCAGCCTCCCCCAGATGGTCTCATCGCTCCTGCCTTTACTTCCTTCTGGGCTCTGCTTAAATGTCACCTGCACAGAGAGTCTTTCCCTGACCCCTACCTGAAATCACGAGTGCTCTACTTCCTCCTGTGCTGTTGTCAGGTTGAGTTCTCCAGAAGGAAGCAGACACAGAGATGGAGTTCAGGATGCAAGATGTTTAAAAGGGGTCAACACCCGTGCAGAGAAGAGGGCGGAAGCAAGAGTGGACAGAGGAAGAAGTGGAATTGTGAGGCAGGGGGCTGGGGAGGCAGTATGGCCCATCAGAGGCCCCCCAGGGGCTCTGGCTGTTACAGTCCATCTTGCTTAGTTCCCAGGTGGAGGCTGCCCCAGAGAGGGCGGGATCACCTGGAGGCAGCTGTCTGCAGCTGAGGCGGATCCTGAAGGGGCCCACAGCTGAAGAAGGTCAGCTGACCACACTCCCTCAGCCGGGCAGCAAGGCTTTCCCTCCTGAAGCTGGACCTCACCTCCACCACACCCCACTTGCTTTTCTCCACTGTGCTTACTGCCACTTGAGATAATGCTGGGTATTTATTTGTTCACGTGATCACTGTCTTTGTCCAGGAGGGCAAGGCCTTGTCCATCTTGCTACATCTCCTGAGGCCGGGAAGAGGCTGGCATGGAGCAGTCGCTCAGTAAATACTTGTGGAATAAGAGAATGCTTACTGAACATCTTCATGTATAGTACCCCCTATTATTCTTTCAACAACCCTTACAGGCTGGTATTATTATCCACATTTTATACGCAAGGAAATGGAAGTTTAGAGAGACAATCGACTAGTTCGAAATCTGACAACTGGGGAAACCAGAGCTCAGATCCAGGATTCAAGTTTTTAACTGCCCTGCCTGTGGAGGGGCTCAGAGCCTTGCCAACCTGGGGATGAGATGAGGGTGCTAGAACATGGCAGTGGGGGCTGAGCGCCACAGGAGGATACAGTCTAGCAAGAGATGTAAAGACCAGGGCGGTCCTGTCCACCGGGAGGGGCATGGGGACAGAGAAGGCTGCTGAGGGGCAGCATTGGAAGTTATCTGGGCAGGCAGTAGTTCTGAGGCCGAGCTGGCTCTGCCTATTCCATTGGCTCTGGGGGCCTCTGCTTCCTCCTTTGTCCACTTCCTAAGGAAGGGCTGCCTCCCAGGACCGTGATTTATTCCAGCCACAATAGGTCCCACTGGATTCCTGAGAAATAAAGAAATGAATGAATGTTCCCATGCTAGATTCTTCAACTCTACAAAGTCTGGGGCAGTTCAATACAGTTCAACGAGATGCATTTAGCACATGCATTCTTTCCCTAAATTTCACCCATATTTTCCTCTGGGTAATTTACTCTCCCTTTTTTGTAAGGGTCTTGATGAGACTGATAAAGAGAGGAAATGTTATCTTAGCAATGCTGACTTGTCGGAATTTGAGACCTGAGCAGCAGGCACCAATAGTTGGAATTCATCAGTCCCCACCTAGGACCTGAGTCAGTTTCCGACACAGCTGGGAGCAGCTCTGGTTCCAGATCCTTCCTCAGACTGGTATTCACTTCTTCTTTTCTTTTTCCTTTACTTCTTCTTTATATTATCTGAGTTACACCTCCTTCTTCCAAAAAATTCCTTTTTCTTGATGCCAGCCAGAGTTGCCTTCTGTTACTTGCAACCAAAGAAATACACATGCCCAGCTGGGCCTGGAAAAGGGTCAGGGTCAGGTTGGGAAAAGAATTGGTCCCTGACCCAACACCTACTTCATTCACGTATTTATTTAATTCTTCCCTACCTCTTTCATGAAATTTCTGAGATGGTTTGACACAGAAACACTTACAATGAAAGCACAAAACAAAATACAAGAATGAAGGAAAGAATTAAGGCTAGAAGTAATTTTTGTGACTTAGCTCAGTTTTGGCTCTGAGATTCGTAATAACCAGAGCATCAAGGAAAATATCATGAATTATACCTTCCTCATTCATGGAAAGGAGGCAGGAGCTTACCTGTGGAGAAATCAAATCACCTGTGTAGAAAGTTGGAGAACTCGTTCAGGGCCATCTAGACTCAGACACTGGGCCAAATGATGCACACTACACGTCTTGGGAACAGTTGCAAACTGGTTGTTTGTGACCCAAATCTAGCACAAAGATAGGCTTTCTTTGACATTCACAAAGTTTTCTTAATTGGAATTAATTTATATTAAAAATAGGATAGTTGATATAAAATCTGAATTTCCACTATCCTTTGAAAAGTTGGATGGGGCAATACCAGGCCTACATTTCCATGTGGTGACCAGAAGCTGGTGTGAAGAGCAGGGGCCCGTTATGCAGGGCCTATGCCCTCTGCTTGCACAGTCCCTGCTGCATTATTCCAGGTCTGCTTTCCTCATTTATATCGCTTATATTTACATCATTTATATGTGCCGCCAGACCGCAACATGGAAGATCAGGGGAGGAGGCCAGCAGGGGTCACAGAGTTGTGAGGTGGGGATTGAATTTGACGGTGGAAAGGGGTTGGTTGGGGTAGAGGAGAAGCAGTGAGGAGCTCCAGGCAGAGGAGAGGGAGGAGCAAAGGGGCAGAACCCAGCCTGAGGGGGGCCCCCTGGGTGAGCAATAGGATGTGGTTGGAAAGCTGCCTGGCAAGTGGTCAGGGCTGGGCCCCGGTGATGTCAGGCTTAGGGTGGTAGTGGCTGCTACAGCCTCTGGTCAGGCAGAAGCTGATCTCAGGGATATTCCGAGGCCAGGACAGGGTCTAGGCCGAGCTGCCTGGTTCAGCCAGTGAAGGTACAGTTTCTATGAGGACTGGGATCCACGCAGGGGACCCACAGCAGCGTGTGGCCTGAAACCTGGGGAGGGGAGACAGCACCGTGTGGAGTCCGCTGGTTTCTAAACCCAGCTCCGACACTCAGAGAACAGCTGTGGAATCTAAGCAGGCCCCTTCACCTCCCAGAGCCTCAGTTTCCTCACCCGGGAAACAGGAATGATGGTACTTCCCCCAGGCAGTTGTTGGGGGAATTAAATAAGGTATTCGAGAAGTGCTTAGGGCAGAGCCTGAGAGGCACTGAGCACTCAGTAAATACTGGTGAGAATAGAGAGGCAGTGGTTTCGGACATCAGGCCCGGGGACTTCTAGAAACCAGAGACTGCAGCTCGAAAGGCCTGGGTTTCCTGGACTGAAACGGCTGAGGTCACAGGGGGTTTCCCTAAAGGAAGCAAAAATGCAGGAAAGCTCCTTGGCCTGGAGGACTTCTGACTCCCATCCCCGTTTTCCAGGCCCCCTCTCAGCAGGCTGGCTATGTGTAATCCGTCATGGTCACACTTTTAGTGTAGGGACCACCCACTCTTCAGAGCCCAGCCCCTCCAGAAGAGGCCCCTATGCTCACAGGCGTGTTCTGCCGCCGGGCACGGTGAGGCCCCAGCCCAGGGCAGGCTCTGGAACTGGAGGCTGCAGGACGGGAGTGGGGTGTGGGGAAGAACATCCATCACTTATCTCTTCCCCACTCAGCAGCTACCAAGGGCCTACTCTGTGTGCCAAGACTCTAGGAGACAGCAGGAAGAAATGATGCAATCTGCACCCTGAAGGGGCCCTGGGGGATCCTTGCCCACCTCAATTACAACACATATAGGCCCATCCCATAGTCCTCACATACAAAATGTACCTAGTTCAAGACTAATGGGTTCATAGTGATATAATTTTTGATATTCACATTATTTCAAATTTCACATAAAATGAGACTTTATTAATATTTTAATCACAATATTTTATATTTGCATAATTCAAATTTGCATTAAATGCAACCATGGTGTGTTTTCATGTCATCTCCCTGTATTAGTATTTTAGCCTCTAGAAGGCTAAAACACTGCATTCCAGAACTAAGAAAACACAGGGGCTACAAGGATGAGGACTATGGACAGGATCAGCCCATGAGTTATGTACATCTCAATGTGGATTAGACATTAAAGATAGCAACAGGACCTGGGCTAGGCCTTCCAACTAGCAATATAACAATGATCCAATCACTGCCCTGCCTCAGTTTCCTTATTTTAAAATGAGTGAGACTGTAATAGTCTCTAAGATTTCTTCTCATTCTGACATCTTGGAGGTGAGGATTTCTGGTCCTGAGCCAGGGGCTAGGAGAGCAAGGCTGCTAGCGGCCAAGGGTGAAGTCGGGCATGTATACCCAGGGCTCTGACTGGAGGGAATTGCGCCACAGGGAAGGTGGCTGGGCAGGACTAAAGCAGGATGCTGGGTAATTGGCCTTGGATGTGTGAGGAAGGGAAGCAGAGAGAAAATTGTTAGTGTATGTGCAATTACGCATAACGGCAGACACGGCCAGATGGGGTGGAAGGGGTCACTGGCGGGACAGGGGGTCTGGTATTTTGCACTTTAACGGATGCATCCCAGGCCCCCAGGTGTCTGTGTTTGGAGATGTTTCTGAATGAGCAAGACCCCCAGCTTGTGAAGGGTGCATCTGCTTGAGGGGGCCGTGGGAAGGCAGGAAGGCTGGCTGGGTCTCCTGGAGCTCACAGAGGATGGACCTTCCAGAACAGCTCAGTTTTCCTGAATGAAGAACTAGCGCTGGGGGGTGGGAACCACAAACTTCCAGCCAAGTCTGTGGGAAAGTAGAAATAGCTCAGCCCTAGTGAAATTCATAAGGGTCCTTAATCACATCCCTTCAAGATGAGTTAAAGAAGATCTGGTGACAGATAATACCAAACAATGATAAATGTTTTTCAAAGATGTTCATAAGACGCATTAATGAGGGAGGAGATGGACAAAGGGATGCTTTCTGTAGAACCTCAGTGAACAGCCACTGCCCAACAGGATCTCCCCAGACTCCCCCCAAAATCCAGTCCATGGGTGTGGGGATATGGGCTCCCTGTAATTACCAACCATCTCTTATCTATTAACCAATCCCATTGCTAACTGGATTGCTCATGAAGGCCTCTTGTTTTAATTAGTGTGTCTCAGATGAAGAGTAAACAAACATTCTAACAAACTATTATGACATAAAGTTGATTTTTCAGTTACTCAACTGCTACGCCGTGGATATGGTGAATTTAGAATTAAATGCCTCTCTCAGAGGCTTTAATGATCTCAGTCAAGAACGTTTTGATTAAATTAAAGCTATTGAAAATGTGATATTTGGAAAAAGAGTGTGAACAAAACATGCAGGAGAGAGTCAGGTTCCGGGCCCCAGACTCCTCAGGTTCCAAGGCAGGCGCTGGGAAAGGAGAGAGCAGGGCCAGCCCCGTGGGACTGAGGCAGGACGGCTTATGGCAAAGACCATTACAATTGCCATTAAGAAGACTCAGAGTGTTGGGGTCTTGGCTAGGGTCCCTAGAAGCAGAGTGTCTAGGGCTCTTGTGAAAGTAATTTATGGAGGGGGTGCTCTCAGTAGGGTGTGAGGTTGTGCATGCAGCAAGGGAGGGCCGGGAAGAAGCCAGGCAAAGCTGCAGACCCAGCTGGAGTGTAGTCTCAGCCATCTCACAGGGAACTCTGGAGCCTGAATGGCACCAGAGAGTTGTCCTGCCTTAAGGCAAGGGCTTTTGTCACCCTCCATCAGTTAGTCATTGGGTGAAGACACCCGTCCCCAAGGAGAGTACAGCCTCCCAGATATTTCTAAGCAAGGAGGAGGGCGAGCTTCCAGAGAAGGGAGCAGATGTGAGACTGTAGCAGCCCACCCTCATAGCAGCTGGGGATGGGTGTACCCACCAGCTTGGCAAAAGAGATTGGGCAGGGCACCAAAGCCCCCACAGCAGTTGGCCACACCAGGTAACAGTGTGCTTTGGTGAACACCCTTTGTATTTAAATATCACTTTACTTTCCCAAAGAACTCCCACTTTCATGATTTCATTTGATCTCCCTCCAAAGCCCAGGAATTAGAATAAGAATGATCTACAATGTAGACTCGACATTGTGGGTGAAGACATCAAGGTCCAGACAGGTTAAGCAATGTTCTGATGCCCCCCAGCAGAGCAGGGCAGGGGTGGACGTTGTGCCAGTGGCCACGTCTCTTCCCATCAGGCTGGCCATGCTGGCCTGACCCACCAGAGCAGCTCCTCCGAGGATGTGACTGGGACAAGGGGCTATTCAGGCTGGAGCCTGAGATGCCCAAGTCTTGGGTGAGTTTGGTGGTCAAAGGGAGTCCAGATTGATGGGTTTATGGTAGTCCTTCTGACGGTGGAGCAAGAGGACTGGAGGGTCACTCAAAGAGGCCAGAGATTTGGACTATGACATTTTTCCTGTTTATGCCCAAAGGCCCCCTCCTTTAGCAGAAACACAAAATAAGCAATGTGACCTCTGTACAGCTGTGCTCTGATGCTGAAGTCCTGGGAGCAATGCATCCCACCCCACCTCAAAACCTTCCCATGAGCTGCTCCCTCTTTCTGGTGCCTTCTCCCTTCTCGGCTGCCCTAAATTTTCACCTAGTTAATACTTTTCAGAGATACTCAACTCCTGCCTTCTCAGGGAGAACTGCCCTGACCCTCCGCGTGCACTGCCCTGGGTCTACATCAGCGGCCACTGCCGAATGTTCCTCTGGCTCCAGACCCGGCTTCCTTCCCAGCAGCTAGCAGTCTTCACTATAGCAGGAAGATTGATTGTTTTCCCCACTGGACTTTTTTTAACAGCTTTTTTAAGGTATAGTTGACCCACAATAACAGTACATATTTAAAATGCACAACTTGATGAGTTTTGACATATGTGTACACTTGTGAAACCATGACCACAATCAAGAAAGTGAACATATCGTCTCCTCCAAATGTTGCTTCATGCCCCTTGTTAATCCCTCCCTGCTCCCCCAGCCCCAGGCAGCCACGGATCTAATTTCTGTCAGGGTAGATCAGTCTGCATTTTTCAGAGTTTTATGTAAACGGAGTCATACAGTGTGTCCTCTTTATTCATATGGCTTCTTTTATTCAGCATAATTATTTTAGATTAATTCATGTTGTTGCATATTTCAGTGGTTTGTTCTTATTTATTTCTGAGTAGTATTCCATTATATGGATTTGCCATAATTTGCTTATCCATTTGTCTGTTGGTGGACATTTGGGTTGTTCGAATTTTGGGCTGTTATAGAAAAAGATGCTGTAAACATTGTGTACATGTCTTTGCAGGGACAGATATTTCCTTTTTTCTTGGTCAAATACCTACGAGTGGAATGGCTGGATCGTACGTAAATGTATGTTTAACTTTCCAAGAAACTGTCAATTACATTCCCACCAGCAGTGTGTGAGGGTTCCAGTTCCTCTGCAGTTTTGATGTGATCAGTCTTTTTTACTTTAGCTATTCTAAAAGGTGTGTAGTGGTATCTCACTGTGGTTTTAATTTGCATTTCCCTAATGACTAATGATGTCGAACATCTTTTCATGTGCTTATTTGCCATCTATATTTCTTCTTTGGTGAAATGTCTGCTCAAATATTTTGTCCATTTTTATTGGGTTGTTTGTCGTTGTTGAGTTTTGAGAGCTGTTTTTATATTCTGGATATAAGTCTCTTATCTGACATATGCTTTGCAAAGATCTTCTGCCAGTCTGTGACTTGTCTTTTCCTTCTCCTGACAATGTGTGTTGAAGAGCAGACATTAATTTTGATAAAGCACAGGTTATCGATTTGTTCTATGGATTGTGCTATGGTATCATATCTAAGATATTTTTGTTTAATCCAAGGTTACAAAGATTTTCTCCTAGAAATTTTATAGTTTTAATTTTAAATTTAGGTCTATGCTCCACTTTGAATTAATTTGGTGTGTGGACGCAAATCATTTTTTTGCCTATGAATATCCCATTGCTCCAGCCCCATTTGTTGAAAAGGTTATTCTTCCTCCAGTGCATTGCTTTTGCCCCTTTGTAAAAATTAGTTGTCTGTATGTGAATAGGTTATTTCTGGCCTCTCATTTCTCTTCTGTCCATCTGTTTGTCTATCTTTATGCCAATGCCATGTGGTTTTGATTACAGTAGCTTTATAATAATTCTTAAAATCAGGTAGTATTTACTTTCCAGCTTTGTTCTTCCCGTCCAGAGTTGCTGTGACTATTCCAGGTTCTTTGAATTTCCATATGAATTTTAGAATTAGCTTGTCAATGTCTACAAATAGCCTGCTAAGATTTTGATTGATTGAGATTTCATTAAATCAATTTGGAAGAATTGACATCTTAATAATGTTGAGTCTCTGACCCATGAGCATGGTCCATAGCTCTGCATTTATTTAGGTCTTCTTTAATCTCTCTCATAATATTTTGTTGCTGTCAGTGTACATGTCTTTCATGTCTTTTGTCAAATTTATGACTATTTCATATTTTTGATGCTATCATAAATGGTATTTTTAAAGATTACAATTTATGACTGTTTCTAGTATATAGAAATACAGTTCTCTGTTTTGTATTGCTCTTGTATTCTGCAAACTTACTTATTACTTTTATTAGCTTTTTTGTAGATTCCATCAGATTTTCTATAGCGTGATCATGTTATCTGAATGAAGACAGTTTTACTTCTTCCTTTCCTACCTGGGTGTCCACTAGACTTTGGGTTCCGTGAGTGCAGCCACATATGTAGCTCCACACATTGTCCTGGAGCCTGGCAGGGCCTTGCAGTGGTAGGGCTCATGATTTGCTCATAGCAGAGGCGAGAAGCACAAAGACTCTCTTCCCATTCCTCCCAGGCGAGGTTTGATAACCTGAATGTATCTACCTGACACCAAAACAAGCAGTTGTGAAGTGAAAATTCCAGAAAATAAGCAGATCATTTGGCATAATATGAACAAAATATCCATTTAGATAACTGTCATTTGAACTAGTTGAATTATCTATCTATCTATCTATCTATCTATCTATCTATCTATCTATCTATCTATCTATCTATGATATGTTTCAGAATTCAGTAAAAACAGGTCATGTGTGTAAATACATTGCGTTGGCCCAGAGACCTGTTTTTCACCACTGTGTGGTCTTAAAAATACACCCTGGGTTGAGTTCTGGGTTTCACTCCTACTTCTTTTGTGGCCCAGGAAGCATTGTCGTTCTGTAGACCCAGAGAGCATTCTTGTTCTACAAGGCCAGTCAGTTATTCAAGGCCTATTTGGGGGGCTCTTACTATGTACCAGTCTGTTATGTTCATTGTGGTTTCTCAGGACATGACATAAATTTCCTGCTATCATGGAGTCCACTTCCTCATGAAGGAGACAGAGGGACAATAAACACATCTGTATCTATATCTATGTCCTTAGGTGTATGTATATCCATATCCATATCCATATCTGTACCTTCAGCTCATGAGAGGTAATGAGAGGGTCTAGAAAAGAGCATAACACATGGGCATTCATGAAATTGCTCAGGCTAAAAACTTTAGAATCATCCTTGATTCCTTTTTTCCTTCAGGCTCATACCCAGGGGCATTTGCAAAGATGGGGAAGACTGAGCTCAGGTTTTGAGAGAAGAAAACAGGAGTTAAGTTTTACATATGGTAAGTCTGAGATGCCGAAGAGATATCCCAGTAGGCGGTTGGCATAAGGGTCTGGAGTTTAGAGGAGAGATTGGAGTTGGGTCAGAAATTTGGGAGTCAACAACACATGAAAACCATGGGGTAGTCTGAGGTGGCCTAGAAGGTGCATGTAGGAGAGAAGAGGAGAGCACCCTGCAGCGCTGTGGCATTAAGAGATTGGGAAGAGAAAGAGGAAGGACCAGCAAAGAAAGGAAAGACTGACCAGCGGTTTAGGAGGAAACACACGTGAGATCTGTCTCTAAGACACATGAAGAAAGAGCTGTAAGAGGGAGGTGTCTTCAGCTCTTCTAAACACAGACTAAGAACTGATGATTAGATCAACAACATGGAGATCCTGAGGAACCCTGAGGACAGCAGTTCTGATGACAAGGTGGTGTAGGAAGCCCATCTGGCACCTGAGGGTTGGCCAAGTCTTGGAGGGTGTGAGAGCTGTGGGTCACACAAAGAACATCTCAAGCTTCCTTTTTCGTGTTCCAAACTGGAAAATGGGTTCCATTGGATTGGAATCTGGTGGAATACAGTCATCTAACTCATGATGATTGATGATGGACTCAATTGTGAATTGCTCTGTTTCAGTGGATTTAGTTCACCTTTCCACAGCTATTACAAGAAAAAATAAGAGCAATTAAGGTTTTTTAAATTGTTTTCTTACACAAGTAGTGAGGGGTGAAAATAAAAGCTAATATTTTGAAGTACTTTTACTTAAGTATAAACTTATTTAATCCTCTTAACTCCCAGGAGGTAAATGCTTATCACCCCATGTTACAGACGTGGAAGCTAAGCCACAAAGAAGTTACGTGACGTGCAGGCTGGCACTGGAATTCAAGCTCCTACCTCTGCAGTCAGCCTCTGAATTAAATGGCAGCCCCATCCGGGAGAGCAAACATGAATGCTGGTGTCACTCGGTGGTGTCGCTCTCGTTCCTTGATGCCTACACAATTCTGCCCCGAGAAGACCTAGAGAGAGCTCATTAAAAACGCAAAGGTAACATTACATTTTCTGTGATTATCTTTTCTTTTGATTTAAAATGGCCAGTGGCCTAATTTAATATTCCATTTTTGTTTTCTTTCTTTTTTATTTTTATTGAGATATAGCTGACATATAATCTATTTTGTTTTCACTCAGCAAAGACTTATTGCAGGAATATGTATGTTAGGCTCAGAGCTAGGTCCTGGAAACATTAAGTGGATGAAAAATGCCTCCAAATCCTGAGCTGGTCACTGTCTAAAACTTGGGGAAATATGCAAAGTATTTAAAGAAAAATGCTTGCCTTGTTGGTGATACAGAGTCCCAAGGTTAGATACTAAACTGGGAAGGTCACACTTCCAGAGACTTTCAGCAAGAGCTGCAAACGTTTCTTGTAAAGGGTCAGGTAGTAAATATTTTAGACTCTGTGGGCCCTGCAGTCTCTGTCACAACTACTCAGTTCTGCTGTGGCAGTGCGAAATCAGCTGTAGACAATATATAAACAAAGGAGCGTGGCTGTGTTCCAATAAAACTTTCTTTATGGACATTGAAATGTGAATTTAATGTAATTTTTATATGGTAAGAAATATTAATCTTATTTCCCCCTTCCTGCCATTTAAAAATGTAAAAACCATTCTCAGCTCACAGGCCATATGAAACAGGTGGCAGGCCCAATTTGGCCCACAGGCTGTGGTTTGCTGATCCCCGTCTTACAGGCTAACAGTGATCAAGGCCTGGGCTTAGGAATGTGGGCAAGTGCTGGTGGAAACTGGGGCCTAAGAGACTCGAGGAGCCCTAAAGGGTAGTGACTGGACACCCTTGTCCTAGAGAGGATGGTTCCCAATTGTGGGTTTGGGTTGTAAGCTTTAATATAGGTTTCAATGGGTACAAATGATTTTATTTCACATTTGTTATTGGAGCAAATCCAAGTTCCTCTCATCACTTGTATTCAGAAATTCTGTAACAATTGGGGCCCTTTCATATGAAAGTGACAAAAATTTAATGCAAATTAGCTCAAGGGAGGAAAAAGAAATTGGTCAGCTCACATAAGTGGAAAGTGTGAATGTATATGGCTTCAGGTATGGCTGGATATAGATACCAAAGTAAAATGATCAGAGATCAGTCTCTGGTCTTCTTCATCTCTTGGCTCTGATCTTCTCACCTTGGCTTTGTATCCATTTCTGGGCTTACAGTGCCCTCACAGTTAGCAACCACAGTGAAAAGAGTGCAGCTTATTCTCAATAGTGTCACCCAAGTCCCGGGCTGCAGTCTCACTGGTCTGGCTCAGGTGACATGTGTATCTCTGAACCAATCACCTTAGGGGCTGTGGGGATGAAATGCTGTGATTGGTTCCATGTCCACATCCCAGCTCTGGTTGGGAAAGAAGGAAGGAAAATCCCTCCCAAATATAGTGACTGAGCGCAGGGAAGGGGTAGGCCCCAAATGAAAATGAAGGCATTCTTTCCGAAACAAAGCAGGATGGAGGCTGGACAGGTGAAAAGCAAACAGCAGACATCCATTACAAACGCTTTCTTGAGAGCGCGCATGATGCCACTGGCAGCTAGAGGCGGAAAGTGAGCATGATCTCAAGTTCATCCCAGCACGCAGGAGGGCACCACGCGTGCGGACTTCATTTGGTTGTACTTGAGACAGAGAACAGACCAAGAATCAATGCACTGAGGAGCCGTGATGGTCCTCGGACTTTTGAATTTGATACCCCAGCACAACATGAAAGGAAATCCAGAGACCCCCTCAGGCGGCCAGGGCTTCCTGTTGCTATGTAAAGGACCAGGAAAAATAACACAGACTCATCTGATAGTGCCACCATCTCATAGCAGAAAGACCCTTTCCACACCCCCAAAGTAGCCCACAATGTACTCTCAGAATAAAGGATGTCCCACCACAAGGAAGGACAGCTGGCGACTGCCGCGACTTTCCCGAGAAGCAGGCTCTGAGATCGGGATTATTGTGCAGAATGCTGACGAGGGAATGCTCTTGGGATCAAGGCCTGTTGGGAAGGCAAAGTGCAGGCTGGGCTGCAGTGCAGTCTCAGCAAGGTCTCAGTCAACCTGTAGGAAGCTCTGGACCTGGAGTGGCCTTCACAGTTGTCCTGAGCTGGGGCCAAGGGGTGGGCTTTATACACCTGCCAATCAGTCCTTCCAGGGAGCTGCTTCAGAAACCAGGCATGACCTGGGCTAGGCAGCTATCTCCAGCCGAGGGCATTCCTACAGAGGGCTAATAATGGAAGACTGTCGGCCAACAACCTTCCCAGCAGCTAGGGGAATAAGTCCTTCTTTCCTAAAGGGGCCCTGCAGCACAGCCTCTGGAATAGCAACTGAACCCCAGCTTATCTGTTTGTGTGCCTGAAGCTAAGTTTACTCACGTGCACACACACACACACACACACACACACACACACACACTTACCGCTGCCCTTATGACTCTCCCTTCCCTTAGGACCAGTGCCTTGCCAACACTCATTAACTCTTCAGGTTAGCCACACTTCATTTGGCCTCTCGGGACCCACACTTTCCTCACCTCACTCCATATGGTTGGCATGCACCTGGTCCAAACCCTTAGCTCCAGGGTGAACCCCATAACCCAAACCTGGCCATTCAGAGCATCCCTACCTCTCCACCCAGCCCTGCCTCAGTCACAGGGTGGACTCGGGGGTGGGCGTGTGACCAAAGTCATGCTGAGGAAAGTCGCCTCCTGGGACTACTGGAAAAGAGCCTCTTTCTTTCCACTGGTTATGGTGACCTGATGGGTGTCAGCCTGGAGCCATCGATGGCCACCTTGCCACCACATGGGGACCGTCCACCAAGAGTGAAGCAGAACCGAGATATGGAGAAATATGGCTTTCTTTCTTATCTTTTTATGGTTGTTCTTGAGATATTTTTATTGTGGTATAATTTACATATGGGAAAGTGCACAAATGTTAATTGTGCAGCTCAGTGCAATTTTACATAGTTATACACCTGCAAACCATCACCCAGACCAAGATATAGAATGTTTCAGCACCCCAGAAGGTTCCCTTGTGTCTCCTTCCACTCAGAACACTCCCAAGGATAACCGCTATTTTTGAACTTAGTATAAATAAAATCATTTATATGAGGCATGCACTACGTGTGTTGCTGAGTCCTTCACTCACACACTATGTCGTGAGATCACCCACGTGGCTGTGTGCTGTTTTAGTGATGTTTTCTTTTATGTAGTATTTCCTTGTATGAATTCATTCGACTTTCTCTAATTGGTCTACTTTAATGGACATTTGGATTATCTTTAGGTTTTGGCTATTACAATGAACGAATAAAGCTGCCATGAACAATCTCGTGTATATCCTTTGGTGAACATGAGCGCCCTTTGCTACTGGGCTCAGACCTAAAAGCGGAATTGCTTTGGATAGGGGATGTATTTGCTCAGCTTCAGCAGCTACTGCCCAGCAATTTTGCAAAGTGGTTGTGCCAAGTCATGCTCCCTCCAGCAATGTATGAGAATCCCTTCCACTCCACATCCTGCCCACAGTTGGTACTGCCAATAAAACTTGGCTTTTGGATGATATCACTTGAGCTCCTGGATCAAACTGTATTTGAAACTAGATGACCCCTGGGCTTTTTCAGTTAGGAGAGCAGGTGCATCTCTTCTCCCCCTTCAACCAGATTGCACTGGTTTCTGTAACTTAGAATTCCAGGTGTCCTGACTGACATAACCAGTGATGCCTTCGATAGAGATTGGCCCAGTTCTGGTGTTGGGACTCCCTGGTACAGAAGGAGGATGGCTTTTTAGTGGAGCAGGAAAGGGATTCCCCCATGCGTGGGAAAGTAGGAGATGGGGATCCATGGGAAGGTCACTCAACTCTGAGAGTATGAAGTTCTAGATGTGTGGCTGCTGTACATAACTTGTATCAGACTGGATTTAAAGCCCCAGAAGTCTTGCACAACCAGATGGAAGGTTCTCACTAAGGTCTGTGTGGGCTTCCCTCTGGGTAACTAGATAGCTAAAATGTGCACTCTTGGCCAGGGACAAACCTTGCTGGAGAAGAAAGGGTGAGCTGGTTTTCTGTGGGGCACCCTCTGCTGTGTCAGGGTCCACCAGCAAACTCACCCAGAGTAATGAGTCTCCTGAGGAGTGAGGAGCAGGCCAGGGACAGGTTGATGAGGCTGATTCATCAACACCAGGCAACGCGCAGAGCCTGGCAGGATTTGTGCAGGCTGAGACAGATGGGATGAGAAAAGGCAGCCCAGGAGACCTCTCCAGCCCTGGAGGCCCAAGAAACCAGGGAAGATAAGCAGCGTCTTGCGGGCTCCGTCGATGGACTCAGGTCTGGGTCTGCAGGGAGCTTCTCTCCACCTCCTCACATGGCACAGAGAGCTGCAGTTTACAAAGCACTTCCTCAGTCATCATCTTTCAGGAACCTCAAGGCAACCCTGTGAGTCAAGCCAGGAAGGCATTATGATTCCCATTTTACAGATGGGGAAACTGAGTCTCAGAGAGGGCAAGCGAGGGCTTCAGACTCCAAGTCCAGGACATCATCCTCCACCAGGTAAGCATGCTTTCTTCAGGGCCCTAGACTTGGATGGGCATTCCGTGGTGGGCCTTTTGGACCAGTCACCAAGCAGGGACTGCATAGTCCTGGATGAAGGGATGATTGGTAGGACTATTGGGGACACTTTTGGGGGGCTATGAAGACTGGAGGCAAACACAGGTAGACCAGAGAGATAGACTGCTAGGCCCTGGGCAGGAACTGAGGCTTTGAGAGAAAGAGAGGCCTGAGAGCAGAGAGAGGGCCCGGAATGCCCCAGGTCTGCTCCATAATGGACAAGGCGGAGTGTCACCTGGGGCGTGTGGCGGTCCTTCCCGCAGCCGGGTCCAGCCTGACAGCCAGCTTATTGTGAAGATGGAAGCACAGGAAGGCCCGAGTCACCTAGAGATGGCCTGACTGAGCTGAGGGCCGAGGCTGCCTGGAAAGCTGTCTGCTCTCCTGGGCGCCCAGTGACTCACAACTCGAGGCTGGGAGCCCAGTAGGGAAAAAAGGGCCCATTTGTCCGAAGCTTCCCTGGGTTCTCTCACAGGCTGGTGAACGCAAGCAGGAGGGGGTGACAGTATCAGTGAGGAATGAAATTGCAGCGGCTGTGAGATGCTATAAATATTTGGTTTGAAACAGCAGAGACATTTGAGATAAAAGTTAAATAGAAATAAAAGCAGTCGGATGTTTATTATATGTTGCCATAAAATTCAAGAGCAGCCTAAAAAGGCAGATCAGGATTTGTTTAACAAATAAGAGGGTAGAATGAAGGAGGAGAGGTTTGATGGAGGGAGGGCGTATTTGCTCTAATTGGGACAGTGATGCAAGCAAAGTGGGAGTGACTTGGCCCACAGACCTGGGGGATGGTGTCAGGCAGCTGAGAACCCCGTGGATTCCCCCAGGTCTCACCACCAATGGAGACCCACAAGTCCCCTGGCTCTCTGCGTTCCCTGCCCGCTGGAGAGAGGCAGGCCTGAGGGTAGAGCAGGGTGGGATCATCATCTGGTAGGGGGGCGGGGATCTCTGATGGGGGCACAGACATCATGGAAGCCTAGTGCACAAAGGGATGGCTGAGGAGGGGACCATACTGACTTTATGAGGCCAATGGTACACCATTTCAGCTTCCCCACCTCATCCATGGCCATTCCTCCAAAATGTCATCAGGTATTGGAGTCACAGAATAACACAGTGGGAAGGGACCTCTAAGAGCCCCATGCTAGTCCAGGGGCAGTGGACTTTGTAAAGGACAAGCTAGTAAATATTTTCAGCTTTGTGAGCCATTCCATCTCTCGCACAACTACTCTGCCACTGTAGCACGCAAGCAGCCACTGAAGATCCGTTAATGAATGTGCATGGCTGTGTTCAATAAAACTTTATTTACAAAACCAGAGGGTGGGCCAGATTTGGCCTTTGGGCTATAATTTGCCAAGTCTTGTTCTAATCTAATCTTCATTTTATAGATAGGGCGACTGAAGTTCAGAGAGGCAAAGAAATTTTTCCAAAGTCTCCCAGCCAATTAATGGTGGAGCTGGGAGAATAACTCAGGACTGCCTGGAACTTATTGAGTGTAACTTCCATCGCATCTGGGCAGCACTGCTTCCATCGAGAGTCGTTGGCCAACCTTCTGTCTCAATACCAAATTGTACCTGGCTTGCTATTAGGCTCAAGATTAGAAGCAATGGAATGGACAGATATATGTGAACTGACAGGGTTTGTCGGTTCCTAAAATTAAACTTGGAGATATATTTCTTTTGATTTGCTGAGTTGCTCTCTACCGTATTTTTGATGGAAAACCACGCAAACTGAAGCTCCAGGGGACCCAATCCCTGGTAATATTCTAAGTGTGATAAACAGGGTTGGGACAATCTATGGTTTCTGATATAGTGATCATAATACCATTTGGATTTCCGTGCTCAGGAAAGTGCAGTGTCTCTGGCAACTTGGTAGAAGGCTGTGGACCACAGTCATGTTTTCCCTCCTGGAGTTTGGTTACTGATTGGAAACTTTGGGATACATATTTTTAAAAGAAATTACATAAAGAGACTTTTATTGGGTTGAATCGTGGCCCCCCAAATGATATGTCCAAGCCCCAGAACCTGTGGATGTGACTTTATTTGGAAAAAGGGTTTTTGCAGATGTCATTAAGTTAAGGATCTTGAGAGGAAATCATCTTGAGCTCTCCAGGTGGGTCCTAAATCCAACCACAAGTGCCTTCATACAAGGCAGAAGAGGAGAAGACACACGGGGAGAGGAGTAGAGGGCATGTGAAGACAGAGGCAGAGACTCAAGTTAAGCAGCCATGAGCCAAGGAGCACCTGGGGCCAGCAGGAGCTGGAACACACAGAAAAGGATTCTCCCCTAGAGTCTTTGGAGGGAGCACGGCCCTACAGACACCTTGATTTCAGACTTTTGGCCCCCAGAACCATGAGAGAATATATTCTTGTTGTTTAAAACTGCCAAGTTTGTGGTAATTTCTTACAGCAGCCAAAGGAAACTAATACAGGAATTTCATCTTGAAACCTAAATTTGGCAAAGAAAGTGCAAAACACCTTGAGAAAGGAGGGCGGAGCTTCATGAGCAAAGGGCGAGGCTTTTTGGAAGTAAACAACCTAGGAAGGGCATCTGGGGGTCTACCAGGCCAAGGAAGCTGAGGCACCAGACTGACAGGAGGAGAGGCACTGACACCCCCACCCAGTAAGTACTGTGTCTCCAAATGGAGGTTCTCCCTTGGCCTCAGGTGGAGGACAAAGACAAAGGAGGGCCCGCAGCACGCTGCCTCCAGAATCGGCAGGCTTCCCAATTCCAGAGACGAGAATCCAAAGCCGCGTGACCTGGACCAGTGGATCACAGGTTGTCGGTTCCCACCCCATCTCCACAGCCTGCAGGGGGTCCGCTCCAGCCACGTGGCTCTCTCTCGGCACAGGAAAATCCTTCACCACTGAGTGCAGGACTTCGGCCTGTGGTCCTAGTGCCCATGGCAGGTGATTCTAAAACTCCCCGGGAGAGGAGGGAAGAGGAGAAATCAGGGACACTGTGCATGCTGACACAGGTTGGAGCTAATCCAGCGAGACAACGGGAGAACCACTGAAAAGTGTAGTCAAAGCACTTATTCAGCATCAACAGAGTAATCTCTTCGATGCTCCCCCCTTCAGTCCCACCCTGGGCTGGATTTGGGCCATTTCCCTGCCTGCCGGGAGGCCTAACCTTCCCACCATGCCCTGTGTGCCTGCTGTCTTGCTCAAAACCAGATTGGAAGCTCCTGGGACAAGATTTGAGGTACAATTACATTTCTATTCCCCCAAAGCAAAGTCAAGGGTTGACCACAGAAAGCCTGGATCAAGGTGTTATTCACTCATCCACAACTGCTTCATCCCAACACTTTTGTGGGGCTGGGTGAAAGAAATAGGCAAGAAAGGTCAGTCTCTTGCCCTCAAGGAGCTTATATAAACATTCTTTTAAAAAAGATAGTTTCAGCTATTGATACAAACGCCATGAAGCAAGTACAGCAGAAATGTGGTAGGGAGATGGGCCTGGGGGCCAGACAAGGAGTCTCTGAGGAAGTAATACGTACTCTGAGAAGCACAGTCGGGAAAAGGGTCACCTTGTGGGTTTGGGAATAGGGAATGTTCTGGGCAGAGAGCAGAGCAGGTGCAAAGCCTGGAAGAGGGAGGTGCTTGGTGACTGACAATTGCAGCCCAGTGACCTGGTGGGCAGGACGAGGTGAGGCAGGAGCCAGAGAGCCCAGGAAGGCTGGGGAAGGCGGCTGGATTCACTCTGAACAAGATAGCAATACACGGGAGTGGTGAGGCTGGGGGCGGGGAAATCCTCCTGGCTGCTGTTGGAGGGAGTGGAGACCCCGAGGTCAGTAAGGACACTGCAGAAGCCACCAGATGACAGATGCTGGAGTCTTGGGTGAGGGTGGTGGCCCTGGCTGAGGAGAGGATGGATTTAGGATATATATTTGGGGGTTAATTTTCATGAACTTGCTTTGAGCTGGTCAGTTGGGGCGTTGCACCTCCATCCTTCCATCCCACACTCACTGCTGCCTGTTCCTTGTGTGATTTTTCATCCCTCCTTAAAAGGAAGGCCTGGGGCCAGCCTGGTGGCGTAGTGGTTAAGTTCACACGCTCTGCTTTGTCGACCTGTGGTTTGCAGGTTCAGATCCCAGGCGTGGACATACGTACCGCTTGTCAAGCCATGCCGTGGCAGGCATCCCACATATAAAGTAGAGGAAGATGGACACAGATGTTAGCCCAGGGCCAATCTTCCTCACCAAAAAAAAGAAAAAAGGAAGACCCAGCTCCTGGGCCACTTGTTGCAGAGTTTGCCCTTCCTAACTGGGAGGGTTCTTCTAGCCTGGAGCCATCCTCAGGAGGCCTTACCATAGGAGATAGGTGTGAGGGGTCCAAAGCTGATGTCCTCAGCTGGTAGAACATTCTCACACCATTCCTGCAGTGGCCGTCCACTGGACGTTTCTGCGATTTTGGATGTCAGTGAAAATAGATGATTATACAACACTTGGCAAACATTTACTAAGCACATATGAGGCAGAAATGTGCTGAGCACCGTGGAGCAGTAATAAAGTGAACTGGCCACCAGACCCAGGTTCAAGTCCTGGTTTTGATGCTAATTAGCGCTGTACATTTGGGCAACATATTTGAACCTCTCCACCCTCAGTGTCTTCACATACCAAACAGACACAGAAACAACTGGTTTACAAGGTCCCTGTAACAACCCAAGGAGGCAACACATGGGACTACACCTATTAGAAATAATAATAGCTGCTCAGGCGGCCATTGCTATGGCCAGGCCCTGCTCTCTGTGCTCTGGGCATCTGCTCATTTCATCCTTACAGCCAGCCTAGGGGGCGTTATTGCTGCTCTGCAGACCATGCACCAAGAGATGAAGTTACTTGTCCAAGACGACAGGGCCAGTAAGGGGCAGATCTGGGATTGGAACCCATGTTCTTAACCACCATGGCCACTGCTTCTTAATCAAGGCTTGAGCCCAGCACATGCTTGCTGAATCTGAACCTAGGAGTTTTTAGTGGGTGGGTACTAAGCTAACAGAGGATCCTCTATCTTGGGAAATGTACCACTGTGTATAATGAAGATAAGGCATGCCCCATGCATGATCCAAACTCAGGCTGATAAATGGAGAGATAAGCATGCATGGAGGGGGGCGGGTGGAGAGGAGGGAAGGACAGCAGGAGCTGTAAGCCCTTGCTTCCATCTAGGAGCTGCCCGTGGCGGGCAGAGTCCCACTGAATGACAAGTGGGCTGGGCTGGCTTCTCGGTTCCCGCCGTCCGCCTAGCGGCCCCTTTGGAGCCCCGTGTTCTCGGAACGCCGCAGTGGCGAGGCGCTGAGGAATCACAAAGCTGTCACCAAGAAATGTCTGTGGGTCTGGGGTCAGGAGAGTGAAGAGAGGCCCGGGTCTCGAAGGGTGACTGACAGGAGACACTGCCAGAGCTGGAGACTGGCGTCCAGGGGCTGGGGGAGGCCAGTCAGGGTGGGGGAGGCTGGAGGAGGGTGATGGGGAGGGAGAGAGGAGAGCTGTGGACAGACAGAGCTGGGGCAGAGCTCTGCCAGGGACAACGGGAAAGGGGGCTGGCTGGAGAGGATATTAACTGTGGAGCAGCCTCATGCACAGCCAACAGCCCGAGCCCCTGACAGCGCTGCACAGCGCGTCCCGCGGACAGATGCAGGTGGCCACACGCTGTCCTGCAGCCCTCCTCTGGCGGGCTGGTCAGCTGCCACGCCATCACGGAAATGTTAAAGATGTGCTCTGAGCAGTAATTTTAATTTTCCTCTGCCCCGCCTGAGCGCAGATAGAAATGCAGGGACCTGCGTCTGGTAATTAGGAACATACCCAGCCCAAGTGTGTCGTCAGCACAGTTTGGACGCCCTTCTTGGGGGCTGGGTCACCCCAACTGTGAGAAATTTTCACTTTAATCAAAAGATGCTTTCTTCCGTGAAGAAAATGGACATGACACAAACTTGACATTTAAGGAGAAAACATCTTTTTCTCTTTGGATAGATTAATTAATTCAGATAAGGTGTTCTGATTCAAACATCTAACAGATTGCTGATAAATCAGACTTTTGTGGGAAGCTTGTGATTTTGAAGTGGTTGCACACTTCTCCGGGTGGCTCTGAATGGAGCCGGGAACACATCTAGAGTGTGGGGCTCAGGCCCAGCCCTTAACTCACGCCCAGCTGGTGGCTTCCCTCCTCTCCGCGCATTGATCGCAGCTCACCTGTGCGTAATCGAAACTCAGCACCGCTCACCTCCTCTCCCGGGCTCCTCTCTGAACGGAAACAGCCAGAATGAGGTCCCGAATCCGCAGGGCCCTGCTAGGGTCCCATCTGCTACCCAAGCCGGCCTTTCCACCGTGTCATCCAAGTCCCCAGAGCCCCCTCTGGAGCAGCCATTGACCACAGGATGGCTTTTACTCAATTAGTAGGGGCGCGGGGCCCTCGCCCGCTCCCCGGCTCTGCCGTGCTGCCCGCGCTGGGTCCACACTGAGAGGGCAGCACGGAGCGCAGGAGGGCCACCCAGAGGACCAGCTGGGCCTCTTGCGTCTTAATTTAGCCCCAGCTGGTCTGGAGACAGGTTTGTTTTATGATCCCCAAACAGTCATTCTGCTCTTTCTTAGGGGTGCCAGCTGAAATTTTAGTGATATCACTGGCTGCTTTGGAGAGCAATATTTCTGAATTATTTCTCACAGGCTGAGCAAAATGAACGTATTCTAAAAACCAACCACCACAACCTTAAACTGCAATTCAAAATAACGTCAGATGAAATCCGACATGGAATTTAATAAAATTTCCTGCAGTAAACTTTCTGATGTCGTCCCCTCTTGCTCTGGAGCCGTGTCAGCTGTGGCTGTCTCTGCCCAGCACTCTTCCCTTCTGGGGTCACTTGAACCCCCCACCATCTGTATGCTGCTCACTGAAGCTGCCATGTTAGGCCCACATGATGCACACCCTTGCCACAGTTTATTGGTTGAGTGAGGGACACGTGACTGGGCTGGGCCAATCAGGTGCTTCCTTGAGAATCTTAGACGTGAAACAGAAAAAGAGGACAGTATTTTCTTTTTAAGTATTGAGCTGTGAGTTCTAAAGCTTAGGAGCTGCTGGTAATTTGTTTTGTGTTGCTTTAAGCACAAGGAAAATTAAGTGGCAAAAGCAGGGAGAAGAGCTGGGAAGAGGACCTGCAGAGATGGGCAGAGATGAGAGGCAGAGGCTACTGGTAGTGTCCAATCTCGAGTCCCAATTATTCTTGAGGCTCAGCTGGATTCTGGTGAATGGGTTCGTTCAAGCACTCCAGTATGCCTGTAGAACATCTCCTCCCTTCTTACCATCATGTGAGTTGGATTTCTGTCACTTGCAACCAAAATAGCTCTGATCCTGAGAAACTCCAATGGCCTGATCACCTTGTCTTAGGCTGGGGTTTGCTTCTCTCTCCACCTCCTGCTCATTGATGTCTCAAGAATGTCAGAGCCAGAGGAAAGAATATCAGATTCACTGGACGCCAGACTCTTCAATGCCACAAGACTTCTCTGGTCTCACTTCTAAATAATGAGATGGTCCTAAATGGAACTCATGCTTCCTGAACCCCAACTTAGCATTGCCCTTCCTGCAGGGGGAAGAGTGAGAGAGAGGGGCTCCCTGTGCTAAGAGGCTTGGCCAGGGGGTGGTGGGAGGCAACAGCAAGATAAAGCCAATGGAACTTTGGCTATCATCAGGAAAGACAGAAACATTTCTGACTACAATTTTGAGGGTTCTGAACTTTGAGTGGTATGACTATTTCCTCCACCTTTAACTATATGATGGAAAGGTATGTGAGATGAGGACAAAAACGTGTGTGTTGTCCCTTAACTGCAGAACTGACAAGACTGCAGTCCCCTATGAAAGGTCCTCCTCTTCACCACGGCCCATGTTGACTAGACCACCTGTCTAGTCTCAGAGCAGGTGGGAGTACATCTCCCAAATGCTGTTGCTCACTGTTCCCCGCATTTTAGCAGGCCCTATGCAGCGGCCCCCACAATAGCCAGCACCCTCAGGATTTGCTTCAGTTCCCAAGTCACCAACTGGGAGAAAACAAAAGCCTCATTTGAAGTCTCTCCTGCCTGTTTTTCTTCAGAAACTGTCCCCCAGTGCCTCTGTGAGGGCTGGCAGTCCAGTTGACTAGCCTCTGCCGGACAACTGTCAGGTTGGTTGAAGGATATTAGAGGGAAGTTGATAGTGTGTCAGTGCTCCTCAGCGCCCACTCACATCAGGGAAGTGATACAGCTGTCATTGTGACTGTCCAGGCAGCTGGCAGGACAGGCCACATTCACCAGCCCAGCTGTCCAATTAGATGCAAGGGCCCGACCCTCAGGTGCACATGAGGCAGGCAATGAGGCCCAAGGAGGGCACCTCTTGCAGCTGTCTCTGTGGCTTTCTGAGAGTCCTGGGCTGTGTCAGAGCCTGCCCAAAGGCCACTGAGTAGATCAGGGATGCAGTCACAGCCAGCCCAGCCTGCCACCTCCTTCACTTCTGTCTAACTTTCTCCCACCTGCCCTTCGTCACCCTCTTTCCTCCCTCCCCCCTTCCTCCCTCCTTCCATCCTTCCCTTTTCTTCCCTGCCTCCCTCTCTTCCTGCCTCCCTCCCTTTTGGGGTGGATTGTGTGAGAAGAATATCAGAAGAATACCTAGAACTCATTTTGGCAGACAGTAGGAAATACATGAGGTTTGATTAGACACTAAAATAAAAGCTGAACTGTGGTAAAGAACTCTTTATTGCTTTGCTTTAAATGCTCTTAAGAATACCAGTGTGGCATTTGGTTAAGTAACATCATCAATTTGGAAACAACACTCGTGTAATAATAGGGGAGAGTGTTGTTGAAAACATTGCTCTTCAGCTTGAGATGAGGCCTTTCTCCTTAAAAAAATAAATAAATAAAGGCCTGTGTTTTCCTTGAGTGTCTGAAGCTGAGCTGTGTCTTTGGGTATTTTGTGGAAACAACAGTGTTTATGCAGCAGGTGAGTCCTTGGTAGGGCCTGGGGTTTGGCTGGACCTCACCTTTGAGGGCTTCCCAAGGGCCCTGCCTTGTTCTCCAAGAGCAGGTAGACCTGTGGACCCAGGATGATGGTTAAAAGGCCCTGAGGGACTTTCTTTCTCCTTGCTCAGAGGACTCTTGAAACAGACATAGGGTGCTTTATTGGCATCATGCCTTGAGTTTGCTAATGACTTTCCGATGACCCCTTAACTCCTTCTGCTCCTCCCTGGAGCCCTGTGGGGTGGCTGCTCTCCCTCCCATTTCACAGGAACGAGAACGGAGACCCAGCTGCACGGTTCCTTTCCCAAGAGTGTGCAGCCACTCAGCCGGAGAGGGGACTTGAACCAGAGCTCTCGATTCCCACTTGATTCCTGAAAAACGTCCATGTGTTGATCTAGACTTTAAAGAGCTCGAGCTCCCACCCATTTCTTTGATTTCTTGTTTCTGACTCTGCATCCACCCCTAACCACTGTGTGCCTGGGAGTAGGGGAAGCCGCCAAAGTAATAGTTCCTACACAGCCCTACCCAAGATTCTCCTATGTGGCCTGGGGTGGGAGTGGCCGGAGAGGTTTTCCTAAGCCAGTCCTTATGGATGCTTGTCATGGGATTTTGTTTCAGGTTTTCTGCATAAAAAACCCTGGCCCTTTGTCTGGGAAACTCTAAGTCTCCACAACTCTGGACTGTACGTGTCCATTCTCAGACGTGCCGGAGTTCTCTTTGGGTTCCGCACTAACCAACCACCACCACTCTATAAGAACAAAGTCCTTGGCATCACTTTCTGAAGATTGCAGGTTGCAAACCAGTCATTTAGCTGGATTTCCATTTCAATTAGATAACGATCAAGGCTCCAGCCTTTTACTTGCCCTTACACAATCCACTCCAGCCAAACAGCGTCAGTCTTCTCCTCTGACTCATTTTTCCCCTCCAGGACTCTGCTCTTGGGGGATTCTTCTCCTGGAAGGGCCCCCTGTTATTATCCCAGTCTCCCCACCTTCCACCCAGCCAGAAGTCATCTCTTTCCTTTGAACTTCCATAACACTTAATTCATTCTTCTCTTCTGGTAATTTCCACTTTTTCCCTAAGGCCACCACTCTCCATGGAGGGCAAATCCTGTCTTTGGCTCTAAAAGGTGAATTATATCGACTTTCAGATTTACATATTACCAAGGGCTACTTACTAGTAACCCATTAGGAAGGTTATAGAGGGTTAATGTAATTAAGAATTCAGAAGTGGAAATTAAGAGCACACTAGAGTTTGTGGAGGACTCCTCCACCAGGTCCAGCTGACAGCATCGTGGAGTTCCGCGTGCACCTGCCCCTGTACAGAGCATGGGTGTTTCTGAGACTTTCAGGAGGGACACTCTGTGACAGGTCTCCTGAGAGGATCATCATATCCAAAGCCTGCCAATCTTGCCTTTTTAATTTATAAATTACATTAAGCTTTGCTCCATTATTAGTTTGCTCCAGGTTGTTGCTCTACCCTACAGCGCATAGAGGGACACATTTCCACTAACAGCGTTATTGACCTCTAAATTAAGATTTTTATTTAAGTCAAAGACATGTCTGTATTGTGGTTTGAATATAAATCATCCTCACCCCTAATGCTAAAACCAATTGATACATTATCCAAAAACTGTTGTGCTTGTGTAGTCATACCTCACGGGTGATGGTCTTCCAGCGAATTTATTCTGTTTAAATGGCTTGCAACATATTATCAAGGTAAATGTAATAAAATTGCTGGGCTAGTGTTTAGTTTATGAGGCGTTGTTTTATAAAATAAAACCAAGTGCATATATGCTCATATTCATAGCTGATAGAGTAAACAATATGCAATTTATGTGTGCTGCTAACAACTTGCTTATTTTGTTACTCTCCAATTGTTTGGTTATCACCAGTTCTTTCCCCACAGAAAAATGGGAGTGGCTGAGGTGAGCTGAGCATATGGCTGAGTCTAAATGGGCAGCAGTCAGAGAAATTTGGGAAGCCTGCCTTGGGTTTCTGCATGGCTGATCTTCCTGGTTAGCAGCGACCTCCTGCCCCCTTTGCGAGGTGTCTGGTGGAGCCATCTCCCTCTCAGCTCCATTCCAGAGCCTACATCAGTTTGCAAATCTCAACCTCATGATAGATAGGAGCTGAAGGAATGAGCCACGTGCTCAGAGACCACCCACAATGCTAGAAGCCAAACCATAAAAATAGTCATAAATGTGGCCTGCATTTCTCCAGCGCCCTTCTTCCCGAAAATCAACAGAAATGTTTCGCTTCTTTATCTCACTTCACCTTACTGACCTCTACCTGGGGGATCGAACGTGGAGTCTCCCCCATTTGGTGGGATTTTTACCTTTAAAAAGCTCTCTCCTAGCCACTCACTGCCCCATTGTAGAGCCAGGCCTAGCTTATGACAGTCCAGGCAGCCTGGTGCCCACTCTCATCAGAACCAGTAGATGCAGTCCCCAGTAATAGAGAAACACAGATAAAAATCAAGAGAGTGAATGCGGAAAAGAAAAAAAAAGAAATTCTGTCTTGCAAGCAGGATCTCTTGGAAGAAGAAGGAAAAAAAAGATTCCTGGGCATTAAGAACGCTTAATGGGCTTAATTTACTTGCTGTTTCTCTAAAATACGCTTGTTCTGGCCTTGACACCGCTTCTTGCTGTCCCGCCTGGACCCTGCATCAAATGCGGCTCACAAACAGGGGGGCTGTATTTTAAAGTGATGGTTTGAAAAATTAACTGTTCTCCTTTTGCCCTTTCAACTCCCAGATGGAAAATCCCACCCCGATTAGCCAATTGATTTACTCAAAATAAAAACAGGAACTTCCACTCTCCTCGCCCAACTTCTGTCGAGAGGAGAGAGCAGGTGGACCCAGAAGTGGGCTTTCCGTCTTCCCCTGGGGCTTCTAACCAGGTGAAGGAGCTGCCTTGCTGTCCAGAGGGCAACATCCTTTAAGATGTTCAGGACCAAATTGGGAGAACACCACGGGCTTTCTGCTCAAAACCAGACCTGTGTCACCATCTTCCCTCCTCCCAAGAGCCGTGGTTTTGTCTGGCCAGTGCATCTGTCTGGTGAGCCACACGGAGCAGACACAGGCGTGCAGGTGGCCAGCGGTGTGCTCAGAGCCGCAGGGGGATGCCTCGATTCACACCAGCGTTTGAGGAGGCGGATAGGGCTGCCAAGGACAGGATTTTCGGTTGTTGCAGAAGTCCTTTGGTCTACATTTTTTAAATGCCCTCCATGTTAGTGTCTAGTTTATGAGCTCTGATGTCCTGGGATCTAGAATTACTGCTCTGACTTAGAGACCACGGGAGACAAACAAAATGAAACCGAGCCCTCAGCCTTGGAGGGTGGCAGGGAGATCCCGGGAAGGGGAAAGGTCTGGAGACCTGGTTCTTGTCAGTCTCAGCTCTCCATGGACTTGCCCTGTGGCCTCTGACAGCATTTCCCCTGGCTGGCCTCCTGAGAGCCTGACCTGTGAGACAAGGCGCTGGTCCATCCCCCCTCCCTCCAGGCAGTCCCCACACCCTGCCCTCCAAAGGCTGCTTATCCCAGAAACAGAGGAAGACGGTGTCCTGTGGAGACGGTGTCAGGGGAACACAGACACCTAGAAACTCCTTCCCTCTCTTTGGGTCTCCCTACGTCCCTCCCCACAGTCCCTTTTATTTTCTCAACAAGACAGCAGTTGTGTTTGTTTTATAGCGTGTGTGTGACGTTATAATATTTTTTGTTGTTTAAAAAAGTATATATAATGTTATATTATTTTGGTTTGCTGCAAATATTACATACAATTAACGCCCTCTGGCCAGTGAGTGTGTGAGCGCCTTACCGCACAGTACATCCATGTTTCAATTTCTGTGATTAGGGGTTATGAGGGCTGACGACTGACAGGTGGGAGATGTAGCACCTGGTGAGTGTGGGCTCCAATGCTCTTTACAGCAAAAATAAGACACAGGGCTGGCACCAGGGTGAGGCCAGCGGGGCGCCACAGAGCGAACATTAAGAGGGCCCACACCCTCTGTCGAGCCCTGCCTTGCACGACCCTGAGGGTGAGACCTCCTTGGCTTCTGAGGCCAGGCACCTGGCTGGCCTCTCCAAGTCCTAGCCCTGCTGTTCTATTCTGCACCCATCCCTCCCGCATGTAGCACCGCACAGCCTTCCCAGGTTGCATACAGGAATGCAGGAGAGGGAGCTGGAGAAGGAGCTGGGTCACGGGGTCCCTGGGGGAGCACAGGCAGTTCACAGGGGCCAGGGCCAGGTTCACGAGCTCCAGAGACTTGGGGAGAGGCTGCCTCTGAGGGGGTCTCCATTTAGCCTTACTCAAGAAGCGTCAAGATGGGCCCTGTCCCGGGACTGTGGTAGCAAAGCCAAACTGACGAGAGGACAGCTCGGGATGGCGGGCGATGGGGAAGGTGAGTCGCCCCACGGGCTACAGGGCACCTCAGGGAATCCCGAATCTGTACCTGGTTCTCAGGGCCCCACGCCATCTGCACCCCTGAAAGGAAGCCTGACTCGCTTACGCCTTCCCATAAGCAGACACAACCGTGCTCGCTTCGTAAAGCTCCAGACTCCTCTCCGTCCACAACCGCTTGGACGTGAAGCCCAAATGGCATTCCGGCAGACTCGCATGCACCGGCCGGCCCCTCAGGGACACACCTGTTCTCCTGTGGTGTGGCCCGTCCACCGTTTCCCTGGCGGGGCACCCTGGCCCCACGGCCCAGCCTGCTCCCCTCTCCCTAACTTGTCTGCATTATGTTCATTTGCTGGGTGGCAATAAATATTAGAATAAAATAAACCAAAGATGGCTGGTGAGGGCTCTGTTAGCTGTCTTGATGGTTTCCACAGCAGCTGAATGACAGCTCGGCCTGGGAGCCAGCGGTCTCTTTTCACCACGTAAATTCAGCCTTGGGAAAGATGAACATCAGCTGACTCCTGAGCTGTGATGGTCGGTGCCAGTCAGTAAATCAGTCAGATTTTAATTACTCGACGGATGACAGGGTGCAGTGACAGGTTGCAGTCCACGGGAGAGCATTCCTTCAAAGCCGCTTTAAAAACCAAGAGAGAGCACTTCAAGGGGCGAAACCAAGCGAGCACATCGGAGCCCAGCCCAAGAGGAGGCTGCCCCTTTCCCACCCTGTCACCCTCTCCCCGCCTGGATGCTGGCAGAGCAACGGGAGCGGACCCTGACCTCTTAGGGGGTTCCTTCCTCCACTCTCTCTTTTAAATCTCCCCCTTCCCCTTTCCTCCTTTCAGGGCTGTGATTTTTAATAGGTTCCTACAGCTTTTTGCCTAAGCAGCTGTTTCGTGCCAAGAAAGCCACGGCAGATTTGTAAAGTGGCAAACCCTGCTAATTAGTTCGATGAAGTTGCCTTTCTGACAGTGGCCCTGGCATTGAGGAAGCCGACGTACCTTAAAGTGACTGCACCGGGAGGCCTCTCCCATTGTTCTCCTCGAGCTCTTCCAACCTTATTACCGACTCCGTGATAATCACCCTTCCTGGGCAATCCCACCCCGGAGCTGCTCATTCCAGCCTGGCTCCTAGCAGAAAGCTTCCCGTCTGTCAGGAATCACCCTGAAGACCCTGTGGTCTTCTCTGGGGATGCTCTGCCCCCCTGTACCAGGGAGGTGGCGGTTGAGGAGTTCAGGATGTGTGACCCAACCTTTCACCTGGTGTGGGGGCGGGGACAAACTTGCAGCAACTCTGGGGACCCTGGGACATGCTGCCTTTGTGTCCTTTGGTCCTGCCTGCCTGCAAAGCAACACGGGGCCCCCTGTGGACTGCCAGCTGCCTGAGGGCCAGAAGCATTTCCTGGTGAAGGCGATGGAGTTCATCCCTCCCTTAGGAATTCCAGCCTAGCCAGGGCTAGATGACGTTGTGTTTCCTCTTCTGCTTTATCACTGCCCCTGAGAGGTGACAAGGCCCCCAGAGGTCATCTCTACAGCTTCCTCACCTTGCCAATAAGGAAATGGGGCCAAGAGAGGGTCAGGGGCTCGCCCTAGGTCACCCGAGGTGAGGCAGAGAGACGGGCTCCCTGCCTCCCATTTCACTCACTCCTATCTAGGCCTGTATTAATCACCCATCATGATTATGCTTTGTAACAAGCAACTCTCAACCCTCAATGGCTTACGACAGCAAACGTACATTGCTTGCTTTGGGCCCATGGGTTGCGTGTAGTGGCTTTGGTCCAAGCCGCAGGTCAGATTTGGGTCAGTTTGATGTGTCCTTCATTCCAGGGCCCAGGCTGAAGGTACACTGGCTGCCTGGGGCATGTTTCTTTCATGGCAGACCCCGGGAGCGGGAGAGGGCAAGGCGAATCATGCAAACACATGGAAAGCCTGTGATCACAGCATGTCCACTCAACACTCATTGGCCAAAGCAATCCCATGGCCAAGTTCAAAGACGACAGGCCACCTATGCTGCTGGGACGCATGACAAAGTCGCATCACAAAAGCTGAGGATGTAAATCTCATCACAGAGAGGGAGAAAGAACGGGAAACAATGATCCTGCCTGTCACGTTTACCTTCCCTACCACAACTGAGTGAGCTTCTGAAAGGCAAATTGGATAAAAATGCTTCCTTCTCTTGATAAAAACCATCAGGAGCTCCCTGTTACCTCCAGATAATCTCTAAACTCCTTAACTGGGGGTGCCCTTATTTGGCTCTGTCTTGTTTTCAGCCTTGCCTAACCGTTCCCAAAATACCTGCTAAATTATACCCAATCTGACCTAGAAAGCCCTTGATCTGCCTCTTCTTCACCAACTCAGAGATAGCCAGAGCCAGCTGTTCCTTCTGGAAGATGCTCTGCCCGAGGCCCACAGCATCCTGAGTGCTCGAGGCTGGCGATTCACAGGCTGAGGTGGGTGTTTATCAAGAATCAGATGAGTTAGTCCTCAAACCTGCTTGCACCTAGTTTACTTGAAATTGTCCTCATGCAGTTTAATAAATTTAATTGAATTGATTAAATGAGAGTGAAAAAAATAGATTTTTCTCTTATGAAAACTAAGTTGAATGCTTTGGAAAGATGGATAACTGAAAAAATTCCTGTTAGAGAGACTACGGTGTTTGTTGGAGGAAAGAAATCATGAAGACCAAGAGGGATTCTGCACCTAGGTGGCTGTGCAAGTGTTTCTCCACTTTACACAGCCTGAAACAGGAAGTTGTGGACAGTGCCTCAGGAGGACAGTGTATGCAAGACTGATGGCATGGAACCATTCACAGCCTCTTCCCCACAGGCTCTGCATCAAAAGATTGGGACTTTCCGTTTTTCCATCCTTCTACACGATTGCAGTCTCCATTCTCCAATTGCAGACTCGTCTGTGAGTCCAGCCCACAGAGGGAGACTTGCAAGCTGCATTAGCAACAGTGGGGGCACCTATAGCATAAATAGGAGTGGAGCCCAGTAGATTCTGCTTGTTGCCCTCAAATGGGTTTGCACTGCAGAGGCCTTTTCAGGACCCAGAGTTAGATCCACCCCGGCTGTGGGACATGTGCACCCAGATGGTGAGCTTGCTTTCTCGCTCCAGCTGTGGTCCTGGCTCATCATGCCATCCCCAAACCATCAGTCACAGGTGGCTCCACTTCTTGTGATGCCTCCAGCTACCCAGAAGGCTGGGACCAGAAATCACACCTCAGCCGTAGGGAGGCCCCACCGAGGTGCCCTCCGTGGGGCGCTCCATGGCCCGGCGTGAGCACCGAATTGTGATAAACACATCTTCCATCTCCTTGTCAGGGATACTACCCATGTCTGCAAATGAATTCCTCCTCCCAGGGGGGAGCCCTGCAATGCACTTGAACTCTGATTTGTTTTTAGCATTTTACACTCAGCTTCAAAAATAATTTTAATATCTAGACTTCCGTTGGGAGAACGTTGTAATGGAAATACAGTATTTTCCAAGGATTAAACAAAACAACCCAGGGTTCTCCCTGGTCTCTGCACAATTTTAAATATAATTTTTAAGGAAATAAGGTATAATACAAATGATTATTTATGCCTCTTTCCCCTATTCCAAGCAGAGAAAAACCTACCCAGTGTTTCTGCTTTTCTTATTTCCTAATTCCTAAAGTAATTTAACAAAAACAAACAAGTGAACTGAAGGGATGGTAAGATAATCGGTAACTCTCGGAAGAACAGCAGTTTCTCAGCTTTTAGATGAATTCATTTTGTTCAATGCAGATGTGTTAAATCTATTCATATCCACATATTCGAGATGAGTTATTTTACTACATTGTTGTGCTGTATAAAATGAGTTATTTTGGTGAATTAAATGCTGGGGTGTAATTTTCAAAGGAAACAGATTTGTAAATGCAGTGCAATTTATGTCAGTGTTTCAATGTGATTATTAAATATTACAGGAAATATATCTCATAATTTTACCTTTTTCCTTATGTGTTTTTTTTTATGTGTATACAAGTTGTGGTGCAAATGGATGTTGCAACTCCAAAATTGTTAAAGAAAATGCAACTATCACCATTCATGGAATCTATCTCCCCTCAAAGGACACCTGTGTTCACTTGCTGATCACCATTGGAGTAACTCAAACAACGGAGTGCTCAATTCGAGTGTCTCAGAGCCCTTCACAAGTAACACTGAGGAGAGGTGAGGGAGGGAAGCAGTTAAGTCTCATGGAAGAAACAATTTCCATAGAGTGTTCAATTTGACAAAATGGTGGCTCAGAGAAAGTTAAATTAGCTGATGAAGGTATTCGGTAGGGATTTATTGAGTGTTTCTTGACTTCTGAAATACTTTGCCTGCAATTGAAAACCAGCTCTGAGGTTCTAGACCCAGGAAGGAAATACATGGAGGCGTTCCTTCTCTATGAGTCTGTGGCCAACGTCACAGCCCCAGCGAGGGCGGCCTTTCCCGTGCAGTCCATGCGTGGCCACAGACCCTCCTGAATCCAGCAGTCCAGGCCACTATTGCCAATCCATCTCAATTATCCTGTACGTTGAAATCTTCTTCCTGCCCTGAGTAAGACCAAGGTCTCGCTTTATAGTGTAGAGAACCCTTTTCACCTCCAGTCTAGAAACCCTTCAACTCCTGCCCCTGCTTAGAACATGTGAGCTTTCTGCTGGGTCAGTTGTGGAGCTGGGGACAGCATCCACCAGTTCCCCCATGATCATGCGAGACCAAAACCACAAATAGGGAGAAACACAAGAACGGAGCCCAAACTTTGCACAGGGAAGGAAAACCGGGTTTGGGGCACGGCATGTGGGCACACTCTCTCTCCTCATAGGACCCTGAGGTCTTGCCCCGGTGTGAGTGAGTCTGAATGCTTACAGGGTTTTAAAACCAAAGATGGCTGGTGCTGCACGAACATCTTCTCAAACTGCGGGTCAGAAAGAAAATGCTTAAAAATATTCCATTAAAAAATTAAAAATAAAGCCCTTAATTTTCCCTTTTTTGTGTGTGTTTGACTCTGGATTGGAATAACAAGAAAAGGAGGAGCAGAGTGAGTGCGGAAAACGTGAGAGAGAAGGAAGGTCGAGGAAAAAGGAGAACACGCATTGGTGTCTGTTCCGGGAAAATCTCCTCCCGACTCCCTCGTCAAACAGACCGAACAAAACGAAACAAAGGATACACGAGATGCAGAGCTGAAGAGAAATTCTTACCCCAAAAGTATAAGAATCTCCTTGGCAGATATGAAATATCTGAGCCCCAAACCCATTGTTTAGGGGCAGGACTCCTCCCTCTCCTGCTGCTTGTCCTGTTGCCCTCAGTCTTCAGTGAATGGAACGGGGAGGTGGGAGAGCAGGGGCAGCTCTCTGTGGTGTCTTTCTTTTCCCCCATCGAGTGGGAGCCTGAGTGATTTGGCGGCTGGATGGGGAGCTACCTGCCAGACTCCACCTGCTGAAGGGACTCGCTCCAGCTGTTTCCACGAGCTCCTCTTCTGCAAAGGTGTACCAGGGAAAAGAGAGTGAATAAAAAAACATGATGAATCAGGCAGTGGGGGAGAGCGAAGAGCCCACTGTAAGGCGTCTCCGCTCTCGCCTCCCCCGGGGACCCACCTCAGTGCTGCCCGGGACCCACCTGGATGTGAGCTCAAGACGGTCCAGAAACAGCAGAATTGGACTTGGAAGCACCCACCTGGGTCGTTCATGCTGCCTCGAACCTCTATTGCTTCCTCTTGCAAGTGGGTGCCTCTGGCTAGCTGGGGTGGGGGATTCATTGAGACGACAGCGTTGACAGTACAGGCAATTTGGCTGCCCACGTTGGCCCAGGGTGAGCATGAGACGAGTGATGTGACTTTGGGGGGACATCCTTGGTAGTCCTGTGTTCCTCCTTCCATGGCGAGCATCTCGCCACCCTCCTGAGCTCAGCAGTCTGGGCCACCATTACCAGTAGTGTGATTTTACAAGTGAAAGACACATGTTTTTATACAACACAGCTCCTAAAGGCCCGCTAACTTTCATCTAATGCTCCTCCCGAGAGGCTATGGTATCGAACACTGGAGGGAAAATGGCTTGTGAAGCCAACGGGGAGGCCAATGTGGGTCTCCAACGGGGTGCCGTCCTAAGACATTTTCAAGGATAACTTGGACATAAAGAATTTTCGCCTTACCTGCTACTTTCAGACTGCACCTGAGGGTGTGTCTGGCAAGGACTCAGAAGCATCAGGACGACACTCGACACTCTCTGACTCCTAGATCTGTCATAACACAAGGAAGGGGCTTCAGGGCATTGAGCTCTGGGCCGGCTCACTGATTCATTTGCAAATATTTACTGGGCATCTAGCACGTGTCAGGCCTGTGCTGGGTGTTGAGGGCAAGAAGATGAAAAGATAGGCCTGCCCTCAAAGATTTTCACATTTAGTAATCGGCTGCTGACATGGAAATAAAGGAAGACAGAGGTAATTAATAACTTTCCATCACGTTATTCCCCAAATCCAGGTCTTGCTATGAATTTCCCTTTAATAACCTCATCCTGGGTTTGACTAATATGTATGCCTCTTACAAATCCCACACCCTTTGCACACTTGTTGATTCCTGGGACAAGAGGCTTGGGGGCTTCAGTCCTGAGTGATGATATTTTAGTGGCTTGCTGAGAAACACACAGGAAAGAGGATCACGAAGGCAGCCTGGGATCAGGGGAGGCTTCCCGGAGGAGGAGAGGCTCTTATTGTTGAATCTTATCATCATTGCCTCTTTATGTACCCAAAGTTCCCTGGCTCCATATGAGCCCTAGGAGAGCAGGGTCAATGTCAGTGGGGTTCTGCTTGGTATCCCCAGCCCTCCATAGCTGATTTTTCACAGAGATCTGGGGAATGGACAGGTCTGCAGGGGATGCGATGAGGGGCATTCCAGCCAAAAAACATATAGGAAAATAGATAGCAGCAGAGGTCCAGAGGCCAGACAATGAATTTGCTTAGGCTAGGGGTGGGGAGAACACTCAGAAATCAGGAAGTGATGCCTGACTCCTGCAGGCAGACACCCTAGGTTTGGTCAGCAGCACAGTGTTTAAAATCGATTTGGCTCTGTACACTGCTGCAGCCTCTCCCAGGCCACCGCGACTCTCGGGGCGTTCCGCCTGGCCCCTTCCGGCTTCTCCTGAAGACAGGAGGCTGAAACACCCTTGGCATAAGCAGCATCTGAACAAGTGGTTTTATGTCCTTCCCCAGGAGCAAGAATTTTGCACGTTTCAAGGGGAGGAATGTCTTCTCATGAGCTGACCCCTGCGATTCACAAACCACCCGCTTGTTTGATGTGCTCTCTATTTTCCTTCTCTGAACACACTCCCCTCATCTGAAACCACCACGAGGTGCACTTTTGGAGGAGAAGCAGGAGCTTCCTCGTCTCCCCTGTCAGCCGCCACCTTCTCCTGTGAAGCCTAGGCAGGCTTCCGGCCCAGCATCACCTGCCCCACCTCTCTTGGGCAGGTTTCAAGATTTTCAAACACAGGTAAAACAGGTATTTCCCCAGACAGCTCCTACATATGTGGCAGGGATCTCTTTTTAATAAGGGCTTTCAAAAGCAACCTTCTGCTTCTGAGCTTTGCAAAACGCTGCTCTATAAAAAGTTAGCGAGCCTCCTTGCCGCGAGCCTCGTTAGCGCCCCTCGCCATTCGCTTCCTGTTAATTCCGTGATTAAACATTTTGCCCCCAACTATACAAGACATCAGATGAGAATGGAGCAATAATGCCTGGAAACTGTGGGTATTTAGAGAGAGGATTTTTTTCTTCCTTTCCCCCTCTTTCTCCTCACAAATAGGAGACTTACAGTAATTAATGCCATTTAGTCTAATCTATAAATGTTTGAGGAAGTGGTGCTTTTTGTTTTAAGTAACAGTCTCAGCGAGAAAATGCAGAGTCCCCTCCAATTTCTGACTTTATGCTCGAGAGCTAATGAACTGAATTCTTGGTAAACATTGGCAAAAGATGCAAATGAACAAATAGAGGCTCCAAATGCAGAGGGCCACAGGAGCAGGAGCTAATTTGACACAATTGACTCGGTAACCTTTTTGGATCAGTGGAATGAGAGACTGATTAATCAGCCATGGTTAGCGTTTATGGTGCATTGTTTCTTGTTGTTGTTTTTTCTCTTTCTTTCCTTTTTTCTTTTTTCTCTTTTTTTCTTCCTTTCTACGTTTTTCTCCCCTATTTTGTCTCCGGAGGTGAACAGTTTCTCATACATTTAACTGCCAGTCTATCATCCTGGATGGGTCAGAGCTAGTCTTTATGGACTTTTAAAATTAATACTAGACAGCTCTCCTGTGACATGCCCTTGCTTCTGCTGCCGTGCTTGGCTGTTTAATTGTAGAGGTGGCCTCTTGTGGCCGCATGCTCCCAATGTTTAGCAAGGGTTGGAAATATGGATGTTAGGAGAAAAACTGGCAGATGGCTGACAAGGCATTTTTACTCATAACACACCAGTAAAACTTTAACTCAGAAGATTTAGTGCGAGAGCGTTCCAGCCAGCAAGCTGCAGCCATATGCAGATTTTTTTTCAAACTTCTAAACTGATGGTTTTGCAAAGTGTGCATAAGCAGCCTTTATTGATTATGATGTTAAAAATTGAAAGCGTCAGTATCATTTAGCTCGAGACAGTTTTAAAGGAAAAATGAACATTCGTTTTCATTATGAACTACAAAAAGGCCAGGGGCTGGTGAGGTCCACATTCATTATTTCTTAAATTCCAGAGAGGAATTCTCTCAACTAGGTGTCTCTTCCAAAAAAAAAAAAAAACAAAAAAACTGGTGTGCACTTGAAGGATATGAATCAAACTGCACTTCACTTATTCAAGGTGAGGTTGTACGCAGCTCACAGGAGCGGCTTGTTAGCTGGTTGTGGGGGCACAGCCCTGGACTGCTGCTTGGCACATTGGGGATGGTATTTATAATGTGCTCAATGTGTATTGATCTCACCCAAAACTATGCTAAATAACTCTGAGGATCTGACAGGAACCCACAAAACTAGGGCAGGCCAGCTCAGGGCCTCTGGCCCCCGCCCTAATTCATCTCACGGACACGGACAGCTCGCCTGGGGGAGCCAGTTGGCCTTAGCTTCCAAGGCATCTTTTGCTTCTTTGTCTGTTTGTGTCCTGCTGAAAGGGAAGCTGCTTGGGGCTGGGTACACCAACGACATGGACATGCACCCCTCTGAGGACAGTTCGGCTCGAGAAGATGTGACATTCCAGCCTCTCCTGCTTTAATGTTAAAAATGCTCAAAGGCATTCATTCCTCGTACAACCTAATGGCTTAATTTTTTTTTTCTTAAAATGTGAAACCATTGCTATGTTGCAGAGAACAACAACAGCAACAATAACAATAAAAGAATAAGGCTCAAGGCGGTCGCTGTCTTTGCCCAAGCCATCGGAGGAAGGTCTACCCAACTCCGCAGAGAAAAACAGATCCAGTCCACCTCCCTTCTTCAGCACCGACTGCTCCTTTCTGTCTGCAGACACGGGAGAAATCAGGGCCTGGTAGGAGTTCTCTGAAGCAAAAGAAATGCCATGTTGCAGAGAAGGTGAAAGAGGCTCAGCAAACCTGACTTATGTGGGTGGGCTGGAGCAGGATCATCCATTCCCAGCAAAGATGCTAACACGTGGCTTGATGAAATAATACAGAATTCTAATGTTGTTTCAGCTCAGACTTTGTGTTAGGAGCTGTGATGAGTGCTGTTCCTGTGTTACCTAATCTTTGCAACCATCTTATTCTCTCTGTTTTACAGATGGAAGAGTTTATTTTTAGGAGCGCTGAGCCATTTGATTGCCATGGGCAAGTAGCTTGTGCAAAGACTCCCAGTCAGTAAGGGGAGAAGTCCCCCTGAGTGCTGCCCCCTCTCTAGGAAGACAGGAAGCCTTGCCACACTGGATTGCATGCAGTCCTGCTTAAGGTACCAGCATCCCACACGTTCCTTACAGGCATAAACATGCCTACTTCTTTGTTCACCTCAGGCCCGGAGTTAAAGGACCTGTCTTTGCAAAAGGCATTGAAGATACAAGGTGCGTGGATTTACTATCATGCCTTCAGCCTGGAGAGCAGAGTTCTCCAAGTACCAAGAGATTAAACAGATACTCTTCTCAGGAGAATCATGGGTAGCATCTGCTCTAAAGAAAAATGACACTGGCTTATGAGTTTTCTGGAACCACTGGATAAGTATTAAATATTTGGGTAATTGAAGCAGAAAGAGTCATGGTTATGGATGGAACCATTCTTCCCCTCTCCTAGGACAATTCCCTCCTGGGCAGCCGTCTCAGGTAAATGCATTACTCTGAAGCTAGGGAGCATCATAGGGACATTTTACAAGTTTAATTACCAGAGAGCTTAACAGAGAGTGCTTACCCAGCTCCCTGACAAGTGATGAAGTAACTGGTCCAGTATCAGTTGGATTTCATTTTCTGTAGGACCGGGCTGTTTGACTGCCAACGAGCAAGAGCTGCTGAGAAAGCGCCTCCATTCCTGGCCAGAGGAACTAAGGCAGGGTAAACATTTGCACAATCACCAAGGCAGAGCACTGAAAATTCTTGTGGACAATTATTTTGGAGGGTGGACAGGCTTCTATACTCTGGCATAAGCAGCATTTTATTTTGCCCTAGCTAGTCTCTGGGAGCCCCAGGGGGATCAGGAGTAAAGGAACATAATTCTCACCTCTACGTTTGTTAGTTGCTGAACTAGTGGCATCAAGGGACAAAACTCTGACTTCTTCTCTGGCTTCCAAACAGTAAATTGAGACCATTCTCATTTATGTCCAGTTTGGGATCCAGAAAGGTCTCTAGCTTGAGAGATGGCATGAGCACCAGGAGGAACCAGAAGGATCATGCAGTATCCAAACGTCCCTTAACTCTTAGCAACTCTAGGGGTGGGATGGCACATCTTTACTGGTCCAAAGTCTGCATTAACTAATGCTTATTGGATGGTGAATTATAGCAGAAACTCTGTTATGTGTGGGAGAGCCACATGAATATCAAACAAATTCATTATGATCGGTGCTATTACAGTGAATACCAAATGAGTTCATAATGATGGAACAATGAAAGTGTTACAGATAGATTTTATTTCTGTAACAAATCCTCCATGTAAAAGCCCCTCCTGTAGTGTTAATTCTAATATAAGTTTGCATTTGAATATTAGCCTCGTCGAGTAAATTATGTTTTTCAATAGCCCACGCAACAACACTTAGGATAGTGTTTTGGTCCCTTTGGCTTTCTTGCCATTAGGACAAGCCCCCCACTCCACAATTTCTAATCTGCCTATAGAGTTTGATGACTGCTCTAAAGGGGTCACATTTTCCTTTGAGTGTCCGATCATTAGAAATTCATTTAGTATTCAATGTAATAATACTAATGCAATAAGACAGGATGAGAATGAAATTCATCTTGCATTTGAGTAGATGTGATATGTACTTCTGAAAGAGTTCCACCCTGATTCAGCGTGAGCTTAGCCCTAGTTAATAGACACTTTAAAAATAAAGCATTTCTAGAGATGAAGGCTCAATTTCTCTCGATAGACATTTGGAGTTTCATGGAATCACAGTTATAATGTCAAAAGAGTTTTTCCAGCTCAGTCTAAAGCCATTCAAAGTGTGGACACCAACGCTCCTCTAGGCTGAGGCGTGGGAGGGAGATGCAATTGGCCTGAAAGGTATTGATAGCATGAAGGTGAGCTGAAGTACGTGGAGTTTGCTGTCCTCCAGACTCCATGCTAAATACCTCAGGTGAGTTATCACTTGAAGCGAGAGAGGTAGGCCCCGTTCATTTGCAGTTGAAGAAATGCAGTTTAGAGTGGCTCCGTAATTTGTTCAGTGTCTTGCAGGTAGCACATGGCAGGGCCAGCAGTCAAGCCTGTGGTCATAAGCCACCCTCCAGGGCTGCCTCTCATAACTGTAGCTTTCCTCCCAGAGCCCAGCCAAGTTTAGGCTCTTAATAAATATTCAAATTAATGCACCGATGAAAGGTGTCCTCTTGGCCAAAGCAATGGGAAAACTCTGCAGAGAGTTGTTAAGTAATATTTCAAGCTCAGGCGTGACTTCTCCTGTGTATCTTTATTAGCAATGTCCTGGAACCAAATGCTGGATTCCAGAGAATAACAAGGCTTATATTTCTTTGCACCCTCCTGCATCCCATTCCCCTACGCCACCTACTCACCCTCATACCCAGATAAAGAAGAAACTGCGATGCACAAAACAGAGCCCTGAATAATCCTGCCTTTGCATCAGGCTTCCCTTCCCTCTAGGTGGTTAACACAGAAAACTACCCCAGTCATTTCCTGTCATTTCTGGTCTCAAGAAGACACACCCAAATGCCTTATGCAGGACAGAGCATCTTGTCAGTAAAGTCCTCATTAAAATGCACTTAGACCCCTTCCATAAAAACATGTGTGCATATCAGTTACACCCTGAGTGTGTTCTGGATGGAGCACACATGCACACATGCACATGCACGTGCATGCACACACACACACACACCATCTTAAACTGAAACTCAGACTGGCTGATTCCCAGGCTTACAGTTAGTTCCCTATCAAGAATTAATGCAATATCATGCACACACCATTACTGAAAAATTCTACGCTGTTTTTTGCCAAGTGTTCCTATATAACAGTTTTATCACAAGTCTGACAGCCTCCATAAAAATTCCAGGCATTCTATATCAACAGCCCTCTTTGTACTAAGTTATTAAACATTAAATTTTTATTCGTCATTTGTATTCTGTTATGCAAAATAAGCTCCTTGATAAGATGTGTCTTCTTAATTGGGCCCTTGATGCTTCTTGGATCGGAGTTGTCAGATTAGCTGGAAGAAGAGGCACTGCGTTGAGCCAGCCAGCTACCAGGAGACCAATAGCTTTGTAACAACGATATTAAGTTAGAGAGGCCAAATGGAGGGCAGCGCCAGGCCCAGGTGAGGGTTTGCATCTGTGCATGTCTTATGCTCAGGCACTTTTCTCCTGGCATCAGCAGGGCTGATGGAAATAGATTTGTTTGTTGTTTACAGCATGCAGCTGTGGGCAATGCTGCATGGGAGTTGTATAAGATTGAAGCAAATTTGTACTGAGACTAAAATATTGAGCTTTGCTCCCGTCAGCAGTCTCTGGAATCTTATTGTCGAAAACTTTATCTAGTTGTAACCTTCCCCAGGGTGATTTTCATTTGCAGCTGCCCTGTTCTGTCTCTCATCTCCTGTCCCCCACCGCCACCACGGCATCAGTACTTAGCGGGAGCCAGCAGCCCCGGCCGGAGCTCTGGCTCCTTCCTGACAGAGCTGCACAGAAGGGCCTGGCGACAGGGCAGCCATTTTCTCTCCCCAGCCCTGCCCGCCTGCCACACGCGGCCCGCGCCTGCCTTTCTGTGCCTGGCCGGCCAGGCTCTGGGGATGAGGCAGGCTGGCTCCCAGCCTGGCGGGGACTGCCCAAGACCCCAGACACTGAGCGGGGGAGCAGCTGACAGTAAATGATGCGTTCTGTATTTGAGCACACTCGTGTATCTTTCCTGAGATATTTCTAATTTTACCATGTGAGGCCTGTTTTGGTTACTGCAAGTTTCTCTTTGTCCTCAGATGCTGTTGACAGGAAAAGAAAAAAGAAAAACTTTCCGAGGATCCTGGGGTAACCTCAGTTACTCAGTGGGGATACGAGCCTCCAGTGTTAGGTCCAACTGACCTGGTCACCGAGTTGAGTGAATTTTCCCTGGGACACTTTTGTGTCGTTAAAAAGTAGTGTGTGTCTGTGTGTCTGTGTGTCTGTGTGTGTCTGTGTGCGTTTGGAGGGCGGGGGTTTCCCACGCACAGAACACGGTTCTCCAATCTTATGTAGCTATTGACCATGGTATTCAGGAGGCCCTTGGGCATTGAGGGGAGGCAAGGGAAGGGAATGTGTGAACCCTCCCTGGCAGACTCCTTAGCCTGACAGGAATGTGCCTCCTGTGCTGAGAAGAGGTCCACTATTCAGGTCCCACAGGAAGAGAGCAGGCACTTGACCATCTCTGCTTCCCAGGCCAGTGGGAGGGCCACCGTCCACTCCCCTATGGAGACAAGGCCTCCAAGACAGAGTAGGAAGAGGCCCACCGACCCTCAGCTCGAGGCCTGGAGTAGGAACCCTGCACTGCCTGGGCTTCTCCCTGAGGCGGGCTCCCCTTCTGGGTCAGCCCACACTGACATGCCCAGGGGAGTGGGGTTCTGCTGGAGTAGCAGTGGGATCCTGAACCCTCAGTGAAGATCTCTTCAGTCATGTAGCTCCACTTGGAACAGTTGGTCAGAGCTTTTTGCTTTGGTAGCTGTTGACTTGAGTCTCCTAGAGGGCACTCTCTTTGGGCCAGTGGCAGACCTGCACTGCAGGGGTGGTAGAGGTGTCTTTACACCTGTCAACTGGTGCCTGGGGTCTTAGAGAGACACCATGTGAGTGGAGATACAGTAGGTGCCTGGAAAAATGTGCGGACATAGCCTTCTCCTGTTTGTGCAGCACCCAACCCAATTTCCTCTCATCTGATCAAGGTACCAGCGGGTTACCCCCAAAATCACTATCCTGAGAACAGAATTATTAGCTACACCAATGTTTCCCATTATATGAATCATGCTTCTTTGGGGTTTCATGAGATGGAAGTTCAACTCAAACTTGTTTGAACTAACAAATAAATAAAAACATGTCATCTCCCAGTAAAATCTAGGAGTGAGGGAGTTGGCTTCAGACGTGGCTGAAGTCAGGTGCCAAGTGTCTTTCTCCATCTCTCTGTTCTCTGTCCCTCCCAGTTAACATCCTCCAGAGGCAGGCTTCCACGCAGTGCCAAGATGACCGCCAGCAGTGCTAAGCTTATGTACACCTGCTCAGAAATCCCAGTGGAAATAACATACCTCATTCATGAAAGCACCAGGGCTGATTCTCATTGGCCCAAATTGGATCATAGTCCATCCCAAATGGATCACTGTGACTGGGGAACGAAGGACTCTCAAAAGCAACCAGAACTGGCTCACATGTCTGTCCCTAAAACCCAGGCATAGGGTCAGCCTCAGCATGGATTGAGAGGGGGAGAACTGGTTCATCAACAATATGAACAGAAGGAGGAAAGAGGAGAACGGTAGGAAGAGCTGTCACTACAGACTTCCAGTCCTCAGGCTTTGGAAGAAAGGCCCACGCCTTCCGGCTATGGTCTAAGTCTGTCAAAGAAGAGCCTACCTGACCTCACTGGCCAGGCCTCCCTTTGTGCCCAAACAGTCTCTGATGCAGGCCCACCAGACCGCTTACTGTCCCCTGAATGCGCTACATACATTTAGGCCTTTGGTTCCTTGTTCACACAGATGCACCTGTAAGTAAAGCCTGCCCATCCATAACCCTTACTTCCATCTGGTTCAAGCCTGGCAAAAAATCCTGCCTGTCACTTGAGCCCTACTCAGATAGCATGCTCTTTGAGTATCCTCCTCCCACCCCCATCCTCCCAGTAGTCACCCCACACTCTGCTTTCTCATGTGCATGATGACAATATAACTCTTAGCCCAGTGTTTCCCTTTGTATACTGCAAATTCCTGGAATGTCTGATTCACCTGAATGTGGAGCACCCAACACAGAGAATGGCACAGACCAGAAACTCAGAGAGGGGAGTTCATGACCGTTCAGTGTTAAGAGCTCTAAGCTCATAGCCCACGTGGAAGGAAAATAGGAGAAAGGGGCCTCGTAGAAGATTAAAATTCCAATTTTAGGATCAAGTGCCCTCTACCTTTAGCCTCTCTGATAGCATAACAAGATCTAAGTGGTTATAAGATCCACAAAATTAAGGCCCCAAATTGCCATGAAGGACAAAGAGATTTGATGGCTGACTTAGCCCCCAAACAGGCTGGGATTCCCTGGGGAAATGCTGAGGCCTCCATTCCTCTTGTCTCCCCACACACAGGCTATGAGGATGATAAAAGACAGACATTATCTACATTCTAAATACATATAGGTTAATGAAAAGATCACTATTTTCTGGTAATCCATAATTCTCCTGAGATAAAGGACTCCTTCCTGTACTTTCGAGAGCCAATAGCCACTTGGACTGGAGTGGCCTTGGTTTCAGCTCCTGGCTGTGTTTTGACATTTCAAATTTGTAGAGGTCATGTGTGCAGCAGGAATGGCTTGCTAGAACACTGATGATAATATTCCTGGCAGGCTCAGGCGCTGGAAATTCCGGTTTCAAGATATCTCATTATCTGCAGGTGCCATAATGGGAAGCTGAATGCAGAGCTGTCAATCACAGAGGAACATTTGGAAACGCAGCAGCCACATAAAAGCTTTCCCTGACTTACCCCCCTGCTCAGTGAAGGAGGGAAGGAAGCTCAAAGAAATCGTCTTCCAAGCAGTTCAGCAGCATCAAGTGAAACCCTGGTGGACTTGGCCATCTGAGGTATATGGGGCCCACTAACAACAGGCCATGGGAAGAGCCCCATAGAGCACCTGCCTTTCTCCAGAACTGAGCCTCAGAGAGGCATCCCTGTCTGCAGAGGTAGAGCGGGTTCCCCTGCCTCCTGACCCTTGGAGTTTTACTAGTAAGACCACGTCATGGAGATACAGTCATGTACTTGCTACCAGAGCTAGATGCTTTTCTGGGTTCCCTGGAAAGCGGTCTATAGGGCTCCTGACAGTTTGGCAGGTGAGGGGTGGAGACATGTAGAAAACCCAGGACAGTTTCATCTACACATGCAGATGGTACTGCAAGGGCAGGGGGTGGGGGGCTGAGAGGGTGTTGGGCCAGGATGCTGTGGTTGTTGTTCTAGTTTGGCTTCACACTAGGGACTGGTCTTGACAAAGTCTCAACAATTCTCAAATAAAACTAAATTTGATGTGCTATGATTTATTTAAAAATAAAACCTCTTGCCTAAAAAATAAATATTGAAAACTGGAGCTGACAAGCAGAGGAGCATGACCCTATCATTGAGGAAGGTTATTCCTGGGCACTCTAAAGACAAGATGTGCACTTGAGGGGTTTCAGAGCTGGAGTCTTCTTGCAGTGATCCACGGACCAAAATGGATGAATGAACTCATTTCATTCATAACACTCACTCAGTGTTGCATGTTACACACGCTACAGAGAGGGGCCACAAATGCAGACGCCACCTGGAACAGACAGGACCTCCACATGGTGCTGTGGGGCAGCTGGGCCACCATGGACTTGAGGTTGGGGGCCTCTTAAGATTGAGCAGTACCTACTGCTCAGCCCCAGCCAGCTTTTGCCAGAAAGAAACGGTTGGCCAGATCTTCCAGCTTTTCAAGAGAAGTAGGGAATTCAAACTTTTATTTAAAATTTTTAAAAATTCTGGCAACTGATTCAGACTTGAAGAACAATAAAATAAAAATACTGTGCTTTGGACCTCCCACTTACCACTTCTCCTGTAAGAACTAAAAGGTAATTCCCAAACAGTGGAAACCAAGAACATCACTAGGTTATCTCTATAATCAGTCAATAATCACATCCTAAATCCTTTTAATTTTCCCTAAGAGGAAGTAACTTCAGTTATATGAATGGCTTTCCTTTCATATAGTTTACATTTTTTTTCCCTAATTGAATACTTCATTTATTCATTCATTCATCCAACAAGGACTTACTAAGCTTCAGCTTTGCACCTGAGTCATAGTAGGTGTTGCTAGAACAAAGATGAATAATTCTTTAAGGACCTCAAAGTCCAGTTGGCAAGAGAGAACAGACACAGGAGGACATTTGCTGGATGAAATGTATGTGCCAAAGGCCATGTCCCTAACTCAGTGGGAAGGGGCCGCTCCCACTGGGCTCTAAGAAGGGGCGTGGTTGTTTGAGGACTGCCCCTCTGGTCCTTGGAATGTTCCTCTGCTGCTTCTGAGGACAGTGTAGGCAGAAGTTAACCACCATGGAAAATGCACAAATGGTGTTTGTTTACTTAAACAGTGATGTTCACAGAGGACTACAGGTCACTTACACTGTGCTTAAGAGAAGGTGACTGGGCTTTTGGAATGAGGTATTTAGACTGGAAAAGGTGAGGCTCTAGGGAAGGCTAGAGGTGGCATGAGCAGGAGGAAAGAATGGGAGAGCTGGCCACATCCTCCTACTGGGCTTCTATAGTGTGATGGTTAATTTTATGTGTCCTCTTCACTGGGCTAAGGGGTGCCCAGAGAGCTGGTAAAACTTATTTCTGGGTGTGCCTCTGGAAGAAATTAGCATTTGAATCAGTAGACTGAGTAAAGAACATGGCCCTCACAGCTGTGGGTGGGCATCATCCAATCCACTGGGGGCCTGAATAGAGGAAGGCTGAATTTGCTCTCTCTGCTGGAGCTGGGACAGCGATGCTCCTCTCTCAGGCTTTTGAACTCAGACCTTCAGACTCAACTGAATGATACCACTGGCTTTCCTTGTTCTCCAGCTCAGGATGGCAGACTGCAGGAATTCTTGGCCTCCATAACTGTGTGAGTCAATTCCCATAATAAAATTCCTTTTGTATGCACCTATGTATGTTCTATTGGTTCTTCTTTGGAGAAGCCTGGCTAATACACCCGGGGAGAGGAGTTAACTTTGCCCCGTGATGAGGACAGATTAATGGGTGGAAGGTGAAGCTCAGCGTCGGTGAGGGAGAATGTGGAAGAGAGCAGACCCAGGATCAGATCGCAGCCTGACCGCTTCCTGACTGCAATCTTCTGCAGATTGTCTCTCTGAGCCCGAGTTTCCTTCTCTGTGCAATAATCCCTATCTCATGGGACTGTTGATATAACTGAAAGAGATAATATGTGTGGAGGGTTTAGTCCAGTACCTGGAATGTCAAAAGAATTCAGTGAATGTATTTATGGAAAAACAGCAAGTTCATCTTTATGTTAAGTCTAAATCTAACAGTCAGCTATCTAAACCAGAACCATGCTTCTTCTGGAAGTAGTGAGTTCTCGATTATTAGAAGAGATCAAGTAGACACTAGGTGACTAATTGACCGGGACCCTTATCTTTACATAAAGCTTGAAGAATGTTTATATAACTTTAAGGTCCTTTTAAATTCTCCAGGATGCTTAGAAAAGACCCAGGTACCATACAAATGTAACCTGTGTGTGTGTGTGTGCACATATGTGTGCATTGACGCACAAGACAACCAAGGGGATTTCTAGACACTATGACAATTAAAAAAAATAAAATGAATGAATGAAGGATTAAAGTAATTTTAATTCACTTTAATTTTAAATTTAAATATCATAGATATTTGACTGTCCCTGCCACCACCCTCCCACAACTTCCAAAAGCAAGCAGACACTGTGCCACATCCTCATGAGATCGAAAGAGGGGCTCTAGCAACACAAAGGCTTGGAACTCCTTGGATACCCAGGGATGATGGGAGCAGAGGACACGTCTTGCCCTACCCTGGTGCTCTGTGAACAATTTTCCTATGTGTTAGTACCCGAAAATGACTTGCCTGGTAGCCATCTTGGATTGTCTCAGGATAAGCTGTGAAGAGAGTAATTTAATTCTTTTTAAAATTAAAAAAAAAGAGAGCAGGATGTCAGATCAGTTTTTGGTTCTCCCAGTTCCCACTCCTTGAGCCCTCTGATGAGGTTGTCTTTTCCTTCCCTTCCCTTTTTATGTTGAATACTCCCCTATCCAAGCATACTTTCCTACTTTGAAAAAGCCATTGTCACTTGTGGGCAATTTGCTGCTGAGGGTGTTTTCATATGAACAAAAGTAAAGTCCTATACCAACATCAATTCTAGTGCTTGAATTTCTTTCTGGCCAGCAGAGGAGGGATTTAATGGATTCCACTGTGATAGGGAAACAGAACAGTGTACTTTCTAAAGCCCTTGAAATTTCCCCATGTAGGCAGCTGTCTGGTTTGCTAACATGTAAAAATCTGAGTTCCCAAGAGACCAATATAAGAAGAAACCACTTAATGTTGTTGCACTCCATTGGTTGGGTTTTACTCTGAAGTTTCAAGAAATTGTCCTTTTATCTCAAACTATAATTTGGTCTTGGATTTATTAACTAACTTTCACCCAAGAAGAACCATTCCAGAGATTCCTTGGCTGTTGACTGGGGCTAGAAGACTCTTGGCTGAATCCACAGCCACCACCTCCCCACCCGTCCTCTCAGGCACATCTTCTCCTCGGCCACCTCCTCACCTCCCACACCCAAACCTGCTTTCAAAGATGGTCTTTTATGCCCCATTATATCTGGAAAGATACCCCATGCTAAAGAAAGTATTTCCACTTTTATTTAATTGTTTTTATTTTTTCCTTCTTGTCTTTTCAAAAAATGTGATAAAAGTCAGAGCAGGTTGTAAGGATGCCTTAAGCCTAGAGGCATGTCCTCAAGCAAGTCATATAACATCTCTGAACAGCAAAAGGGAAGATAATAGTAACTAGCCTGGAGGACCACTCTGAAGCTCTAGTGGCACAATGTGCTGAAAAGGCCCATAATGCCATCAAAATGCAAATGATAAATGTCCCTCCCTCCTTTTCTTTCTTGCATCCTTCTTTCCTTTCTCCCTTCTTTTAAAAAAGAGTTAATAGGAGAAACTCCACCGCTAACAAGAAAACAAGACCAAGTGGTCATTTTACTGCACCATGACTCATAAAGAACCTGAAACAATGTCATCTCTGTGTAGGAACGTGAGCCATGCAGCCGCTAGAAGCCGACACAGCCCACTCTCACTCAGCCTCAGCACCTCCCGGCTCCTGTGCTGCCATCTTCCTCCTCCCCACCTGCTCCCCAAGAGCAGCCAGGCCTCAGAAGGGCAGCCTCACTTTCCAGGGCTCCAGCTTGCGACCTGGAGGGAACACCCTGTATTATGAAAACCTCGCCTCGCTGTGGAGACTGACTCACATTTTACTTTTAAATGTTTAAATTGATTGATTCTTTCTGACAACATTTTCCTAAAGGCTTTTTTACCCTCCTAATGAATTTGAGCCTTTGCGAAAGGCATGATTGACAGAGCCATAGACTGACAGCTTCAAGTTTCTGCAAAGACTTAGGGTTTACGGCAGCCTGTCTGGGCCCAGATGAACAGGGAGAAGGGAGGCAAATATCCGGGTGCTTTGCTTTCATTTCAGAATATAGCCTCAATTACCTGGCAACGCTCTCAGGAATTACAACTTTTACCTGTCTGTGTTGCCCAAATAATTGCTTCAGAGTTTTATGAATTCAACCAACATTTCTGAAGTCTCCAGGATTTGCATGCTGGATGACGACAAGATGAAAAATTAAATAAAAAATGGTCCCTACCTTCAAGGAGCTCAGTCTCGCCAGGTAACTAAACAAGAGAACATGAGCTACAGAGGATGGTCCTCCTGGAAGGCGGTGATCCCTGGGCTGGGACAGCATGAATGCTAACGGGAGCCGAGCTTTGACAGAACAGGATCATGATGAGTGAACAGTGGCAAGAAAGGGCACTTCACCCTCATTTATGCCTTTGTCCAGGTAGGCCCCTCAAATTCAAGTTGCACAGCTCATTCAAGAGAGAGTTTTCTATCATGGCTGGGGTGTCAGTTCTGTAGAGGGATGCTGTAACATTGGAGCTTGAACATTACCAGGTTAGACTATCAGGGAAGTCCTTGAAGGGCACGTTAAAACGTTTGGGATTTATCCTTCAGCCAGTGGAGAATTAGTAAGCATTTCCAAGGAAGAGGGTGGCATGTGCCAGCCTGTGTTTAGAAAGACATCTCTGGTCATGGCACAGAGGGTAGAGTGGAGAGGGGATAAACTAGAGGCAGGACTACAGAAGGCCCAATGAGTGCCATGAGCGGCTCTGTGGACTTGCAGTTTACTAGTGTTGGGAGTGGGTAGTAAAAAGGAAGACTCAAGGAAGATGCTCTAGTTTCTTTTACCCATCAACCAGGCCAGAAGGCAATGAGTTTGCTCCTGACTATGTTGACTATAGTGTTGATGGCGTACCCAAGGGGTCACATCAAACAGAAGTTTGAGTGTGGTATTTAAGAGGTGTTCAGGACTGAAGATGCTTCAGATTCTATTAAATAGTGAGGTGAGCCCGGACATTTTTGGTTGAGTCAGTTATTTTAAATGGAACTTCACCAATTTGTGTCAAGAACACTGGTTCAGTTTCTGCTATTTAGACTAGATTCACAACTTACTCCACCCCCACCCCAACCTTCCATTCTTGTTGACCTTGTTGTTTGACCTTGTTGACCAGTCTGGTCATGTCTGACCAGGGTGACTCTTTGCTTGGGAGGAGGCTGTTTGCAGGGTGTTGGTTTGCTGTCTGTGCTCCTCAGACCCGGAACATACAGGTGCGGGGACTATGGACTGTTCCCAGCTCCCGTGGTTTGCAGGCAACCTGTCAGGCCCTGGTTATGAACCCACCCCCTCAATGAGAGGTCTGTGATGTTCGCCTATGAAAGTATCTTCTGCTTCCCTCACATTTTGGGGTGACTTGTTTTGTTTGATCAGACATAGTGAGCTCATCCCAGTGTCAGTTTGTAATTTACGGCATTTAATTATGCACTTTATTTGCAGCAATTAAAAAAAAGTAACCCACACGCCGCCTTAGGTTAGCTCAGTTGACTGGATTGGTATTAAAAAATAAAGAAGGAACTGGCAGGCACCCTCTATGCGAGTCCTCCAGCAAATACCAAAGCCTCTTTGGAGTCAGCTCTGCTCTCCTGCCACTCCCCAGTCATCTCTTCCTTCCTGATCGTTGAAGGCTCCCGCCACCTTATCATGGTTTAAAATAGGATGGGCGAACAGCAGCCCCCGCGCCACACTTTGTGCCTTTGTAGGATTTCACCCAGAAATACAAGCATAAAAAACAGGAAGGTGCCAAAGACCCCTTTCACTTTCCCAGGAGAAATCTGAAGCAAGAGGAAATGGGTGGGAAGGTCCCCACCAAAACACCCTGATGGGAAAGTGCCCTTCAGAGGACCCCAAAGAAAACCCCCCCAAGATCCTGGGTGGGTCATAGACTGTCTCCCAGGCAATACTTCAAAGAGTGACATGACGGAGCCAGTAAATTACAGATTCTTCCAGGAATGGTGCCAGAGAACTTGACATTTCACATTCCCTCACACATTGGCAGCTGTCACCATGGGTAACAAAATGCAGGCACTACCTACAGCTCAATAGGTAGCCCGTCCCCCAGAATTTAGAAGCACCCATCTTAATCCCTGACAGCCCAGTGGTCAGGGATGTGACTCCAGATGCAATTCTGATGAAACATTGCTGCATGCATGTAACAGGAATAGTGTTTTGTGAAAGTGCAAGTTGAGCTTAGCATAGAAACTAGAAAGCAGACAGCTTTGGACCGCATAGGTTTGGCTTCAGATATTTTTGCATTCTTCTGTGCAAGTTTTCTTATTACAAAAATAGGACATTGTCATTGAGGATAATGTAGAAAATTCAGATGAAAGAGGCAAGATGTTTAAAAACACCTATAAACCAATACCCAAATATAATTATCATTTTTTGTTATAAATCCTTTGATATATATATAATAAGAGATAACGTAATATATATAACAAATATATAGTATAATGCAGTATAATATTTTATGCACACACCCTCTCTTAAATTCAATGACACCATCAGTCATAAGAAACACCACAGCTTCTTTATTTGGAGAGGGGGGAGGCACTATATTAAATGAACATAAAAGTGTTTTTACTCAGCAATACAATTTTCATGTATCCATTCAATTTCATTTTCTTCTAAATCACAAAGTTATGAAAATTTGAATCTCTGCTGTCTTCATGTGCAACGACTCTTGGCCATAAACAGTACTGTCCATCTGCATGGGATGCTGCCTTTTAAAAACCCACGCTGCTAATCTTGATTTTGATATCTTCAAGCCCTTTTATGATTGACAGCTTATCTTCGAAGCACATCAAAGAATATGGGGTTTACTCTGCATTTTCTATTTGATTAATCTCTTAAACAACTTTTTACCCCTTAATTCAGATGTATATTCTTTGAAGACAAGGGTCTTCTCTTGAAAGTCAATTGGAAGCAGCAGATAGATGTTCAGTCTGAGAAAAAGTCCACCATGAGTTAGACACCTGGACTTCTCCTAGCTGTGAAATTCCTTTCTCTATCCCTAGGGACCTAGTGGTTTCTACCACTTTTAAGTGCACTGCCAGGTGTGTAATGGTCAGTCTTCTTTGTGCACGTTAGCATATGGTTGCATCCTGATTCATGATAGCATCTTTCTAAAGACATGTTGATTGACAACCAGGGATCCGAATTTCAGTTAACATTCCCTCTTCTGTGCTGTCCCAGGGCTATCGCCTCTCAGCAGAGGAGATTCTGACAACAGGTAGGCTTCCATCCAGAGCTAAGTTTGCCTGTGCATAGATAATGACACCAATGCCCCGAGGCACCCACCAAGGGTCAGCCAGTCGCTCTCAGTACTGACTGCAGAGTCAGAGGGCCCCTGTTTGAACCCTGGCTCACCACTTGCCAGCCTGAGACCTTTGGCAACTCTCTAAACCAGTTTACGGAGACTCGGTGAGGATGAAATGAGCAAAGTCACAAGGGCTTAGCCTCAAGCCTGGCACACTGTGCAGGCTCAGTCAGCACTTCCTCCAGCAGCAGCAGCAGCACTAACTATTTTATTACATGCCTGCGCCCTGCTGGTCTTTGTTCCAAGTGCTTTACCTGTATTAACTCGTTAAATCCTCACTACTGTGGGAGGTGCTGTTATTTCCACATTTACAGATGAAAAAACCGTGGTGTGGTGGAGTTCAGTAATTTGCCCCACATTACACAGCTAGTAAGAGGTGCAGCCAGGCTTTAACCAGCTGCTTTGGCTCCAGAGCCCTAAGTACTATGCGTATTCCACCGATGTAGAATGTGTGTATTTACATAAATCTGCATTCTATATGCTTATATATTACACTTCCCCTTCCATCTTCCTCACGTCTCCACCTGTTCCTGGAGCACCTTCTTTGTCATGGCAGCCGTGCAGCCTACTGTACGAAAAGAGGGGATAGTTCTTAGCCACATCATTTTGGATGTTTAGCTCATTTGCGATGTTTCAGTATTATCAATAATGCTCTGGCAAAAGCTTCGTAGCTAAATCTTGACACCCTTCTATGATTATTTCCTTAGAGCAAACTGCTAGAAGTGGTATTGCTGGATAGGGTGACCATCCATGCTGGTTCAACTATGATTGAAGAGTTTCCTGGGAAATGGGACTTCCAGGGCTAAACTGGAATAGTCCTGAGCAATCCAGGATGATTGGATCACAAGGCATTTTTGCATCTATGTTATCTGCTAAAATGTTCTGTTGATTGTAGCCCCCTTAACATTGGGTTGACGGTTTGCTGTGACAAATGAGGGAGAGAGAGGAGGAGGTCTGTCCAGTGGACTTGGGAGAGTGGTCTCAGCCATAACCATGGAGTTACCATGGGGACTGTGGCTGTTTAAGATCAGAAGGCTTTGACTAGGGGCCTGAGGAGGGTATGGAGTGAAAGTCACAGGGACCAGTGAATACAAGGAGGGCCTTGACATTAAGGCACACAATGTCAGAAGAACTGGGACCAGAAGAGGGCAGGGACAACATCACGGCCACTTCACAAAGCCAGAGCCAATGTGGCCAAGGATAGGGAAGCGTATCTGAGCTGACGTCAGGCCTGTGTCGATTTTTGAAGTCAGCAAAGTGGATTTATGCATGTTAGACTCCGCTTTTCATCAGTTCTGTGTAGCAATTGTTTTGCTGAGTGCCTCCTCTGTGCCTAGCACTCTGCTAGTTACTGGAAGTAGAGAGGAAAATAAATGTCTCTGAGAAGGTAATTTTCAGGATCTATGGTACCTATTCTTGCCAGACACCCAGATCCTCACATTATCTTCATTTATTCATTCATTAAGCAAATATTTACTGGTGCCAGTCATATGGCAGCCTTCATGGGATTCCTCTTTTCTCTGTTAAAAATGTTCTTAGGAGACAATCTGCTCTCAGTCTTGGTGAATAAACCCTTTTCAAACCTAATATCATTTTAAAGTATCTCACCTTAAAACACACCTTTTCGTGTTAAAGGGGCTTCAAAATCAGGCAGCAGGTAGGAGAGACATTGGGGCATGGAGGACCCTCCTGTCCAAGTCAGCAGCTAGATGAAGGCCAGCCCCGCTGTGGGAATAGCCAAACAGCCTCATGGAAAGAAAACACAGATCCACTTCTTTCCAGGTCTGAGCAAAGAAGGGAGGACTCCAGACAAGGAGAGATGGTCAGATTGCCACCTTGGGGAGTGGTCAATGGCTAGTCAAGGGCTGGGCTCTGAGTCCTCTCAGTACCCTGCCCCCATTAGAGCCCTCCTTAACACTGTGCGATCAATGATCATACCAAGAACATTATTTCCAAAGTACAAATTTCTGATCCTACAATTGCAGGAAAGACATTTTCTTCAGATGGAAGCCAGTATTTATTGAGCATCCATCACACACCAGGCTCTGTGCATAAAGCTGCTTTGTTCCAGAAAGGCAGTTGTGCAAATTCCTTAATTTCATTAAGCTCTGCAAAATAAGTAGAGCTATGCGTCGCTTAACGATGGGGTACATTCTGAGAAATGTGTCATTAGACAATTGCACCGTTGTGAGAACATCACAGAGTGTACTTACACAAACCTAGATGGTATAGCCTACTACACACCTAGGCTGTATGGTACTAATCTGATGGTACCACTGTTGTATATGTGGTCCATTGTTGGCTGAAACGTTGTTATGCAGCCCATGACTGTATTAATATGTTAATTTCTATAGAGTAGGGATAAAGCCTCTCCTTGAACCCCACCATAAGGTAATTGCAGTCAGCCTCAAGGGGCTGATTCAATTCAGCAAATAGCCTCCCCAACTTCCCTCCCCAGATCGTTTCCTACCTGGAGGCCAGGTGACTCTGGCTGCCATCTTGCTTTTCTCTGGCCACCAGGAGCCAGTCCAATGGCCCATCTCATCCCGGCTCCAGACAAGCACAGAAGTTTCCTCCTCGTTACAACTTCTCCACTACATGGCAAATCCGAGGGGTGGGTTCCCGACCCTGCACCCCACAGGGCTACACTCTGGGCAAAGACTCAGGGAACCGCTGGTTCTCCCACCCCATGGTGTTGACTCTGTCCTTCTGAAGAATGTTGATCACCCACTCAGGTGAGCTCTCTGATGGCACTTGAGGACATGACTTTGTTACAGTCAGGTCATAATCAGAAGTAGCTCACAGGACCTGTGTGCAGACACTCCCAGGAGGGCTGTGTACACTGCATCATACCCATCTGCATTCCCAATACCCTCACACCTTTGACTTCAAGTCCACACTGAGCCCCACCTATGCTGGGTGCCAGCTGAGCATCCTGCAGAATGTTGCCCGCCTGTACTTGCCTTCAGGGACCTCAGTGGAGCATCTCCTCCTGGGCACTGGGGTCAGGATGCCAAGGGCAGCAGCATCTCTCAAGCAGGAGCAGTGGCTAGAGCTGAGTGCTCCTGTGTGAAACGTAGAGCTGAGTGTTCCTGTCCCTTGTCCTGTGCTTTGAGAGGGAGGTGTTGACGATGGGCCTGCTGTCCAGTGTCGGCTCATTCATTGTCCTGAGAAGGGAGGACATAATGACAACACAGTAATTAAGAACATTCGTTGAGAACTTAATATACGCCACATTCTATTGGTGGTTGCATATCAAAGGGTAGAAAGCACTATTCTATCTTTGTAGTCAGAGGACCAAGACTGGTAGAGGTGAAGTCACTTCTTCAAGGTCTCACAGCTAATCAAGGACAGATCTGGGACACCAAACCTGGTGTGTGACCACTGCGCAATCCTGTCCTTACTCAATTTAGCAAGAGGCCCCCAAAGCCCAGCTAATGGCAGAGATCTTGAATCACTTAATTTTGTGTGTGTGTTTTAGGATGAGCTATAAATGGCTGGCATTTGAAAATCAAAATCGACATCATCGGAAGTATAAAAATAATGAGGTGGGTGGTAAATGGCACGTTGGCGTGTGTGAGCAATTTGCACAACGAAGGAATGGGGGCCATTTAGAGCCAACAAAGAAATGGCTTCTCTATAGTCACAGATAAAAAACGATCTTCAGTGTTGGAGGAAGGCGGCTTTTAAGCAGCCACACTTATTGTTAAGCTTCCTTTTGATTATGGCAAATAAGTTTTCCTTTAGTGGGAGACTTTCTTATAAAAGGGAGAAAGGGTGAATAAAATGAGCTTGGCATTCTGGTGCAAATGATCTTTCCAGAAGGCCTCTCCTGCGGCCGGCCCAGGGCCAGTGCTACGCGCCTGCACATTTCCCTGTGTTTGGTGGGGCCTTTTATGCAGCGGGGTCGCTGAGGCTGACCATCGAGGCGGCTTATTATCTCCCAGAAGCACATAATGTGTTGCACCCAGCGACTGCATTACAGCAAGCCCCTAAATTGTATTTGGACAAAGAATAATTGAACACCGGACAGAATAACAAATGCCCCGGTCAAGTTTGCTTCATGGGTTTATCGTGTTGTATTAACATGATAGAAATATGAATACTTAAATCTTATCTCAGGTATAGTTTATAACTGCATTAATCATTTACTGTATTATATATTTTTCATGTCAGTAAGATTGTGAGGAAAAGATTCAATTTTCACAGCACAGTCGGAGAGTGTGTTTCAGATAAGTAGGAGGCCGGGATTGGCCACTGCAACATGGCTTTCAATTGCAGACCCTATAAAGGGGAGGTTAACATATATCAAGCAATATTAAGCAGGATCCCTTAGGCTTTGGAAAAATAAATCACCAACCCATCGATGCCATCACTGTGTTTGCCTGGATCAGATAAACGCTCACAGACTTTTTACTTATATGTGGGATATCCAAACTGGGCTGGCAATGCCGCTGTTCGTCCAGGCCTGATGCTCTACTCTGTGCAGTGTGAAAGTCTATTGCTGATTTCCTGTGTCCGCCTGGGCAGGTGTGCAGGGGAGGACGAGAGCTGTGCTGGCTGCAGTGGCATTTTTGACTTGGCGCTGGAAGAAGCCTTCACTGTGAGACCTGCCCTCCACTTAGGGGAGCGGTGGCTCCAGAAAGGCAGTTCTGGTAAGCACTTTGCTGGGGCTGGTGCCTCCAGAGCAGCGGAGAACAGTCTTTCTCAAACAGCTAAGTGGGGAGGGAGGCTGTCTTCTCCCCTCTGTAGGTGATAGATAAGACATTGCTGCTTACCTGGCTGAGTTCTTGAGAAACGTGTCAGCATCACATTAAATCACAACAGACATTCTCGCTGGAGGACAGACATTTTTCCAAATAGCTAGTTTCAATCCTTTCCGATGAGGGGCTAGGACAGAACTTTGTTTTTTCATATAAACTTCCTGAAATTTCAGTTTGCCCCAGCTCCAAGCAATGTCTTTCTACAAACCCCACCAGGGGTTTGTCATGGTGGGTTGTGTCCTTTTAAGCTTTCGTGCTTGCCCAGCAAAGCGAAGCAGAGGTCACGACACAGAGTAACTTATTTCTCAAAGTTTAGGAAAAAATCAAAACAGCAGGCCGTAGAATGGAAAGGTGAGATGCAGAGACACAAATCACTTCCCAGTCACAAAAATGGCCAAAAAAATAGCAGCTTGCAGCTGTGCACAGCAGGGACAGAGAACACTAAACACATGTTCAATAACAAATAGGAGGCTTAAATATAGCTAAAAACGGACCTTATTCTGAATAAATCATGCAAGCTGCATCTTAACCGTCCTGAGAAATGTAATGGATCATGTGAAATCTGCCAAATTTGTATTTAAAAAAAAAATCAATAATGTGTGCCTCTGCCTTTAAAATGACACGATGTTCGGTTCAGGGAAGATGTTCTGCGCTTCCGTTGTCCCCTCCCGCGTCCCCCGCCGCCCATAAGACTACAGCTGGATTTAAGAAATTTCACTTTAGTTAAAGACAAGCAAGACATGCATTTGAATAAGTCTATTTTTTTTTTTTGGTGGATAAAAACTATTTAACATTCACTTTGCACTGCCTTAGCATTTCACAAAATTGTTCCCTCTTTCTTTTGAACATGTAAAGGAGTTGGCTCATCTATTCTGAACCGTTTTTTCGAAAACCGCAGAAGTTCATTTCTCCAATACTTCTCATCCATTTTTAGCCTCTACTAAGACATAGCCATTGCCACGCGGGCAAAGAGGTTTTTATCCCGTCTCCGTCACTGTCTGAAGGAGGGGGGGCCTTCGCCTTTTATGACGATAAGGCAAAATAAATCTCCAGGCAGAGTATTCAAATCAATCCTGCTGGCAAGTCTCCTTCTCTTGAAATGTTTGCTGCCTATATATTTCTGTCTTCAGATTATTTTCAAGTCCCTTGGCTTGCCTTCAGCTCTTAGGGCCATATTTTGGTTTATCCCATGTGTGTCTCTCTTTGAAGATTAACATACCTTTAATAACATGAGAGTGAACTGTAATGATAGACTTCTTAATTTTGCCTTTATTTTGTCACAATAGCACATTTATGCTCCAACCTACACACACACACAAATTTACGTGCACATGCGTGTGCACACACGTGCACACACTTGCACATTCTGTAGTATGACAGTCGATTTCCTGAGGGAAAGGTCGTCTGTGGTCGTGCACTTCCAGCGGCAGTGGAATTGCATTGCTGTAGATATGTTTTTGTCGTCAATAATCAGTTGCCAAGGAGGGTATTGGGAGGGACTGGGGCGCGTGGCGGAGCAGTGCATTGTGAGGAAGCAGACGCGCTCCTGGCCCTGTGAATGAGGGGCCGCTTGCACTGACGCCGGCCCCGGTGCCTAGCATTTCCTCCCAGTGCTCTATTTTCCTTCAGAATATTCATAATACTCTCTTAGTGTGAACAGCAAATACGTGACTTTGAGGGCAAAAACATATATTTGTGTAAAGAAGAGAAGCAGAGGGGAAAAAAATTTAAAAAACAAGGAGCGAGTAGAGTCCTCCTGGGGAGCCTGTGAGAGGCGCGATTAGCATACTTCCGAGGCTCCTCGGCCCCACGCCCTCCTCTTGGCTGGTACATGGAGCGTTTGCACCGAGCTGTGCTCACATGGGGGCTCTCCAAAGTCAGTAATGCTCTAATGTACTGAGAAGTCATAAATATGGAACACACTGCACCGCTGCTTCCATTTCCTGTATTTCAAGGATATGGGTGATATTACAGATGGTAGTACAAGCAGTGATTATAAAAAAGGGAGAAGGAAATATAAAAAGAAAGGAAGAAAGGAATTCTGGTAAAAAAAAGAAGAAAAAGAAAGAAACAAAACAAGAAGGAAGGGGAAGAGGAAAGAGAGAAAGGAAGGAAGAAAGGAAGAATTTGACATTAGTTTAGAATTAAATTTGGCATCTAGTTGCCCCAGAAATATTGTTTCCAGGAGAGGGAACCAATGCATGAGGCCATCTTCCCACTGGCAGTAGGAGGGAGACGAGATGGGCTATCCAGGCAGTGGCATCATCAAATCAGGAAAGGTCTGCTCGTCTGCGGCTGTGGGAAATCAATGGGCTTTGCTCCTTTGGCTTTCCCCACAAGGAAAATTCTCAAGCTGCCAGCCACCCCTCACACGTTCCCCAAAGGCAAATTATTTCCGAATTTTTCAGTGGTGGATTAGCTCAAGATGCAGCAGCAGAAAACTGTTATTTGCAAGGTTGGTGGCCCACCTCAGCACAGCCCTATTTGAGACCATTAAAAAAAAAAAAAGTGTGTTTGCAGCAGAAAGCCCCAAACAAAGCAGAACAGGTTAACAAAATAACATCTGAAATGTAGCTTTCTTCAGACTCTGTTTCTGACGTCCCCCCCTCCCCCGTTTCTGAGTCCCCACTTAATGCACTTCTTGGTTTTATAATTACATTGGCTTTAAGGGTCCCAGAGATGTGGGGTTCATCTTTTGCTTTGTGTGCTTTTTTTAAATCTGTTCCTTTCTCTTATAATATTCCAACTCTAACTTTCCCAATGTGATTCATTTCTTTAAGATCCTGTTTTATTTTTAAGTCATCAATTACTCAAACTTTGTGGGCCTATCTATCCTCAGCCATCTGGACCCCATACCTTATTTTAAAGCATGTTCAAATAATGACAACCTTCTTTTCTCAATTAATTTATGGGCTGTGGGGACCATTTTTCATTTGTTATCATGCACTTCCATTTGATCTCTCATATCTTTCTTCTGCATCTGCAACCATGGGGTATAAATCTTCCACTCCAGCCTTGTCATGGTGTCCAAGATATATAGGTATAACTCCCTATTAGTTCCACCAAACTGACCTTAATTTCTAAAAATGGTATCAGATGTGAATAAAGTTTGGTGAGATGATTTGTTTTGATTTACTTTGTACCACTTATCTTTGAGTTTTCTTCCTACTTTTCTTTTATCTAATTTAGACAGTAGAGTCTCGCAAGCCGGGTTATGGTTTATCCATTACCTCCCTGCCAATGCTGCTCCTTAGAGAGCTAGGGCTGGGAGATTTTTGGCTGTGGACAATAATAATGTGGGCTGTGGACATGCTTGAGGTTGGTTTGTGTTGTTTTCTGTTTTATTCAAGCTGACCTCCAAGCTTCAATATCTTTTCTATTTTGGAAATGTGAACATTTTCAAACAGCATGACTATATCAAGTTATTAGATATTGAATCTGAGACTTGCACAATAAAATTGAGCATGCAGATCCAAGTCTTTTTTCTCTTCTGCTCAGTTGACAAATAGGGTATTGGCAAGACCCAAATCTCTCACCGACCATTAGGGCAGGCTGCTTTTGGATATTTTTGAGGGGCTGTGGCTTACAAAACAGAATCTGTGTGTGTGTGTGTCTGTGTGTGTGTGTGTGTGTGTGTTTTGTTTTACATAAACAGACTTCCGTCCAAACTAAGGAATGCTAATTAAGCAAAAACCATGGCCAGATGTTTATTAACACTTCTCAGGTTCGTGGGATTTGGAGAGTGTGCAGTTTCCATGGACTAATTTAAAAAGGGAAACACCTTTATTGAGTAGTAGCCAATTATAATTGTCGACTTTGCCTGTTCTTTTTTGTGTTGGCAGAGTTGGGGGGGGTCCCTCATAGTTGGGAGATGAAGCGCCAGGCGCATCCTGGTACAGCTGGCTCCGGCCTGCACCCCGGCTTTGGGTGTGGCTTTTCAGCCACACACAGACACACAAAATGAACCCTAGGCAGTTGGTTATGCAGAACCAGATTTTTTAAATTGCATTATGAGTTTCCCTTGTGTTCACCTGCATGGGTAGGTACCATTGGTACAGAGACAACCAGAGAGATCCCTTTGCCAAGCAGCAGAGTGTCTCTGGAACGCCAGCAATTGGTGAGACAGGAAGACGGGCTGTCGGGCCTCAGCATGGTGACTTCATTCTGGGCCCCAGATTCAAACTGTGGAGTAATAAAACTGAATAGCACCATATAAAACTCCGCGTTTCATAAGACAAATATTGCTCTATGCATTCATGTCCCTTGCACTATGTTAACTGTAGGAAGAAATGGAAACAGTTTTAGTGACCCCCTGGGACCTATAAAGGCTATTTCTGAGTCTGAATCTTGCTGTTTAATTTAATCATTTATTATATTAATATTCAAATGGGCTGCATCTTATTAGCTACTGCAAAGATGTTAGTACGTCTGAAATAAATACCTAATTATGCTTTTGAAGAGAGGGGTTCTAAAGACTTCGGTATGTTTGTGCTAATAGAACAGTTCATTTGCAGATTTTTCTGCAGAAATCAGCAGTTTGAGGCTTTTTTTTTTCTCTTTTAAGAAAATAAAAACAAGGGCTGAATATACACGGAGAGGTTTCAATAGCAAGTTCTTGTTCCACTGGCTCCCAGGCTGCCTTCGAATTATGGGGTTTTGTTCTCTGCGCCCGAGCGAGCGTCCACCTTGGAATGACCAACACTCTCGGCTCAATAACACATTAATACAATTAACTGTTTTAATCAAATGACCATGAAATTAAATATGTTCCTGTTCAGAGGAAAAAAAAAAATAGATATCCTCGCGAAAATATATTTTTTGAGTCCAACGTGCTCATATTTTTTAACATGACTGTTTCATTATTTGCTATCTGCATCTCAGTCTCTCTCTCTCTCTCTCTCTCTCTTTCTCGCTCTTTCCCTCTCTCAATTCCCAGTGCAAAATCAAAATCTTATGTAGGTCATTGATTTTTACATCCGCAGACAATGGACACCAGCAACTTGCAGAAATCAGACCATGCCATTCGGAGATACTGCGCAAAACAGAAAGCCACACACGCTCTGGGGGAGGGGCGTGGGGGAGCATAAACCCGCCGCGTCAGGCTATGCTTGGGGCCAGAGGCTGGCAGGATCCATACGGAGTCCATTTTCCTAATGCCGAGCATTAGCTTCATGAGGATGGATTATGCTGCTGGTGTAATATACACAAACGGTGATGATAAATTCTAAACTAAATGTATACACTGCATTTGGAGCAGTGGAGAAATTAGTGGTAAGTGCAAAAGTTACAGTCTGAGAAACTGGGAATTACACGTTACTATCTTTCTAAAGTAACTGCCACTGGATTTGCAATCGCTCTTTTATTTTACTTTCTAAGATTACTGAAATGGTATGTCTACTAATATCCAATTATCTGCTTCACAATGTTTTTTTCCAGATGAATGTTAGAGCCAAAGGTTAAAGTCCTGAGCGAGTGTCCAGGAGACTGTTCCCATGGTCGGAGACAGTCTCAGTTCCCCTAGCTGACCTCCAGTTAACCTTTAAATTGACCTAGAACGAGTTTATTTTCCTTCTCCTCACATGGATGGCTGTCTCAGGAGAGGGGACCCCTCTTTTCCTGGGTGGATAATTACATTGTGGCTGAAATTTGCTTTCAACTGCACAGTACTCCGTGTCACTCCTTGTTGTGTTGACAAGTCTCCTTCTGCAGGCTTGCTCGCACACAGCCTGTATCGTTGTTGCCCCGGAACCAGGTCCTCGTCCCCGCTACCCATCCCATTCATTCCATCAGCACACCTGCTCCGTATCCGGTCCTGGTGGGCTGGTGGACGCCGTGGATGCAGCCCACTGGGAATCACGGCAGGCGCTAAGCCTCTGTCCTCAGGGAGCTTCCTCTCTAGCACCGTGGTCACAATTGTTGAATTTTGTTTTGGTGCATGCTGCAATAGAGGATCAGTGTTTGCCATGGGAGAGTGTACAGGACGACAGCCATGGATGAGGGAGGTGACAGCACTCTCATGTGCCAGGTGTCATGCTTGGCACTGCACACGTCTGTCACCTCAGATCAATATGCTCTCTGTCTTCTCCACGGGGAGGCCATTGAAGCCCAAGAGAAGGGGTCCATGGACAGGGCAGAGAGCTCCAAATCGGAGGGCAAAGCCCCGGGTGACAGGCACCATGCTCCACTCCTCTCCAGAGACCGAGAAGAAACACCAGCCGCGAGGGAAAGGAATTCGCACATAACTTATGGGGTCACGGGAGGCTGCAGTGAAAGCTCTGACGAGCCCAGCAGAGTGCTCTGAGAGGCCACCGAGTCTGGGGCTAGACACCCAAATAGATGTGATTATGGGCACCTGCTTGACCTCTCCCCAAACCCCAGGCCCAGGGCAGCACATTACCTGCATCAAAAAGCCCCAAGGACGTCCCTAGGAGCTGGGACACCTCATGGTGGCTACTGTGAAAGTTCTCTGTGGTACTCCCTCCATTTCCCATGGAGCTTTCCTAGGGCAAATAATACAAGACCTAGTCAGGTGAACAGGAAACAAGAACACCCAGGGGGCCTAATCGCTGAGGCTGCCAGGGAGAGGAGGAGGAAGGCGAAGTTAGGATGTTCCTGCTCCCAGTGGTGCTCATGGCTAGGGGAGAAGGTGACGGGAGCCCCTCCTTCCTGACCTCCTGATTTCCCTTTAGGGTCAGAGAAGGGCAAAGTCCCCACCAGCCCGCACATCCCCATCATAACAAAAGGTTGGGCACTTACCTATGTACCAAAGGGGATAAATGGCTTATTGAAGATTGGGGTTAAATGGTGTATCTCATCCTGCTTGTGGTTGGGTCCTCCCACCATTCACGGTCCACTCAGAACCACCACCCCCCATGCAGCCTTCCTTGATTTCCCTGCCTGAAGTAGCCCCTCCTCCAGCTCTCCTCTCGGCACTTATAACTGTCCCAAATTTTTTCTTAATTTGTTTACTTGTTTATTTCCCCTTCCTTCTCACCAAATGCAAGCCCTTGAGGGAAGGGACCAGGACAGCTATGTGATTTCACAAAATGAAAATATAAGGCCCCTTGTTCAAAAATTATGAGGAGTTTCAAGACGGTGACATCAGAGCATTAAACCAGTGAGGGGCCCTTCTGAGCGGGGGTTTCTGTGCGACAACACAGGTCGCAGGTCCTTGAGGCCTCCTTGGAAGGGACCCTGTCCAGCCCTGACTAGTTCACTGCTGTGGCCGCAATATTGCCGGGCACACAGCAAATGCTCCATACATGAAGCGGGAACGTCCCACCCAATCTGGTGGCACTCTTGTTTTCCTCATTATCAGACGAGATGAGGCAGAGAAGCTCCGTCCGGGGGATAAGCCCAGCGGACGGAACGCTTCATCAGAGCAGAATCCAGGTCTCTCGTCACCACTGTACCTCCCAATGTGGGGAGAGTGCCTTCTACCGAATACTAGTTGGATGAATAAATGAGTGAATGAATGAATGAACAAAATATCCAAAGCACCGTGGTGTTCAGAGAGGGGAGAGATTACTTCCATCGTGGGAGGACTTCAGGACTTCCAGGGGAGAAGGGAGCTCTCTTTCTAGTACTAAGAAGGTGTAAATAGGAGAGAAGCAGGCCTTCCAGACAGGGGCATGGACTGAGGAGCTCTAGCTGTGCTCTGGGGAGCAGCGGGGAGCAGACTGTGCAGGAATGTAGTGGGGAACACAGCAGCCCCTCCCTTCCTCTCCAGCGGGAGTCGGGACTCCACAGGGAGGTCTTCTCCACCAGCAGTGTCACAAGCAGGTTAAGTCCAGGGTTGGGACGAGGCCACTCTGATGAATCCATCAGATGCGTGGCTTGTGCGCATTGGCATCCCCAAAACCAGCAGGGAATTCTTCATGGACTGTTGGAGTTTGGAGGCCCTGGGATGTCTTGGCCTGTCTAGGATGCTGGGCGTGTGAGGAAAGGCATTTGGGGGTCAGTAGGAGTGAAATCAATGGGGAGCCGAGGGAACCACAGTGGGCAAGTTTCAACATCTCTGAATTTTCCAGAGGCTCATTTGAAGATGTGAAGATTGTATCCGGTCTGCATGAAGTGCTGGGTGGTGAAGGGAGACACGTTCCCAAACTGACCACATAGGTCCACTCTCATTAACAAGAAGGTGTTTTTGGAAAAACCTTCAGAGTTCTAATTGTGTTCTTAATCATCTTAGGGGAAAGGGCTGGGTGTAGCTTTGATTTATTCTTGGATTTATATTTTAAATAAAATCTCCAAGGACACCATCCAATGTGAATGACTTTTAGTCCCCAGCACATGGTGCTGGCCTCCAAAGACCCCTCCCTGCCACTTCCTGGACACTGTCTACTCTCCCAAAGAGAGGTCAGCTCCCTTGGGCCAGTGCCGAGGGATTCTCAGTTGGCAGCAGAGCTGGACTGTGGATGCCAGAGGGAGCAGGGTTAGAATCTGGCAAAAGGAAACTGGTCATCCTTGGCCCCAGGACTCCGTCATTGTCTGTGAGAGTGTGGGGACTCAACCAGCTGGTTGAGTCAGGCTGGTCAATCCTTGGCCTCTACGAACACATCATTTGTTCATTCACCATTCATGGAGGTGGGTGGGTTACGATGAAGCCAGTACTATGTGTAAGATATTGTGATGGTTTCAAAAAAGTTAATATAGTGACCTTGCAACTGAAGTGCACTAGGATAGGTGACATTATAAGGACAACAAGGGACAAATAGCACGGGTGGAGAGAAGGGAAGCCTGAGGGTAGCAATTGGGGAAGGCTTCCAGGATGTGCCAGCTGGAAAGGCTTCCTGAGCATCCACGGATCCAAGTCCAGGGGTGGGCCTGGCTCCCCTGGCCCACTGGTCCAGTCTGGGGGTCCAGCACACTCAGTTTCCAAATGAGTCCTTTCAACCTTCGACAGTGCTCTCTCCCCAGAGATGGGTCCCAGCTAGAGAAACACTACATTTTGGGGAATAGTAGACACTGATGGAGGAAGCGATGAGATGGAGCTTGCGGCAGGAGGGGACCTGACAGAGGGGGGCATTGGAAGAGCTGCCCCCAGATGGAAGGAACCTTTCAGCGAACAGAAATTAGCTCTGATTTCTACAGGCTTCTGCGGCCAGATTCTTTACATTTAGGTTCATTATTATAGCCTGTCTCCCCCCAACCCTCCTCCAGACTAGATTAGATTCTCATCAAAAGTTGGGGGTGAGGCAGAGCATTTATGCAGATCAGTCTCCGTTCGGGCGTCGATGGTTAACCCGGTAATATACACTTCATTCCCCTCCACGGAACCCTCGGAGGATCAATGGAAGGATTTAACTACCACACAACGGAAAAACATACATTCCTGCTGCCTCGGAGCAGCCATCGGGAGGCTGTGTGTGTGTTTCCCTCATTATTTGGATGTGCCGTTTGAATGTTGTGATCAGTGATTCAGTGCACATGATTCATCAGGAAGACATTTGCTCTGCAGACATGTGAGGAGCTGTCTGCCTCTTCAATCTCACTGACAGGGCAAAAATGCTGATTTATAGTAAATCATTAAAATCTGCTTATTATGGCACGGCTTGTTCCTCTTCCCCACTTCAAGCCCGCAACTTGATCTGCATCGTGTCTCTTACAATTTTATACTATGGCAAGCAGTTACTTAAACAAGAGAGGAAAGATCCTTAGTCTTTATTAGTGCATGTGAAAGGAGATTTTGTTTAAAGAAGACTAATTAAGAATGCAGACTATTTTCCTTCTCAGTTTAAGGGAAAAAATAGAGATTTAAAATGTCTAAGCAGAACAAAGAATTACTGTACTAAAACAATACTTAAAAATGATGATTTGGTGCATATTTTAAATCATCATAAAATATCAGTTCACATGTTGCCAAAATTATTGGGAAGGCAGGGGCTTGGGGCTGGTGGCCTCAGAGTTTGAACTGGAGGGAGGCCATGTGGATCTCCGTATAAATGGACACCAGGAAGAGGATAATGATATTATTGTGTTCAACTCCAATATTGTGACAACGGTAACATTGCTTTAAAAATCATTTGGAAAGTTTTGTTCTTTAAAGGGAGAGATTTAAGATTTGGTGGAAACATAATATGGGAATGTGTTGCTTGCTAGGTAAAGAAAGAAATAACACAAAGAGGTCTATATTTTGTATGTGTTACTTACAGTAAAAAAAAATTTAATTTGATGCCTGGGGACAAAAATCCTTGCCACTGAATTACAAAGAAGTGAATAAACTGACTCAAAATTAATCCATACAGATCTGTCCCCTTAATAAGACTAATTCCAGAGAACAAAGCAGAGCATAATGCATTTTAAATTAAGTTGGAAAATGCATAATTTATATTTGTTTTATTTCTTCATATTTTAACACAGGTGCGTTCCAGAATGCTAAGAATCAGAGAAGGGCGTGCTTCTGTGCACGGTTTTTCACTTTTTAAATCGAACTAATATTTCTCTTCTTCTTCAGGAGGTGAGACAGAATCTGACAGAAAAGATGAACACAGTGAGAACCAAGAAAGAGTATATTTGGTTACATTTAATTTTAAGGACTCCTAATTCCTAATACAACATTCAGAAATAGAAAAACATACTGCATCAATCCAGATGGAAATCATGTTTTCTTTTGTCTCAAGGAGCAGTTTTAGGAGAAGGTGGACAGGGCAGGGGCTCAGAGGAGGAATGGCAAGGGTTCTACGTGGAGTGGCTCGGCGGAGGCCCCTCCTGCTGCCCAGGCTCCCTGGTGGCCAGAGGAGGACAACGCGGCGTGGCAGGGAGACAGCCCATTCCTCCAAGCACTTTGGCTGGACTGAGGGCAGCCTTCTTCTCTTCCTTTCCAACCAGTATACCTTCCCTTCTCTCTCTCTATTCCACACTCTCCCCAACTTATCTCAACTTGGTGCCCTCCCATTGTTTTGACAGCATCCCAAATTTATCAACAGCTGCTTATAGCTTAGCTTAACTCATTAACTAACTCATTTTAGCTGAACTCTTTTGTAAATTGTGTGTTTTTTGTTCTTTTATTTTTTAAATCACAATCTAGATACAATCTGGAAATAGCTACTAAAACCAAATTAAATGCCTTAAAATTATTCTTTAAAATAAGTGGCTCTTAGGAGAGACCTTTGCTAATGGTTAAATTGTAAGGAATATTTAGGTGAAAACAGACCCAATACCTGCTTAGCTATCGAGCAACTACTAGGTAACAGGTGCTGGGCCAAGGGGTCTGCAGACACCATCCCATCTGCTTATCACCAACTCGCTGGAGGCGGGGCAGAGTTGCAGCCTGTACATCTCTGAGCCCCCGAGCTGAAATTTGACTCCGGTCCATCTGAGGCCATATCTGTGACCATCATCACTGTGAGCTCTACAGTCTGGACAGACGTTGAGAGCCGTCTGAAGTTTACCAGTGCACTGATGGTCTGCAACCACTCGACAGCTCTGAGGGCTTTGTGAAGCAGAACCGACATTGTCACAGGACATGGGCCGCTCACTTTTAGAGGGAACCAGCAGGAGACTTTTCAGTGAGTCTGGCTTTGGGGCGTAGCTCTGACTTTCTCCTTGAGAGAGCTCAGAACTTCTCTCATTTGCATCCAGAGAAGAAACCGTCGAAGGCACTGCCTGCTGACCTGCCAAGGCTGCATGCCTCGCTTCTGGAAGGTTGGCCGGGATGCTCCTTAAAATAGGCTGTTCCAGCACGTTAGATTTAGGGTTCCGGTACATGAGAATGAATTAGAAACTGGACAAATTTTTATTCATGTCAAACGTTGATATTTGACAGATTTGTTTGGATCAAACCTTAATTTTCTTTCGTTTGTGATCCATGTTAGTTGTATTTTTGCTGGATGAAGATGGCCTGGTGATTTCCGGGTTTGCAACGTCACTCTTGTGTCCTAGCGTCACCTTTCCTCCCCGTCTCTGCTGTGGCACACATTTACCTAAGCGTACAAGTCTTGTCCCTTTGTCTCTCCCCCCACCTTCTTCACTGTCTCCACTGTCTCTTCACCACAGTTGATCCCAGGAAGGGGAGTGAGGAGGGCGTTTTCACCGATGAAGACAACGATCGCACATTGGGGACTAAACTTCCTCGGAGTCCAGCAGTTGGTTTTCTGCTGCGGTCGGAGTTTGGGCTTTGTCTCTGCTTGCACCACTGCGGTGCCTCAGTTTAATGTCCTTGTGCAGTCAATCTTCCCATGTCTGGGCGACCAGGGCGCTTCCAGTCTGCGTCCGTGTGGGGAGTGGGCAGAGGGCGCGCATGCGCAGTGGCTTCTGCACCAAAGACGGTAATCTCCCTGTCTGCACATGAATTCCGCGCCTCCCCCATGTTCTCCCCAGATGGGCATGTGGTCGATGCCCGGCCATACTGTGCCTTTACCTGGACCTAGTATCCACTCCTCTGCCCATTGGGACAGGTTTCAGGTTCCCTGTGCTCTGGAGAAGGCTGATGACAGACTCGTACTGGCCCAGCACCTCCACGGGGCCATCAGAGAACAGAAGAAGGAGCCAAGATGTGGGTGTCATTACTGCAAGCCACATGTAGGTAAAACTCCAGTGGGCACGGTGTCTTTGGTGGCTGTCTGGTCCACTTTCTGGACCATTCCCCTGCTTTACCCCAGGCACCCAGTACATTCATCCCCTGCCTAAGTTTAGGGGACACATCTGATGCCTGGCCCGTCCACTCTCTTTGATGACACTGCCCCGTCCTGGGGTCCTTGCACCCTGGAAAGTAACCCTGAGAAAGGGCAGCGCTGATACGGTGGAAAAGGACCCTATGGAGGAATTTTAATCCAGCATTGCAGTTGTGGAAAGGTGAGTATTTGTGGCTACAAAGACTTTTCGGCAATTCCAAGAAATATTATGCATTGGAAAGAATACTCCAAAGAGAGCCAGGTGGAAGCCAGTTTCCAGTTCTGTGGTTAACGAGCTAAGTGAACCTGGACAAGTTTCTTTACTTCTTTGAGCCTCAGTTTCCATATTTAAAACAGAGACGAAAGAATGTCGTGTTTCTTTAAACACTTCTGGTCCACTGGCTTTTTCATCAGCATTTAAACATAAGTGCTCTCTCCCCACTGTCCCCCTACCTCCTGTGGCTGCAGTGAGTCTCCCCCAGCCCCTCACACTCCGGTTCCTGAAAGAGTTGTCTGTTCCTCTGTTGACGCCTTCTCGCCTCTTGGTCTCTCTCTCCAGTGCTCAGGCCGCCCTGGGACGCCTCCTACTCTGTCCCTGGCACGCAGCCACCTTTCACCCTTCCCTGCTTCTCTGGGGAGCTTGAACTGGTGACTGCTCCCTCCCTTTCTGCCCTCCACACCACCTCCCCCCTCGCTCACACCTTGCGTGTTGCTGTCTCCGAGGTGTGAACGTGGCCCTGGTCTTTTCTCAATCTGCGCATAGCGCTGTTGCTTCTTTTTTTTTTTGTACATTTTTAAAAATTATTTTATTGAGGTTATAATGGTTTATAACATTGTGTAATTTCAGGTGTACATTACTACCTATCAGTTTCTATATAGACTTCAGCGTGCTCACCACCAATAGTCTAATTTTTATCCATTACCATATATCTGTGCCCCTTTACCCCTTTTGCCCACCCACTAACCCCCTTCCCCTCTGGTAGCCACTAATCTGTTGTCTTTGTCCATGTGTTTGTGTATCTTCCACATATGAGTGAAATCACGTGGTATTTGTCTTTCTCTGTCTGGCTTATTTTGCTTAACATCATACCCTCAAGGTCCATCCATGTTGTTGAGAATGGGAAGATTTTGTCTTTTTCTATAGCTGAGTAGTATTCCATTGTGTATATATATATACACCACATCTTCTTCATTTGGAAAAGATGTAGAGAAAAGGGAACCCTCATACACCGCTGGTGGGAATGCAAACTGTTGCCTCTTTTTACTCTCAATTCCTCTCATGGGCTTAAACGACCCTCTAAATCAATGGCTGTTAGCACTTTGGGGATTACTTGGAAAATCTGACAAAAACTGTGAACTCTCCCTTCAGAAAGAGACATTGAATTTTTCATCAGTTTCAGGGGTTTCATGGACTCATCAAGGGCCATACAATAATAATAATAATAATATTGATAATGGCATCAACAATAACAATAATAGTAACTAGCACTAACTCCTCAAGGCTTGTATAGTGATATAAATAATAATAACAGCAACAGCAACAACAATAATAGTAAAGTTTACTAACTCCTCAAAGGCAATGCAACAACAATAAGGACAACAGTAATAGTTTGAATGGAAGATAATTCCTCACTGAGGTGGGAATGCACAGTGAAGGGAGGTAGAGCTGTTCCATAGACTTCTTGCCCAGGTGGGCCCCAGCTCCATGTGGTTGATGAGAATTCCTCCCAGGGTCCTTAATATCCTTGGTTAATAAGACAAGTTTCCATATCTATTGAAATTTTCTTCCCTCCCTCCATGAATATTTTCAGGAATATTTCAAGGGAGGGAAGGGGAATCAGGCACAACTCACTAGCTGCCATTTTAACTTCAAGATCTCTTATGCCTGCCTGAACTATTTTCATTCTGACAACAATCAGAGATGGTTACCCCAATTGTCCCCTCCCCCCAATAACACAGGAGCTTAAGTAGCTATCATAATTAGGATGTGACCAAAATAGACCTCAGACAAGGATCTGGGTGCTAGTGGTTCCTTTGGGATGTGATCCCAGGGAGCAGAATAAGGGACGATGACAGGGGAGGGAGGAACTCAATAGAGTGTGTGTTAACGAGGGTTTACCACTGGGGCAGCTGGGAACACTGCCATGGGGACCCTCGGAGAGACACTATACAACAGAACTTGTTAGGAATGCAAATCTCGTGCCCCTCCTCACTACCAGACCTACTAAGTTGGAGTCTCTGGAGGGGCCCATGACTCTGAGTTCTAACACGGGCTAACCTCTGAGAAGCACTGGCATAGGACCCATGACAGCATGCGTCCCCAGGGGTCAGGAAGCTGGCTGTTTAGCCAGCAGTGTCCCCCCAAACCTTCCAGCATTTTTGGCCTGCTCTGTGCAGATGCCAGGCAGCACCCAAGGCCAGAGGATGCCTCAGGCAGAGAGATACAGAAAGCCACAGGCCTGAATGGAAGGCACATGAACAACCAGGCTGTAGGTGGGCCTAGGGAATACTGGTGGGGCACTGATAGGTCTGCTTCAGAACCCATCTAGGTTATGGCAACTTCTAAGTTTAGTCCTTTCCTCAGTTCCAAATTCTGGATATATACACCTGGATGCCCCATCAACTCGCCCCAAACTGCGGTCAGTATACCCTCCCCAAGGTCCTCCTTCTTGTTCCTCATCACATCAACAGAACCACCCATCACTCCGTTACTGCTGCTCAGACCTAGATCCTGCATATGCTTCCCTCCCTTTCACTTCCTCAATCGGATCAGCGCTCTATGGCTTTCGCCCATTTCACCTCCTTAACATCTGTTCCATCCTTTAAGTTCTCTCCCTCTTCACTGCTACCCTTTATTCTGAGCCCTCATCACTTCTGCATGCATTTCTCAACTGGTCTCCATGCCACCACTCTTCTGTACATCAATCCTTTTCCTACATAACTGTCACTATGGTCTCCTTTAAGCACAGATCTGATATGTGGCTCTCCTGCTGCAATCTCTTCGTGGCTCCCGTTGTCCAAGGATGAAGGCATTGTCCTTGAACCCCTGCAGCACCATAAGTGGCACCCACACTGAACCCAATCATTCTTGAAGAAGTCAGGCTCCCCCACACCCCAGGCCTTCATGCATGCTCTTCCTCTGCCTGGCTTACTCTTCACTCTCATTTCCATGCTCACTCTTTTTTGTGGCATCTCATGTCCCTGCTGCAGATTGCCTCTCCTGTTATCTGCTGCCGCCATCCTGGCAGGGCTCAGACTCCTCCTAGAGTATTCCAAAGAAATCTGCGCAGTCTCCTCTCTTAGCAGGTATCACACTGTAATGTAGTTCCCTGGCTACCTGTCTGCCTGCTACACTGGATTATAAGCTTCGCAAGGGAATGAACCAGATTCCACTTATTTTTCAATTGGCAGCACCAAGAACAGTACGTGGTATGTAGTAGGAACTCAATAATTCATTCGAATGAATAAATAGATTAGTGAATGAAATGTGCTTTAGTAGGTGTTCAACCAAAGTTAGTTCCCTCCTCCATATAGTCTCTCTAGTCTTGCCACATTGGGAAGATCCCTAGGCTGTGTTTGAGAAGTCTAGTTTGAATGCTAGGGCATGCTATGCAACAGTGGTCACAGGGCTCCATCCTGCCCTCCAATTCCTATCTCAACAGGCTTTTATGGTGCAATTTTGCATCTTAATTCTTGTTTCAATTCATTTCAAAGTTTATATTTCTCACACTTGTTTCTGAAAAACAACTATTATTTATCATGATTGATTATCTATTTTTAAATTCTGGCCTTTCCCTTTGGCTGTGTTTATTTGTCATGATGGCCCTCTCCCAGGATCATGGAACATGTGAACCAGATGGGCATCTTTGCTCTGTGACTTCATGAGAACCGTTAGACATCACTAATAACACCATTTTCTTTCTTTTTTAAGAAAGCCATGAAGTCTAGCTTGACAATGTCTTTAAGAGTAGACAAAGGAAGATATATACAGACATTACATTGTAATATACATGACCAATGACAAAGTCTGCAATGCTTTGTCCCAGGCCAATTTGGCATCTTTTTCCATTCTAAGAGGAATGTACAGACAGTCCCTGACAAAATGTACAGATGGTCTCCAACTTATGATGATTCGACATGACTTTTCAACTTTAAGATGGTGCAAAATTGATACGCATTCAGTAGAAACCGTACTTCAAATTTTGAATTTTGCTCTTTTCCCGGGCTAGGAATATGTGGTACTATACCTCTTGTGATGCTGGACAGCGGCAGCGAGCCATAGCTCCCAGTCAGCCACGTGATCAGGAGGGTAAACTGATACACTTACAACCATTCTGTACCCAGACAACCATTCTGTTTTCACTTTCAGTACAGGATTCAAGAAACCACATGAGATATTCAACACTTTATCATATAAACTTTATGTTAGATGATTTTGTCCAACTGTAGGCTAACGTAAGTGTTCTGAGCACGTTTAAAGAAGGCTAGGTTGTTTGGTATGATGTTTGGTAGGTTAGATGTATTAAATGCACTTTTGACTTAACGATATTTTCAACTTACGATGGGTTTATCGGGCTGTAATCCCATCATAAGTCGAGGAAGATCTGTATTTAAAGTGATACGGTGAACCCCAAGATGCCAGTTTTCACATTCTCAGTGAGTGGCTGGAGTTTGCATCTGAATTAACCGAAATAATCTATAAAAGACTCCTTTTCGTGTCTAAGTTAAAAGGTAATGAGGGCTTCTGGTTTCAGCTCCAATATGAAAAAAGCTTGGAAGTCATTGTTCCTGACTTAACAACAATAAAAATTTGGACAAACTGAAAATCATCAACTGTTCTTGGACCCATCAGAGGAACGAGGTGGCAGGACAAAGCCACTTTGAAACCTGGAGAGAGAGGTGCATCCAAGAGATAGAGCAATAGAAATCTGCTTACCTGCAGCTGAAGCCACTGGAGCCATAAAGTGGTAGGAACCTCTCAAGGATAGCTTTTCTGACTTGCTGGGGCTGAGATCTTAGGGAGGCCCCCACAGCTTTATTAGTGTTACCTCCAGGAATCCCACCAGGTTCTCATGGTGACAACAGAGAAAGATTCATTGGGTAATACTCCCAAAACCTGCTCTATAACAGAGGCCTGCTCTCCAGGGAAAAGGACTTTGCCAGATAGCAACTGTGAAACTTTATCACAGCTGAAGGAAAGACATTCTTCCCTACGCCAGGCCCCTCCAAACTTCCTGTTGCACTAAAGGGGCTACAAGGATGAGAACATAGTCAATAAGGATCAGGGCTTTGAGAAAACTGTTTGGGAATGCTATAGCCAGAGAAGGGAGTAGGGGGCAGAGGGGAAAAAGCTGTGCCACCCAAGAAACACTTGTGAAGGTCACAACACTGAGAAACACTAAAATACTGAGATTTAATCAGAAAATTATAGAATGGTCCCCTCCCCTATGCCTTATCACCACACCCACAGGGCTAGTATAGTAACAGTGGATCACAGCTTTATGAGGTGCAAGATGCAGATTCTATCTGAGGAGGAGCCCACAGGGAAGCCCTAAGTCCAGAGGGGAAACAAAAACAAGGACACTAGAGGAATTTGAATGTCCTTGTACTTACAGCTACAACAAAGATGAAACACAGCCCAGGTCCTAGCTAGATTAAAATAAATCCTCACACCATAGGCCTATTTACCTCAGTGCCTATTGCCCATTACATGTCTGACTTTCAATAAAACATTGCAAGGCACACTAAAAAGCAAGATGAAACACAGTCTGAAGAGTCAAAACAAGCATTAGAAACAGACTCAGATATGACACATTTTGGAATTGTCAGACAAGGGATTTAAAGTAAGTGTGAAGCAAGACCTAGTTATGTTTTCAAATATTGAACACCATACTGAAATCTTTGTTTCTCTAATTTTAGAGAATTACTACTAGAATTAATGTCTTCATGTATAAATTTAATAGTATTTTGGTGGTGAACATGATGTAGTCCATGCAGAAATAGAAGTACAATGATGTACACCTGAAATTTTTACAATGTTATAAACCAATGTTACTGCAATAAACAAAACATTAAAAAATAAATAAATAATAAAATAAAATAAAATAAAATAATTAAAGGAAAAATGTGAAAAGAATTCATAATCCAGAGAGCATAAAATATAAAACAAAGGAACCAGTAGAGGAGAAGTACATCATTGGACAAATTGACTGCGTTAAGGTCCATCAGTTCAGTAACCAAAACATGACAATAAAAGTAAATGGGTTAATCTTCCCTATTAAAGACAGTATTTTTTTTCTTTGCTCAAAACCTCTAACTGCTTAAAAAAGAAAAGTTTAAAAGTTGACAAGGAAAAGCTAAAACTAGAAAAAATGGTGAAGGAAAGCAGCTTTCCTCATTCCATGCACTCTCCAAGCATGGACCTCCCTGTCCTTTGCTCAAGAGGGTAATTTGACCACTGTGGAGACCACACTGGCTGTCAGCCCAAAGGTGAGACGACATGCTTCCTGTTAGCACACAGAGGACTTCTATGTAGCCTGGAATCATCCTTCTCCCTGCCTGACCTGCAACCTTGCTTCCTATGTATCTCTTGCTTATTGCCTATTTGTGACCCTGTCCAGCATCAAAAGGTTTATGAGCAAGGTTTTTCCGTCTTTCAAATAATGTATCCTTCTCATGCCGTCTGAATCATTTCTGACCTCAGAACCTGAGAGTAGGTGGGCTTGGATTGTGTATTGTCAAGTTGGCACTGCTGCTCCTGTCTGAGGCTGGGATGTGCATTTCCCAGAACAGCCTGGAGTGTGAGAAGGAAGCAGCAGTCGTTATCAGAGGTTGGGGTAGGGAGGCAGGCAAAGTGACGGACAGATGCAGAGCCGCCTGGTGGGTGCCAGAGCGTCCTCACTCTGTTCTCACTCTGTGTCTAGTTCATCTTTCCGCAGTACCCCGAGACCACCTCCACTGCTTGGCTGCAGGTCTGCAGAGGCATAGTTCCCCAGAGGCACCTCTTCTGGGACCTCTCAGGAGCTCCCCTTGCAGCATCCCACCTCAGTACAGGTGCTCACGGCTTTTCAGATTTTCCCACGACTCTAACTCTCCAGCCAGTTGGCTGGGCAGAAGAGGTAAGTAATGGTTTCTCTGATCCTTTCACTTCCTGTCACCCCACTCGCCACTTCCCCAGATCCTCTCCTATTCATATAATTTCTCATTCTTACTCTCTTAATATCTGCAGTCGTTCTATTTTTCTGACTGAGCCCTGACAGATACAGTTGACTTCTGAATCTGTTTCACAATGATAGCTTCACTTTGTGCTATCAAACCCAGCAAGGATGGCCGAGAATCCACAGATCAGTCTCCTAGTTGAATATGAGAATAAAAGAACAAATGAAATTACCAATGAAAGAAAATTAGCAGTATTTTAAATGAATTATAAATTATGACAAAACAGGATTTATTCCAGGAATACACAGTGGTTTAACATATAAATAACATGTTAATATAATTAACCATATTAATTAATTATCCATCTATAATATGGTTGATTATATGTTAATGTGATCTTTACATGTTAAATCTCTTTGCATTAATTTTATTAATTAATAATAATTAATTTGGATTAATTATATTAATTTGTTAATATTAGTAGATAAAATATTCATATTAGTAATATGGTAAATAGTAAAATAATAATATTAGTAGATAAAAATAATAAATACATGATTGTAGCAGGCAGAATTCTAAGATGACCCCAATGAACTTGTGTAACCCCTGCCCCCTCACTATGGGTGGGAACTGTAACTCACTTCTAACTAACAGAATATGGCAAAGGTAAGGAGGTTGTGCAGAAGTAATTAGAGTTCTTAATCAGTTGATGTTGAGTTAGTCAAAAGAGAGGTATGCTGGATGGCCCTGACCTAATCAGGTGGTCCCTTTATAAAAGGATTTGGAGCAGAGACTCACTCTCCCTCCCCACCCTCTTTTGCTGGCTTTGAAGAAGTAAACTTCCGTCTTGTAAGGCCTGGCTCTATGTAGAGGCCCACGTGGCAAGGACCTGAGGGTGGCCCCTAGGAGCTGAGAGTGGTTCCTGGCCTACATCTTGGCTCCACTCTGCAGTTTGGAGCCAGTTCTGTCCATATATCTCTCTTCCTCTTTGTGGCAGAGGATTACTCTGGAACATCCTCTTCTCCTGGTGATGGCAGAACCACAAGATGGGAGACTGAACTCCACAGGTACACCTTTAACCTCTGCTCATATCCAGTCAGCTAACATCCGATTGGCCAAAGGAAGTCACAGATCTGTGCCCAATAACAAATGGGGCAGAGAAAGGTACTCTTACTCTATTAGGAGAAACTGCAAGGTCTCATGGCAAAGCGTGTGAATACAGGAAGGCCTGAAGAAATGGGAGGAATGGTGCATTCCACCACAATATCCAGATGGTATTTATTAGAATCCAACACTAATTACTGATTTCAAGGGGGAAAAATAAAATGGAAATAAAGAGAATGTCCTTATCCGGCAAAGATTATCTATCTTAAATTAAGATTTAACATTCTTTCAAAAGGTAAAACACTAGAGAAGGAAGCCCTAATCAGGTTTCCTGGACTTTGGTGGTGCATGGAAGCCCATAAGAAGCTGGGAGAGTTTTGAAAGCTTAGACACTCAAAGTCTGGGTATGGGTGCACGTTTGCTTTATCCAGAGGACAGAATGCACATCTTTCAGCAGATTTTCAAAAGGGCCAAGACCTTCTCCACACTGAAGAAAAATTAGGTAATTAAAAAGCACTGCACTAGAGGCACTAGAGGCCTTCTCATTAAAACCAAGAACAATATCACTAATATTAGCCAGTAAAATAATGCGAGAGAGATATGAGAAGAGCAGCTAGGAGAACAGGTGATAGTGTCATGATACGTCAATAATATGATTGTTCTGCTTATAAAATCCAAGTTCCTTTTTTCAAAGATGTAGGATTTTTAAACATCAGACTGCATTTTTACAAAGAATGAATTTTTACAAAGCAGGTTAAATATTAAATGAATATTTAACATGGCAGTGTTTCTTTGGTTTTCCTAAAGAATTTGTATTTAAAATTTTGATCAATCTAAAAGTCGATGGTATCTTCAAATGACAAAAATATAGTTCAAGAATGATTAAGAAAGTTCAGAAAGGTGGCTAGTTATAAAATCAAAATACAAAAAGCATTAGCTGTTCTGTATTCCAAAAATAACCAAACAGAAAATTAATGAAAACAGAAATCTATTCTCAGTAGCACTAAAATATATAATAACTAGGAAAAAATGTCATTAACCAGAAATATGAAAAAATTTATATGAATAAAATTTTAACGATACAAAAGATATAAAAGTACTTAAAATGATCAAATATATTGAGCTTTGATCAGGAAATATGTCAGGTTTTGAATATTGTGAAAGTGTCAGTTCTTCGCATATTCGTTCATAGGGTTAATAAAGATTCAATAAAGATCCAGCAGAACTTTTTTTTTAATTATTCATTTATTGAGATGGATGATGTGTGAGAACTTGAAACATTAATTCTAATGTTAATCTGGAACGAACAGAAATAGCCAGGAACATTTTAGAATGAAAGAGTAATAAGGAAGAAATTGTCCTAGCAGATATTAAAACAAAAACAATTTCAAAGCACCATTATACTAGTGCAGTTATGGAAAGGAAGAAAAATAAAACAGTCTAGATAACCCAGAAACTGAACCTAAGCTATCCTCCATGTTATACATGATATACTATGTTCCCTTGACTCTAAGACGCATTATTGATTGTAAGGCACGTTATTATTCTACGTACCAATAACAGAAGAAAAACTCCCAAGATGGAGTCTAACAGGGGAATTCGTATGGCACCAAGGGGCCACATCCTCAGTGTAAATGTCCACCAGGAAAAAACCCATCAGGCAGAATGGGACAACAAAGAAGTGTGTGTGCGTCTTGACCTTGACACTAGGTGGAGGGAGGAAAATACTTCTCCCCTGAGAAGTGGAACTGAAGCCAATACCCACCTAGTGTTGTAGTGTGATGTCCAAAGAGCATCAGGCAGTAAACACAAAGTGGTCTTGAGTGCACAGTGCCCCCAGGTGATGGCAGAAACAAATGGAAACCTCTGGAAGAACTAGCCTTCAAGTCAAGCCAGCAAAGACCTTCAAACACCAGCGACTATAAGGTCCTCTAGATGTCAGAGATGCTAACATGGGGAAAATCTGCGTTTTAGAAGCAGTGGGGTATCATAATGGGTATCAAATATCCATGGCCAAAGATAAAGATCGTGCAATAAATGGTGATGGAAATACTGTCTAGCAGTGTTTAATTAATTGGGAAATTAACAAATACTGGCTAGACCAAAGATAAAACAGAAAACAGAAACTCTCAAAAGAGGTAGAAGGAAACACAAATTTGAGAGCGGGAATTGCTTTTCCAGCCACGGAAGAAAAGAAGTGATGGAGAAGCACTGATCTCCTGGACTAAAACAAAATGTAAAATTTCTATACATCAAAAATGACCTTGAATAAATTAAAAGCAAGCAAAACTGGGAGAAAATAGTCACAACTTTTATGGCAAAAAGGGGATAGTAACTTGAATAACATCCTAACACCAATATGTATGAGAATTTTCTCCTTGGCAATTTTTATACCAGTGAAATGATTAGAAACAATTAAAAAGGGGGAAAGTGAATAAATTATGACTCATCTATACTAGAAAACATGTTTTTGAAGAAAATTTATTGGCACAGTAAAATTCTTTTAAAACACTAAGTGAAATAAAACAGGATACAAATTATAGCCAATGTAAACTAATGTATTTATATATCTCTCTCTCCCTGTCTCTGAATACATACAGAAAAATCTGAAAAAAATATACCTCTATGTAAATAGAGGGTATCTTTGAGTAGTGGCAGTATGGGTGATATTTTAGATTTTCTGCTTTCCAAATTTTTCTCCAGGAGTTAGTGTATTAGTTTTCTGCTGCTGCTGTAACAAACTACCACAAACTTAGATGCTTAAGTGACACATATTTATTGTCTTGCAGTTCTGTCTGTCTCACAGGACTAAAACCAAGGTCCAAGCAGAACCCTGTTCCTTCTGGAGGCCCCAAGAGAGGCTCTCTTTCCCTGCTTTTGCTAGCTCCTAGTGACTTTTCGCATTCCTTGTCTCTCTTGGCCCCTGCCTCCGTCTTCAAAGTCAGCAACAGAGGGTCAAATCCTTCTCACCCTCAAAATTCCCTCTGACTCAGCTGGAAAAGTTCTACACTTCTAAGGACTCATGTGATTAGACTGGATCCACAGAGCTAATCCAGGATAATCTCCCAGTCTCAAGGTCATAACCTTAATTGCATCTGCACAGTCCCCTTTGCCCTGGTAGGTAATATAGTAACAGGGTCTGAGGATTAGAGCATGGGCATCTTTGGGGACAGGGAGCATTATTCTGCCTACCACAGTTGGTATTATTTTTACATTTGAGAAACACACATGCACCTTATGTAGAAGGAAGTAGAGATGCATATATTATCTTCATCATCATCATCATCATCTGAATTTTTATCACCTTTCTCAAAGTCACTAATTAAGCCTTTGGAAACACAGCTGACTTTAGACCAGGGGTCTGAAAACTGTGGCCCACAGGCCAAATCCAAGCCACCAGCTGGCTGGTCATTAATGTTTTGTTGGAACACGGCTCCTCCAATTGCTTGCGCCCTGTCTACGGCTGTTTTGCGAGCTCAATAGCAAAGTTGAATAATTGCAATAGAGACGGTCTGGGCTGCAGAGCCTAAAATATTTGCTACCTGATCCTTTACAAGAAATGTGTGCTGACACTCACTTTAGATCATTGCTTCACAGTCTCAAGCTAAAACTGAATGTAGGCCCAGAGGATGTATTTTACCTTAGAGAGCTAATGGGGTCTCCAGGGCCGTCTGCCCAGCTCAGCTTTCACGGAGAAGATGCTGACACCCAGGCAGGTGAAGGGGTCCCAGCAGCTCCTCCAAGGCCACAGACTGAGCCTGCAGCAAGAAGACCCCTGAGTTTCATCTACCGCCTCCTGCTCTAGCATTTTTTTAGCAGGTACTGATTCTCAGGTGTCAATTTGAAGCTGTCTCAAATTTTAAAAAATAATAATAAAGCAAAGGCAAACAGAAAATATAAAAAATTTTTACAAACATGGCATCTATTGTGATGGTTAATTTTGTGTATCAACTTGACTGGGCCACAGGGTACCCAGATATTTGGTCAAACATTATTCTTGGTGTTTCTTTGAGGATGTTTTGGGATGAGATTAACATTTAAGTTGGTTGACTGAGTAAAGCAGATTGCCCTCTCCAATGTGGGTGGGCCTCATTCAGTTGGTTGAAGGGCCAACTAGAACAAAAAGGCTGAACCTACCCCAAGTAATGGGGAATTCTTCCTATCTGACTGCCCTTGGACTTGAGCTGAAACATCAGCTCCCTCTGGGCCTGGAGCCTGCTGGCCTTTGGATGAGAAATTACACTGTTGGCCCTTCTGGTTCTCAGGCCTTTGGATTCAGATTGGAATAAGCCATCAGCTCTTCTGGTCTCCAGTTTGCTGACACACTCTCAGGTATATATGTATGGTTCTCTTTCTCTGAAGAACCCTGACTAATACAACTATGGCTGCATAAAACTCCCTGTGAATGGTCCTGATGCAAGGGCTTAATGTCCCTGTGGACCAGGGAATTTTGTACCTGTGCCTCCAGATGGTGGCCATACAGGGAGCAGATCACCAAGAGAGACTCTGTAAGCACAGCTTAGAAGACCAACTTTTCCAGCAAGACTGTGATCTCTAACCAGACAAGGGCCATAAGTGTCTAGTTCATCACCAAGCAGAGAGGCCACACTCAGAAGGACCTCAGTCATTATTTTCCCTTAGTTCCTGCAATCCTGTCACTCCATCAGTGTTGTCCTGGGCTGTAGCTCTGAGTCAGAGGGGCTGTCATTAAACACATATTACAGTTTTATTATGAAAGTTATGCAAGTTCTTATGTAGAATTTTAGAAAACACTGAAAAATTTAAAAAAAAAGAAAGAAAAGAAAAATTACCCATAATTTCCTTTTAGAGATTATAGCTGAAAACAATTTGGTGTATATTCACATACATAAACATATTCCATCATGGTTGATACGGTTTTAGATATTTTTGCCATAAGCATCTTTGCTGCATAATTAATTGGCCGTAAGACAATTTTGCTGTGAAAGATAAAATAACTGGTTGACAGTTTGGTTTCAACTGGTTGACAGTCTGGTTTCACTTATCCATTGACGCAATACTCCCATTTTTATATTATATAAATCTTAGCTCCACGTGCCCCATAGAACTTTGAAACATCTATCAACGGGCCTGTGACAATACGCCAAGAACAAACAACAGTGTAGAAGGCTTTCACAAGGCAGTACAAAGGTCAGTTACAAATATGTGTCCTGGTGTTTGGAAACTGATACCTCACCTAATAAAGGAGGAGATTTTAGCAAAAAGGAAAAAGTGCGATAGATGCCGAATGAGGAGACAAATCAACAAACAAACAAAAAAAGAATGTACATTACTATGAACGAAAGTCTTCAAAGATGAATGCTTAGGTACAACCCACAAAATAAAATTGGTCATTAGTGCAGTATTGCCATGAATCTACACACATTTTAAATATATTCAAATATTTTGTATTTTACAATCGTCTTTTAAAATTGTTATTCATTTTTAATGTTTCGTTATGTCCTTTTTAATGTCCCTCTTTAATTTTTTGTTATCTTATCTTTTACAGCAAAATTGCCTTACAGCCAATAAGTTATGAGGCAAAGAAGCTTAAGGCAAAAGTACAGGACATAGGTCAATATACTCTAGTTTGACTAATCCCTGCCTGCTTAAAATTTAGGAATATAAAATATTCACTAATATGCATACAGTGAGATGAGTGTCCTTGTCATTAAATCATTGCCCTTTTCTGCCACGATCTCCCCACCATGAGCTAAGGGAGGTGGGAGTTTTAGTTCAAGGAAGAGCCACCTGTGAAAGCTTCTGATACAAATGACCAAGTGCCCTGCACAGAGACCACGAGGCCCGCTTCCTCTGGCAGAGCGAGTGTCTCTCAGAAACCACGATGGCCTCCACCACATCAGAGAGGCTCCAGGGCACCTCCACAACACAATTTCATTTTAACTTCACAGGGATTCTGGAAAAATTGACATGAATTTTTAAAAGGAAGGAAACTGAGTAAAGTAATTTTCCCAAACTCATTCAACTAAAGAACAGGAAGCTGGGCCTTGAAACATGCACAACAGGCAGAGTGTTAGGAGGGTCACTTTGAGGCCCTCATTGTCCTCAGTGCCCCCCCACCACATCAGACATATTAAAATGTACACACATCCGACATAATTTATTCATAATGTATGTGAGCGTTCCTTTGCAGTTGCTTGGCTGACATAAGAATTTGACATTGCAGATACACTTAAACATTTATTGGCTTCACTTTTGTAGGGTGTGCAGGGTGCTGGCCTGTTTGTCCTTAGATCCGCTCCTCACCCTGCCCTCTCTGCTGATGCCCATAGCCCACTTTCCCAGCTTCCTCTGTCCGCTGGCTCCCTGTTGGGTTTGGCCAGTGGGAGGCCCGGGGGTGAGGAGAGGAGGACAAGAGAAGCAAGGCTTTTGTCTCCCTCTCTTGTGTCCTGGCTGCATCTTCTATGTGACTACCTCGCACAGGTAGAGCCTACTATGGTCCCAGCTGCCCCTGAATGACCCTGCCTCCTGGATCTGGTGACACTCAGCCTGGGCGTGGTACAGGATTCTTGCTCTTGTCAATCTCTGAGTTGCTTCTCTCTCCTCAGTTGGCTTCTCAGCATTTCTAAGGTCTGTGAAACAAATTCTCTGCTGTCTGTTTTCCAAATTGGACCCTGGCAGATACATAGAGTTTTTGTTTTGTTCTATTTTGGTATGGTAGAGCCAATGGTCTCACATAGTTATATAACTTTGAACACTTCGTAGGACCCTATATATAGTTGTACACATAGTGTTAAATGATGAGTTCTCTGAGTGTCCTTCCTGAGAAAGGATGGCAACTGGATGGACTCAGCACACTACAACCCTTGATCCACTCACCCACCATCTGCTTATCCATCCACTAACCTATACATCTAGTCCATCTACTCCACCATCCATCCTTCTACATTCATCTGTCTACCCCACCACTCACATCCAAACATCCACCCATCTTCCATCTATCTATCCACTCATTCATCTATCTGTTCACCCATCCATTCCTCATCTATCTATCCATCCATCTATTCTTCCATCCATCTATCCATCAATCCTTCCTTCCATCTGTCCATCTACCCATCTTCCGTCTATCTATCCACCCATCTATCCATCCCTGATGTATCCATCCATCCATCCATCCATTCCTCCAGTTACTCAATAAACTTATATTTCTCATATACCAAGCTCCAGGTTGGAATCTGGGGTAACAGAAAAAATCAGGTGCAGTTCCTGCTCTGCAGGGGCTTGCAATCCAGTGGGAGAGATGGCCATGCAGAGTCAATTACTTTAGAGGTGCTCAATAAAATAGTAGTAGGTGCTCAATAAGATATTTGTTGAATGAGTGAGTGAACAGGTGCTATCAGGGAAGTAGCAAAGAATGTCTTGAGTGTTCAGAGGTGGTAGCTGCTCATGTGGCTCAGAAGGACAGGAAAGACTGCCCTTTGAGGAAGGGACAATTTGAGCTGGTTTGGGAATGACTAGAGTAAACCAGATGAGAAAGTGGAGGAGAATGGCAGCCCAGAGAGAAGGAATAGTGTATACAAAAGGAGGAGGTACAAAAAAAGTCACACCATCTTTCTAATAATTAGAAATCTATAGCATGATGCATTATTTCAAATACAGGGACTTATTTGGGGTGTATGTTATTACACTCACTTATGTACACATATTTAGGTTGTTCACAGAATTTCACTATTAAAAGCCTTAATGAATGCCATTGTGCCCTCTAGCAATTATCTCCTTAGAATAAATCCCTAAGAGTATGATTGCTGGGTCAAAGACATGCTTCTTTAACAAGAACAAAAGGTTGATTTCAGCTGGTAAAGTCCACTCCAGAAAGGTTACCAATTTACATTCCCTACAACAGTGCACGAGAACCTCAATTTTCCCACATTCCTGCTATTTCTGGGTTCTGTCAAACTTTTATTCCTTTCCAGTAGGATGGGTGAAAAAAAATGAGTCATTTTACTGTTATTAGTGCTTTTGATCATTAACACAGTGGAATATCCTTTGGTTGTATTGACAATTTGTACATTTTATTTTGTCATTTGCCTCTTTGTGCTTATTTTTTTATTGAATATTTGTCTTTGTCCTTTTGGTTCATAAGATTTTTTCTTTTTTTTTTTGGCAAATTAGGGTTATTAGCTTTTTTCTGTAACATGTGTGGCAACTTTTTCTTTTGCACTTGGTCACTTTTTGTTTGTGGATTTTTGCAGTACATGATTTTCATTTTTATGTGATCAAATCTATCAAATCTCTGCATCCTATAAAGTTTCTGGCTTTCTGAGAAAGCCTAGAAGGGCTTACTCCACCACATTATAAATTAGTCAGCCATTTCTTTTATGGTTTCTGTTAAAAGAAGTGAACTCAAGATCCAACTTAATCACCAAATGGCTGATTGATTATGCCAACATCCTTGATAATGTCTCCTGCAGTGTTTTGGGTTGCCATCTTTATAATCTACTAAATTCCTCCATGAACTTGGAACTATATCAGGACTCTTTTTTCCAATCACTCTGAAATTTCAATATGTTTCACCTACCCTGTTTTTAATACAGTCTTCTTCTCAGAAAGCCTGAGTTAGTGGATTCAGATCTACAAGCTCCCGAGTTACTTCTGTTCATTTAGTCCAGTGGTTCTCAACCATTGGCTGCCTATTAGAATCACCTACGAAGCACTTATGAACTGGGATGCCCAGGCCACACCCCATCTAGACCAATGAAATCAGCATCTCTGGGGGTGAGATGATTCCAATGGACAGTTAAAATCACTATCCTAGCTTGTGACCTACATGTCTGCACTAGTGTGACCCTATTTTAGTTACTGTAGCTTTATTGTGCATTTTATTAGCTGAGAGAGCAAGGTTTCTGTCACTCTTTTTTATTTGTTCCATATTATTATATGTTTGATTAATTTGTAATCACCATTGCAGTTTCTGTGTATATTCTTGCAAATAATGTTTACCATTATCAGTTTCCTGAAAAGAAAATCCTGTTTGGATTACATTGAATTTACACACTCAAGTTGAGCTCTGAGTTAGGCAGCTTTCCTAAACTCTCTGGTGCCCAGCTTCATCATCTGTTAATTAGGAATGCTGGTGCTTACCAGAACTCTAGATCCATCATTGCCCCCAGGCCAGCATGAGCAAGCTGCAGGGAAGGGACCACACCTCTACAGAGAGATTCTGTCACCTCCTCGCCCCATGAGACATGACCTTGGATGGGGCATGTGGTTGAAGTTCCCTAGTTTGATAGGAGAGAAATTGGCCCTGGAAAAAACTCTCCCTCCATCCCTGAGGTAGGCACTTGTGGCTGCGGTTGGACGAGCCTGGCGTGAGTACTTGGAAGTTTTGGAAGCTTCCACGTGAATCTTGCATAAGGTGACTTACAAAAGGAAGCAGTGGTTTGGGGGTTTTTTCTGGGTGATGTCACTATTGCACTTACCATAGCAGATTTGTGCTTGGAGGACAGGTCTCCTCAGATGTGTTGTCGGAGCTCTACCTTGTGTTCTGCTTGCTCCACTGGGTCTGCTCAGTGTGCTTAGGGGCTGGGTGGGTTGGGTGCCCCGTCAGAGCAAACTGGGTTCTCGCACGTGGAGTTTGGGTGCAGTCACCTCCCAGGATAAGTCCCAGCATCCTCATCAACTTGTCCTGCCTGCCTTTTCCCCTTGACCCCTCAGATGTGGAGAATGCAGGTGAAGGGTGTACTTCCTTTGTGAGGCCCCCTTGTGTCTCCTCCCACCAGACTCTTCCTGAGCCAGGCACTTGCTGAGACTGTCTGCTTCGCTGGATTGACTTAGGACCTGAAGTTTCCAGACCTGTAGCTTCCAGAAACATCAAGACTGGTCTCTCACATGGATGACCCACTATCAGCTTCCTCGGGTCTTGACTACAGGGCTAAGAAGCCCAAACCATACCCCAGACTTTGGGGGTCCTTTTTTTTCAAAGAAGGAATATGATCTGGGCTGAGCTGAAAGCAGATGGCTGTGGAGTCTAGGACAGAGCTGAGACAGAACTGGGGCAGGGTTGGGACAAGCTGGAGAAGGCTGGAGGTGAGAAGGAGGAGTGGTGGGGAGGCTGATGGGGGCAAGGACATTGATCCAGGTAAGTGATCATGAAGTCTGGATGAGGAGGGACAGCAGTGCAGAGATGTGAGCTGACATAAGGAGCAACACTGTGGAGACTGAGCCCACGGGCCCTAACCGCATCCCTCTTGCTGTGCACTTGCTCTCTCTCTCTTTCCTACTCTGTGAGTGTTGGAACAATGAGGACAAAGTGAGGTCGTGGGCATGTGTTGTGGGCTTGGATCATCCATTCTGGACCAGGTCTTACCTCTTGACCACACTGGGTGCTCTTCTCCTGCCCCAGCCAAGCTCCCATGCCTTGGGTTCCCCTTCATTGCTTTTACCATACGAGCTCGCAAATGTCTGTGTGGTCCGTATGTCAGCCTCTGGTCTCCATGCGCGTATTCCGGGGTCACACTCTTGGACACTTTCGGGGCTAGGCAGGTGAGCCCTGATGAGCTAGAGAGCAAATGCCACGCGTGAGAGCCTCAGCCACGGCATGGCTCCTGCCGCATGGGAAGGTGAAGCCACATGGCAAGGACGTCAGATTCATAAAAACCAACAGCAACAACAAAACCTAAACCCTAGGTGTTATGTGAATCTCCTGATTTTTCAATTTCATCTCATGCTTTTGGTTTTGCTTTTTTTTAAGTGGGCAGGTACGCACACACAGACACACACACACACACACACACGATTTTCACAACAGGATGCAGCTCTGCTCCAGAGGGAGCCCTTGAGGCCTGGACTGTCAACCTCAGGGCCTGCAGACCCCGGCGGGGGAGCGGAGCTGAGAGGCAGGCCTGGACTCTGGCCTCTCCCAGCGTGCCCGAAGGCTGCTGCCTCTTTGCTTCAAGTGTCGGGGGAGCAGGGCAGACATCACTGTCACTCCAATCATCCTTCCTGGCACATTGTCTCCCTCCCAGCCAAACCTCCCGGCTCCTTGGGGCACAGCACTGGTCTGTCTCTAGGTCGCTGTCCTCCCTACACTCCCATAAAACCCGAAAGGACCGAGCCTTGCCTTCTCTAAATAACTGAGTAGGAACTGCTGCCTTCTGTGCTCTTTCCAGGGACAGATGTCATAGAGAGAAAAGGTGCAGTGACTCATCCACTTGGTAGAATGGCAAGACTCAGCCATTCACGGGCTTCTCTATCACGCAAGACTAACAGCTTAAAGGCACTTCCGCCCTCCACTGGGGCAAGTCAGGCTCTGGTCCCGCATGAGCTGGCTGGGGAACTCCCAACCCATCCCCTGCCCCCCACCCTGTGTGGGCCTCAGGGCTGAGGCTTGGGAGGCCGTATTAGGAAGCCCATTGTGGCCATGCATCTAAACCAAGTTGTCCCCTACAGCTGTATCAGCAGTGTCCTAATGCCTTACCCAGAAGCCCTGTAACCAGCCTGGGTACGCACAGCCTAGTGCTGAAAGCTGGCTGCTAACAGCTCCCAGAAGCACCCTTCTTAGCAGAACTGCCCTCAGAGGCTGCCTTGCCCAGAGATACCTGGCAGCTTGTGCACTCCTTCCCAGGAGGGGCCGGGGTGCGAGGTGGGCATCCCCACCTGGTGACTGATATGAAGCTATGAAAGCTTGGCCCCTGAATTCAGAGCAGAACAATTCTGGAGACTGTTCCTCCTCCCAGAGCCACCCACATGCTCAAGCTGGGGACAGGCTTCAGCTAAGACCAGATCTTTGCTCGCCTGCTTCCCCTGCCCTGATCTGCACTCCCACCCCCAGCTGGTTCCCCCTGAGAGCTCCCCCTCAGTAAGTCATTAGCACCAGTGTCCCCCTCTCAGGCTCTGCTTCTGGGAAACCTGACCTAACACAAAGCAATGAGAGGAGCTTACAGTTCCATCCTTCTCTGACTTCTGTATTTCCTGCTTCAGGACCTGGACTTGAATCCTCACCAAACCTGACTACTCCCATCACCCAGCCAAGCTTTGACTACTCACTAGTGACGTCACGGGTAGAGGGTGAGTCCTTTCTCCTGGGTGAACATGGGGCCCTCACCTGGGTAGACAGACTGTGAGCAGAGTTGACTGAAGCCTGAACATCCCAGCAAGTCTGGAAAAAGCAGTGCTTCCCTGTTCCAGTATCTGACCCTACAATTTCCCCAGCTTGGCTTTGGGCTTTGAGGAAATGGTTTTAGGTTAAGTTCAGGAAATCCCACCTGGAACAGCAGAGCGACAGCACCTGGAGCTTGTTATACAGGAGTTGGCACACACTTGGCATCTCTCCAGGCTCAGAAGGTCTGTGGGAAATTCGTGGTTTAGGGATGTTTACAAAAGTTGTGTCTTCAGATGAGCCCGCCATGTTTCCTCATAGGAGGTCCCTCGGGGTCTCCATCACAGCCAGGCTGCCATGCCATAGCAGTTTTAAGCAGTGGCATTTCTGACCTCACCGAGGAGCCCGATGAGAAGAATGGTGGCTGTCCAATGCGTGTCATTGGGTGACTGTAACGATAATGAGAGAAGCCTTCTGCGTTTCTATGCAGCCTTAACTATGAAATCATTTCCCCACAGGCCCCAAGGGCTGGCCAAGAGAGTTTCAATCTCCACAGTTAACTTGACAAGCCCACTGCATTTCGTGATAACTTATGGAAGTCAAAGAGGGTCTGAACAACACAAAACACTTGACCTAGTGACTAGGAAAACGTCAGACCAAGAGGAAATACCCGTTCGTACATGCATCATTTTTAAAAACATACCCCTGCCTGTTCATTGAGAGGAAGCAGATCACCTTGGCACAGGGCAGCCCAGAATCTCTTCAGGAGAATGGACTGCTTTTTTTATGGGCATGTTTCTTTGGCTATTTCAATTTGCATATTTGAAAACAACTGAAAAAGCAATTAATTCAAATCTAAATAACTTCCATGCTCAGAATTATGTTTATGGTCTTCCAGCAGACAAATTTATGGGGACGTCTGGGGACTAGGCCTCTGACACAGAACAAGCATCAATCTCTCCCAGAGAATGGTCGTGGGTTTATTTCTAAAACTTGTGCAGAGTGAGGGAGCGAATCTAGAGTGTTTAAGACCTAATGATGATCACACACTTTAACACATTTCAATCATGACGTTGCAGGAGGCAGCAACCTTGGCTTTTCTTATAGTTCTAAGCAGGGCCATTCCCAGAGGGTAATCCTCCTTCGGAGAAAATAAGACACTGAGTTGGTTACAATCCCAAGGAGGCTTTCTGCACTGGAAGGATTTTTTTTTTAATACAATTTACACAGAAGGGGCTGGCTGCCAACATGATAATTGAGAAACACCTGGTGAAAATGTCTCTCTATTAATTGACAATGGCTTTCTCTTCTGCAATCCTCCTCCCTTGGAAAGAAAAAAAAACTATGGAAGAAAAAAAGGCAAAGGAAGAGAAAAGAAAAAAAAATGGCAAGCAAGAGGAATTGAGATGAGACATATAACCTTCAAGGCTAAAAGGAAACAAGGCAGTGGGGGAGTGATGGCCGTGTTGCAGTAGTAGGAGTGGTCCTGATGACAGCGCCACCCTCAACCCTGAATGATTTCTCTTGGGAAAAAGGGAAAGGAAAGGGAGTCCCAGGATCACCACTTTTAAAATCAATTTTCTGAGTTTGTGATAATCTTCCTGGGCAAACTTAAGACTCCAGAAAAGGGGTGGTCCCTCCTGCAAGAGGAGATGAATGGGCTTCTCTAATCCCAAATTCCACTGCAATCACCCATCCACCAGTCACCGGGCGTTGGCCGCATCCCAACATCTGCCTGGACTCCTTGATCTCACAACAAGCCCTAGAAAAGCAGGTTCACCCAGAGCACGTCCTCAGTGACCATCTGGGTGCATTACGCCCAGCGTAGATCAGAGCAGGGAGTGAGTCTCCTGATGGAATCTCTATATTGTTGCTGTTGTAGTAAAAGATGCACCTGTGTAATCAGCGTGGACTCGCTCCTGGAAAAGATAAACAAATACTGTGTGAGTTTCGGTCCTCTAAAGAAAGTACTTAGAGTGCCAGATCTGTGACTTTTCCGTGTATCACTCTGGTAGCTAGCTTAATGTCATGTATATAGCTGATTCTCAAAAAATACTTAGAAGATGAAAGAAATGAATGGAAAATAATTGAGTCTCTCCTTAAAAATATTTTGTTTCCTTATATAATTCTGGTTAAAACTTTAGAGCTGAGATGATTGAACTATATGACCTGGGAAATTCACATCCTCTCTCTGGCGCTCATTTTCCTCAAGAGCGACGTAAGTGAGGGGAACTAGGCCGTTGATTTTCACACCAAGATCTTTGGAAGCTCAGTGGTTCCCTAGAGGCGCTGGAGCTGAAGGAGAATGCATAGGCACAGATCTGCCACCGCAGCCTGTGCCTGGTCCCCTTACTTAAGTAGTACGATTATCTATTTTATTATTATTATCATTATTATTATTTTTTTGGTCTCAGGGCAACTCTACATTTCATTTATTTGCTGCTCACTTCCCTGTACTCTTATTTTATTTTTTGATTGCAACGTCTGGGTGATAATTAGTCATGAAGGGACTCAGTGACCCTGGACACTAGTATGGATGGAATGAGACCACTCTGAACCAAGGCTACACTGCTCTAGACAGGTAGCTGGCCAGTGAGCAGGTCCTTGGTAGCCTCTTGGAAAGGATGGAAGACTGGAGAGAAAACAGTAGCTTCTTTGCCTATTCCGTCCCCTGCTAAAGGCCCCCACCTCTCTCTCCTCTCCTCAGGTTTCTTTCCCTGTTTCTGATGTTTAATCCACAAGTCCCTTCCTGAAAATAATCTCTTAATTACTTATTGAAATCTTTTTTTCTCATCTTATTCTTATTATTTTAATCATATATACTAAGTATAATTTATATACAGTAAAATTCGCCAATTCCAAGTGTGCAGTTTGAAACATTTTGACAAATATATGTGGTTTGTAACTAACACCACAACAAGATGTAGAATATGCCCATCATTCTCAAATGTTTCTTCAAGCTCCTTGTATTAAATCTCTTTCCCCACCATGGCCCCAGGGAGCAACCACTTTCATTAGTTTTTTTTTTTTCCTGGAATTACATATAAACATAATTATAAAATATGTAGTTTTGTACGTCTAACATGTCACTTAACACAATGCTTTCGAGATTCTCTCATACTGTTGGATAGTTAATTCCTTTTTTATTGCTGAGTAATATTCCCTGGTATGGATATACTACAATTTATCTATTCACTAGTGGATTGTTTCCAGTTTGGGGCTATCATGAATAAAATTGTAATGAACATGCATGAAAAAGTCTTTGTGTGGACATATCTTTTAATTTCTCTTATGTGAATACCTAGAAGAATAACTTCCCAGTTATAATGTAATTATGTGTTTAGCTTTATAAAAAACTGACAAACTGTTTTCTCAATGTGGCTGTACCATTTTGCATTGTAAACTGCAATGTATGAGAGTTCCAATAACTCCTCATCTTGGTCAACACTTGGTATTTTCAGGCTTTTTAATTTTAGCCATTCTAGTAGGCATGTGTAGTATATCCCATGGCTTTAAATTACATTTCTCCAGATTGTATAATGGTGGTTGCCAGGGATTGGGAGTGGAGGATATGGAGAGATGTCAGTCAAAGGGTACAAACTTTCAGTTATATGATGAGTAAGTTCTAACGATCAAATGTACAGCATGGTGACTACAGTTAATAATACTGTTCTGTATATGTGAAATTTGCTAAGAGAGTAGATCTGAAGACACACATAAAAGGTAACTATGTGAGGTGATGTATATGTTAATTAACTTGATTATGGTAAATATTTCACAACATATACATATATCATATCATTACATTGTACACTTCAAATACATAAATTTTATTTGTCAACTGTACTTCACTAAAGCTGGAAAAGATAAATCGCATTTCTCTAATGACTAATAAGGTCAATTATATTTTCATTGCCTGTTTGCCATTTGTGTATCTTCTTTACTAAATATCTTTAAGGCTTAAGCATAAAGGCCCTTGCTAAGACTAAGCCTGAAAAAGGACAAGAGAGAAGCCTGAAGACACTCACTACTTGCTTAGCAAGCACCAGAAACAAGCAACAGTAATCGGCCACTGGAGAAGAGAAGAAGCATGAAGAGAGACCCCTTCTGTGGTGCAACTGAGCAAAGAAGGCTGAAAATCTGAAGGCAGAGCAGTAATTCTGAGAAATAGCTTCTGGCTCCTCAGCCCTCACCCAAGTACAAAACAGTGACAGACCATTGCTAATGGAAGTTGAAGCCTATGGTGCACTGAGGGTAACCATGGCAACAATAAAATCTAAACCCAGCTCAACTTCTGAGTAGATTGACTCAAACCTTGACACTCAGAGCCAAAAGAAAAAAACCAAAAAACATAGAGATGCCAATATCGAGGAATAAAGGATATTTATCTCAGTATCTACTGGTCCACACACAATGTCAGCAGTTAATAAAAAATTACAAGACATGTAAAAAAGTAACACAACCTCTCCCTTGTCCTCTCCATGAAAAAACAATCTGAAACAAAACACAGCTCACGGTCAGATTCATGAATGACTTGGGATCAATATACAATAACTTAAAAAAAAAAAAAAAACCCTGTGATTAATATGTAAAAGATCTAGTAGAAAAGATGGATTTTATGCATGATCAGATAGGGAAATTCAACAAAGAGAGGAAAACTAAAAGAAAAAGTCTAATGGATACGTTAGAAAATTTTTAAAAACATATGTTATCAGAGATGAAGAATTCCTTCAATGAACACATCAATAGACTCAAAACAGCTGGGGACAGAATCAGTGAGCTTGAAGATAATTCATTAAAATCACTAAAATTGAAATGCAAAGAGAAAAAGAAAGTGAAAAATAAAACAGAACAAAGCATCTGAGATCTGTGGGACAATATCAAACTGTCAAATATATGTATAAATGGAATCCCAGAAAGAGAAGAGAGAATAGGACATAAAAAAATTTGTAGAGGGAATGGTCAAGATTTAAAAAAAATAGAGATAAACATCAAACCAAAGATCCAAGAAGCTCAGAGAACCCAAGTCATGATAAATTCCAAAAGCAAGAACAAAAATGCCATCCTAGATACATCAACGTGATACTACAGAAAACCATGAAAAAGAAAATCTTGAAGGCAGCAAGAAAAAAAAGACTCATTTCATAGAGGAACAAAGAGAAAAAGTCTGCTACAGCAGCATTCTCATCAGTAACTATGAAAGCCAGAAGACAGTGGAATGGCGTCTTTAAAGTACTGGAAAAAAATACTATTAACCCATAATTCTATATCCAGCTAAGATAACTTTCAAAAAATGAAGGTGAAATAAAGGGTTTTTAGACAAAAAAAAAAAAATCAGAGAGAATTCACTGTTAACCAACTGGAGCTCCAAGAAATACTAAAGCTCTTCAAGCAGAAGGAATATGCTATCACACAGAAACTTGGATCTATATAGAGAAATCAAGATCTCTAGAAACAGTAAAAAGGAATTAAATATTAAAATTATACTTACCTTGTTTTTAATAGCTCTAAATATACTTGCCTAAGTTATGGGACTTAACATAAAAAGGAAAATGTATGGCAATAATAGCCCAAAGGAAATGAGCAAGGAATTGTGAGGGTACTAGTGTAAATTTCTTACTCTACACAAGAAGCACTATACAAATTATTTGAACCTGATAAATTAGAGATGTTATTGAAACCACAGTACAGCCACTAAACAGTTTAAGAATATGTATAACTAAGAAGCCAATAGTAGAGATAAAATGGAATCATAAAAATACTTAATCTAAAAGTAGACATAATGAGGAAAAAAAGGATAAAACAGGAGATGAAACAAATAGAACACAACTAACAAAATGGTACATTTAAATCCAACAATATCTATAATTCATTAAATATAATTGGCCTAAATACCCCAATTAAAAGGCAGAAGAGATTGTCAGATTAGATAAAAAGCAAAATCCAACTATAAGCTGTCTACAACAAAGCCACTTTAAATATAAAGTTATAGATAGGTTAAAAGTAAAAGGATGGGAAAACAGATTCAATGTGCCTACATTAACCTCAAGAAAGGTGGAATGGTTATAACGGTATCAGACAAAGTAGACTTTAAAACATGGAGTATTAAGTGATTAAGGAGTACATTACAAAATGATAAAGGCGTCAATTCACCAAGAAGACATAACAATCTCCATGTATATGTACATAACAACAGAGCTTCAAAGTAGAGAATGGAGAGTCTAAAAAAAGACACACATATATATGGTAAATTGATTTTTGACCAAGGTGCCAAGGTAATTCAATGGGGGAAAGGATAGTATTCTCAAAAGTGATAGTCTTTTCAGCAAAGGACACTAGAACAATTAGATATCTAATGGGAAAAAAACAAACCAAAACAAAACCTCAACCCTTTCCTCACACCACACACTCAAAATAGATCTAAATGTAAGAAAAAACTTTATGACCTAAAATTAGGTAAGATTTATTAGGTAGGATACAAAAATCGTAAAACATAAAAGAAAAGTAGATAAATTAGATTTAATCATAATTGCAATATTTTGCTCTTCAAAAGACATGGTTAAGATAGAGTATGAAAAAAAAGATGAGTGAAAAAGAAAAATTCCCAATGAGACTGTCATCCAAATGTCCATCCTAAAATCTGTACCAGAGCCTTTCACAATTAAGAAACCTGACCAACAATATAAGAAGAATGTATGTGTAAAAAAATTTGATTACATGAGGTACAAACTGGCAAATCGTACTGCCAGTTATGTGGATAATATATCTTTTTTTCCTTCAAGTTCAGCTTTAATTAAACCATAATCTTAGAGACTATAAAATAAATTAAACAGAATCAAGTGTTTGTGGGAGAAAAAGAATGTGAAAAAGCAAGCCACACACTGGGAGAAAATATTTACAAATCATATATTTGTACCCTGAATATATAAAGAACTCTCACTGCTCAATAATAAGAAAAGCAACAATACATATATTTCTAAAAAGGACAAAAGCTTTGAACAGACACTTGACTAAAATAGATATACAAATAACAACACATGAAAAGACACTAATCTCATTTGTCACTAGGAAAAAGCAATTTAAAATCTCAAAGAAATATTACGACATACTCGCTAGAATGGCCAAAATTAAAAAGCCTTAAAAATACCACGTGTTGCCAAGGGTGTGGAAAATACATTGCTAGTGGGGATGCCAAAAGATACATCTACCTGGGAAAAAAACTTTGTTATTTCTTATGATGTTAAACATAGACCCACCATCCAAACCTGCCATTCCTCTTCTGTGTATTTTTACAAGAGAAATAAAAACATATGTCTACCCAAAGTCCTATAAGTATATATATATATATATATATATATAGCACCTTATTCATAACAGCCCCAAACTGGAAACAACCAAAGTGTCTATCAATGAACGAACAGATTTGTTTTATCCACACACTGGAATATTGCTCAGTTATGAAAAGGGATGAACTAGTGATAAATGCAATATTATAGGTAAATTCCAAAAGCATTATGCTAAGTGAAAGAAGCCAGACACAAAAGACCACATAGTGTATGATTTTATTTATATGATGTTTAAAAACAGCGAAACTTTAGGTACAGGAAACTGAGGAGTGGCTGCCAGGGACTGGGGTAAGGGAGGAGGAGGTTGACTGCAAAAGGCAGGAAGAAACTTGGGGGATTGAAAAAAGTGTTTTGTATCTTGATTTTGTGGTAGTTACACAATGGTATATGTGATACACTACAACGAACTGTATCCTTAAAAATGATGACTGTTGTAGAATGTGAATTCTACTTCAATAAAAAGCGGTAGGAAAATATATGTAAATATAAAAGCATGCCAATTTCAATAGAAATTTAAATAACAAAATGACAGCTATGATCAATATTTTAAAATGTGATACAAAAATGACTGTATCAAACAATTCTTTAATTCAGACCTCCAATTCCTCAAATATGCCATAGCACATGGGAGTGTTAGACATTTGTTGAATGAATAAATGAATGAATGAATCATCACTATATAAAAAGGGAACCGACAATATAAAAACACACAGAATTGGTGCACATCATGGTACATGCCACGAGGCATCTCCAGTCGCAGTGGAGATGGTGACATCTCCATGACATAGATCAAGTAGAGCCCTGCAGAGACATTTGGCAGGACAATCCAGGCTCCACACAGCTCTTATCCTGGTCTTCGTGTTGTCACTTAAAGCATCAGCTTTTGTTTTCACTAATAAGGTACACATTTTACGTTGCTGTTCGACTTCATTACTTTTTATTCTTTGTTATTTCTCTCTCTCTCTTTTTTTAACTTCCTTGGAATTTTTTTTTCTGTTATTTACTTCCTTGTTTATGCTTACCTTTTGTTTTAATTTAAGATTTTTTGTTTTGTCTTCTTAAAATGCATTTACAGCTATATATTATTTTCTGAGTGCTACTTTGGTCAAATCCCACCTGTTTTGAAGTGAAGCGTATTTATTGTTGTTCATTTATAACTTATTCACGATTTGAGAGTTTTTTTCTTTAAATCAAGAGTCATTTACATGATTTTTTCCAGGTAGCTCATTGCTTCTCCTCAGCCCCAACCCCCAATGCACACACTTGCCTTCTTTTGATATTAATTTCTTATTCTACTTCATTATGATTAGAAAATAACAGCCTGAATGATTTCTGCTTTTTTGTAACTTATATGAAAATTTGGTGTTTAATATATAACACAACCCTATAAATGTTCCACGAGTATTAAAAAGTTTGGGGATGGGGCCGGCCCTGGGGCGTGGTGGTTGACTTCGGCACACTCTGCTTTGGTGGCCCAGGTTCGCGGGTTTGGATCCAGAGCGCAGATCTATACCACTTGTCAGCCATGCTGTGGCAACAACTCACATACAAAATAGAGGAAGATGGACACAGATGTTAGCCCAGGGCTAATCTTCCTCAAGCAAAAAAAAAAAAAAAGTTTGGGGACATGAAAAAGTATGTTTGTGCATGTGTGACTGAGGCTTATTATTTGTATTGAGCACACTCTCTATATTCTTGCATATTGTGATTGACTTGATCTGTGTTTTCTCAGAGAGTTGTGTTGAAGTCCCCTTCTGTAACCACAAATTTGTCTATGTCTCTCTTTGCTTAAAAATCAATATTGCTGCATCTGTTTTTTTGGTTAGCACCCTTATCTGGATTTTCTTGTTTATTTTGTAAATCACTACCTTATGCACTATTTCCATCCCTTTTTATTTTCAGCCTTTCTGTGCCATTTTGTTTAGCTGTATCTCTGAGGACAGCTTATTTGATTACTGAATGTGAGAACCTGCCTTCTGGTAGATCCGTTAGATCCTCCAAGAAGCAAACACAGAGAAGAGATCAGACATGCACCACATTTATCAGGGGAGTGCTGGTGGAGAGTAAAGGGCCAGAAGCAGGAGAAGGCAGGAAGGGACTTTAGATAGGAAAACAGGTCTGACCCCTATGGAAGCATGGGGGAAGGAGGGAAGACTGCAGAGGAAGAGTCTCAGACTGCTCCACAGGTCCGAGAAAGTTCCAGCCTGGCCGATGGGAGAGGTGGAGCCAAAGTTGCCTGTTCCAGGAGGCCCATGTCCTGTAGACACGGCCTGCGTGGGTACCCCTGGGAACTGCCCAGGGCAAGCATGGCCTTGGAGGGAATGTGGTGCTGGATCCAGAGAGGTCACAGGTGGTCCTGTCAGCCACTATGTTCCTATCACAGGAGATCTGAGTGAGTCTTTTATTCCATGGAGTTGATCACTATTATTTAAATACTTAGATTAATTCCTGTCACCTTATTTTATGTTTCCCATTTACTATGTTTTTTGTTTGTATTTCTTTCTTGCATTTTACTGGGTTAAGTTTTCCTCGTTGAATTTCACCACAAAAGTGATTTAGAAGTTGGACATTTTTATTATTCATCTGTCCATATATTTTTAATGAAAAAAATTTGTCAGAATAATGCATGGCCATGGCTGAAGAATCAAATGGTTCAGAAGACCTTACTCTTGTAAGCAAGAGCTTCAGCCTCTACACTCCTGAATCCCAGCCCAATTCTCCAGAAGTGAACCCTTTATCTCTTTAAGTCTTCTTATTGCTATTTCTATAATTCTAATTCATCCTTTTTCTTTATTGAATGTAGATATCATCTACTAACTTCTTGCTACATTTGAGTGGAGTTTTTGCTCAATTACATCACATCTTATGTTTCCATACTCTTCTTCCCAACATGCTTTTGTTACTTTTATCAATTTCTCTATTGTTCATCTCTGAGTTTGTAGCAAACATGTATATAATACTGACTATGTGTTGGGCACTATTCTAAGTGTTTGAGATAGATTAATTCATTTAAGGTGGATATCATTAATACCCCCCTTTTACAGATGGGGCCACTGAAGCATAGAAGGATAATGTGGCCAAGGTCACACAGTTAATAAAGTGGCAGATCTGTGATTCAAACCTAGGGAGTCTGGTTTCAGAGTCCATGCTCTTAACCACCACGCCATCCTCCCTGTCTCTATTTCCTATTCAATCAATTATGGGTCAATTCTTTGAATTAAACCTTTTGAATTCCAACTTTGTAAAATGTGGATAATAGTCCTCTTAATCTCCCTATTTCCACCTCCCAACCGCTTTCAAATGTACTTTTACTTTTGTTTTGCCAAGATTCATAACAATTACATTTTGCAATTTAATAAATTGGGTCTTCTGTGATTTATCTATGGCGTGACTCTACAAGTCAAAGGCTAATCAATGGTGTTTATTTTATTATGATTATATGAATGTTGCTGACAGCAGGACAAAGTGAAATATTAGGATTCATTTCTTTCACCAGGAGACCAATATCATGGCCACAAAGCCACTCAAAGAAGAATATGCCTAAAGTCAAGTTTAAATTCCTTCTCAAAAAAACCAACCTCACCAACTGTCTTGAGCATACCCCACAGTTTTGCAGTGTCTCAATCATTCTCCATAATCTTCCAATTGTCTTTTTCTCCAGCCGTCCTGCCACCTTGGCCTGGACTAGTTGCTCCCTGGTCTTGGCACTTGCAGGGATTCTGAAATAGGACATGGTTATTTCTAGGTTTGGACCCATTGTTTTCTGGATCCCACATCTTTCTCTTTCTTGGTTTCTTGGTTCTCTATCTTGATCTACTCAATTTTGCCAGAGTCATCCAATAACTTTCGGAAAAAAGCACATTTGAGATAAGTTTTTCAGAGTCTGTGCAGTCTGAAAATATCTTTCTTCTTTCCTCTCACTTGACTCATAGTTCACCTGGCCATAGGCTTCTAATTTGGGGATCATTTCCTAAGCCACCCCCAGAACTTTGAAGATCTTGCTTCGTTTTCTTTTCTAGCATCTAGTATAGAGGGATAGAGATATGAAGGGAGTCTAGTGCTTGCTCTTTTGTAAGGACATCTTATTTCCTTGAATATACTCACATGGTGTGTCTGGGTGTGGGTATGTTTTCATTTATCGTACAGAGTACTTCAAAATGAAGATTTCATTCTGGGAAATTTGTTATGTTTTTAATGTAATTTTAAGCATACATTTTTCTCGGTTCTCCATTTCTGGAATTCTTATTAGTCCAAAGGCATAACTTCAAGTTGAATCCACTATGCCTTTCTTATTTTTTTCTTTTTGAAATTAATTTAGAATAAAATTGACTTTTTTATGCGCATTTCTAAAAAAAATTGACACGTGTATAGATTCATGTAACCACCACCACAATACATATACAGAAGAGTTCCTTCATGCAAAAAATCTCCAGCACATCACCCCCTAGTCCTAATCCCTGGCTTCCACTGATCTCTTCTCCATCACTATAGTTTTGACTTTTTGAGAATGGTATTTAAATGGAATCATATAGTATGTAACCTTTTGAGACTGGCTTTTTTCACTCAGCATAATAACTTTGAAAGTCATCCAAATTTTTTCATGAATTAGTAGTTTATTCCTTATTATTGCTGAATAGTATTCCACTGTATGGATGTACCATAGTTTATTTATCCATTTACAAGTTGAATAACACTTGATGTGTTTCCAGTTTTTGCCAATTATGAATAAAGTTGCTACAAACATCTGTTTATAAGTTTTTGTATGAATATAAGTTTTCATTACTCTATAGTAAATACCTAGGAATGGGATGATGGGTCATATTTTAAGTGTATGTCTAAATATATGATAAACTGCTAAACTGGTTTTCAGAGTGGCTGTATCATTTTGTATACTTACCAGCAATATATGAAATTTCAAGTTGCTGCCAATCTTCCCAGTACTTGGTGTTTATTTTAGCTGTTCTAACAGATGTGTAGTGCTATATGACTGTGGCCGTTTCCCTCATGGTGACTGATGTTGAACATCTTTTTGTGTGCTTAATTGCTATATATATATTATCTTCAATAAAGTGCATTTTCAAGATTTTTGCCCATTTTAAAAATTGGGCTGTTTTTGTTCTTCCTGTCAAGTTTTGAGAGTTATTTATATATTCTAGATACAAGTAATTTGTTGGATATGTGATTTTGAAATATTTTCTCCCATTTTGTAGCTCATCTTTTCACTCTCTTAGTAGTGTCTTTCTCAGAGGAAAAATTTTAATTTGTATGACATCCAACTTACCAACTTTTGAAGTGGATTGTGCCTAAGGTTTCATGTCTAAGAACTCTTTCCCTAACCCAGGTCATGAAGACTTTCTCCTATGTTGTCTGAACAATTTTCAGATAAATATCAGATGACAACATCTTCATTATTCCCTCCCAGTGGAATGATTGGTTGGCTGGATGTAGACTTCTAGGTTCAGAATTCTTTCCCTACAGAATCTGTGGACCTTGTTCCACTGAATTCCTACCTGCAGTGTTGCTGATTATTTGGAATGTCCCGGCCAGTGGTGTGAAGGGGGTTCTAGTGAACCCAGCTCCTTTCTTCCTCCACTGCCTAATCCAAGCTACCAGACTCTCCTAAGTCACAGGGCTCCTGTGACCTATAGGAGTTGGCTTGGTGGCATGAGTCTTTGAAATCTAAGGGACCTGGCAGGGAGCATAGGTACTGAAGTCATGACCAGACAGCAACACTGGGGCCAGGAGGAGGACAGGGGTGTAAATGTGACCCGGGGAGAGCTGGGCTATGGAATTTCTTGAGGACAAGGGGTAAGCTGGGTGGGTGAACAGAGACTTCTCTGATCCTGATGTTGAAAGTGTGTAGGGGCATCAAAAAGCAAGAGATTTCTCTAGGTGCCTTAGTGGCAAGTGCCAACTGCCTTTACTGTCCAGGCTCTTGGGGCCAGGGACTACCACATCTTTTACCATTCACACAACCCCTGCTGTTTAAAACACTCTAACAGCCATAGCTAAGTCAACTCTGTAAACCCAGAAAGTATAATAACATCCCAGTTAAAAGACCTCAGAAAGCTTAAAGAGGAGGATCAGGCAGAACAATTAGGATGCAAAACCAGTAAAAGAGACTACTGGAGGAGGCTGATGACTCTCTGGATAAAAAAATAAGTATGAGATTTAAGGAAATTAATTTTCATAATAACATACTTTTGGGGGCTTAAAATATTATTTTTAAAGTAAGAAAATAGTAAATAAATTAAATGAGAGATTTACCACTCTTAAGGATGAATTAATGCTATCACAAATCAAAAGCAAGAGATATTTGAAAGAACAGAGAAAACAAGTATAAAGAAATTATAAACTTGATGGAAAAGATAAGATGATTAAAGGATAAATCCTGGAGATCTAACATGTGAATGACAGAAATTATGGGAAAAGAAGAAGCAGATATAAAATAGACAATCATTAAACTTGAAATAGAACAAATATATAAATTCCATGAACTGAGAAAAGTCTGCAGATTTGAAGTGCTTAAACAAGTTGGACTAAATTGATGAGAAAACACATGTACCGCACACAAACACATATGTAGACCTACTTGGTAAGATTCTCAAATTTTACAGAAAAATTTAATTTGAACATGCTTCCAAGTAGAAAGCACAAGTTAGTGACATCAGACTTTTCATCTGCAATACTGGAAGCTAGAAGAAAGTGGAATTGTGTCTACAAATGAGTAAGAAAAGATCTATAACCTAAAATTTCTATGCACAGTAAAATATCATAAACTTAACACTGTGAAAGAAATGTACTCAATAACTTAAAAAGTACATCAGTCAAGTATCCCATTTGAGGAGAATACTTTTAAAACAGCTCTAATGAAAAAATAAAGTTGAGGAAAGAGCAGTAAACAATGAACCTGGCTAATAGATGAAATATCAAATATTTAACACATATACATGCATATATGTGGGAAGTTTAATTGTATTTATAAAGGCACAAAATGACAGGCACATAAAACAAGGAAAATTCTAATAAGTAAACTATTTCAATGAGTCTACAAATGAGAGTTATAGATAGAGAAGATGGATGAAAAAGGTCATATAAGAAGCAAGAAGGTGGCATGGGAAGAGTTGGGGGAAGTAAAATTACTCTATAGCTCTCATCTTATTAAGGAATTCTGAGATGGAGGAAATGAGGGCTTCATGGTCAAAGAAAAGGGTGCACCTTGATGGGGAAATAATTGGTAACTTACTTTTGAATACAGTCATGCATTGCTTAACCATGGGGTACGTTCTGAGAAAGGCGTCATTAGGCGATTTTGTTGTTGTGCGAACATCATGGAGTGTACTTACACAAACCTAGATGGTATAGCCCACTGCACACCCGGGCTATCTGGTACTTATCCTATGAGACCACCTTCATATATGCAGTCCATCGTTGACTGAAACATCATTATGCAGGGAATGACTGTAATGGTAGAGTAATATGTGTATGAATTAAAGAGCAGGAGAAGGAAAATTAGCCATGAACATAAAGGAGAAGTACAGTAGACCTTCTTAACAGCAAAGGCAAAAGTGGAATGAACAGCAACATAATCAAACCAGCAAAATAAGGAAAAGGAAACAGAGGACACCCCAGTGTGCAACAAGCAATGAACATAAAGCTAGATGGAGGGAGTGAAACCACACATATCGGTGACCACCCCAAATGTAAATGGCTGACCTCCAGCATTGCTGGAGTCACTGGAGTGAAGGTCAGCAACTCCCAGGGTTAACGAACAGAATCCATCCGCACGCTGTTTGCTAAATCATACTTAAAGCAAAGTGGTAATGGCTGGACAACAGGTGTAGTGTTTGTGGTCTTGAAAACTCAATATGTTTAAAGTGTCATTTTTTTCCCCCAAATTGATCTTGTGAAATTTGATAAAGTGATTTGAAATTATACAGAAAAACAGAGTGCCGAGTATAGCCAAGACACTCTTGGAGGAGAAGAACATGGTGAGAGAACTCGATATATTTACCTCTCCGTGGCCAATATCATACCAGCTCAATAAGTCTTTGATATCCAAAAGATCAACACAACAGAATAGAAAAACCCACAAATGGATGTAATTCTGTAGAGCAATGGGGAAAAGCATTTATTTTTAAGTAAATGATTCTAGAACAATATCATATTCATAAGGAAGCAAAAATTGGAATTCCATCCCTACGTCACACCACCCACAGCAATCAACCTTAGGTGGATTATAAACCTGAACATGAAAAGCAAAACTATAAAACTTTTAGAAAACAATATGAGATCATACGTTCATGACCTTTGGTGTAGGAAAAGTTTGCCTAAACAGGCGTGAAATGGACTAATAACAAAGGAAAGAGATTGATAAATTTTACCACATCAAAATTAGGAAATTAAACACACATACAGAACTTAGAAGAGAAGCCACAAAGTGGCAGACCATATTTGCAATATACATAAATACACATACCTCACAAATGATTTCTATTTAGAATATGTAAATAATTCTCTCAAATATGAAAAGACAGAATTCTCTCCATATGAAAAGACAGCCTAATAGAAAAATGAACAAAACATTTGCACAGAAACTTCATAGAGAAAGCAGCCTCCCTCTGCTACTTCCATGAGCCCTAGCAACTCTGTACCAGGAGGCATCGTTTTCTCAAAGGGTGTTTCACAGATTCAGCTGACGGGTGTGCAGAGGGTGGGATGTGATGAGGGGGAACTTCATGGCAGCTGCTCTGAATGCCGTCTTCTAGTTCAGTTCCCTAGTGTTTGCGCCAGGCCCCTCTCCTGGGCTTCCGAGTTTCTCTGGATTTGCTTTTACCTTCAGAGTAATGGTGGGCCGCATGAGATTTGGGCTATAGGTTCATCTACTCTTGTCACTCCAATCCCGTCTGGTTTCTGTCTTCTAGGAATTCCTCACATGATCTGGTTTGCTAATCCACATTTTCTTGTTTTGCAGTACTAATATCTACTTATTCACTATTAGTTTTGTTAATTTTTTAAAAATTATTTTAGGGGAGTTCAGGCAGAGTCTTTTGTTCTTACTCTATCTTCATTCATTTCTTACACAAAGCCTCATTGAATAGTATGGGTAGTGCACATGGGCGTTTGTCATGCTCTGATTCTTCAGGGTTTATTTTTCTGCTAGAGTCATTTTCATAATTTTGTTCATATTTTATACATTTTTTTAAAAAGTGTCTTTATGCACCATAATAAGGAAACACAATGGACTTTTTGGTTAAAATTATACATATAAATTTATATTTATACTTATACTTATTTATATTATATACTTTATATTATATATAAAATTATACTCATTTTTAATTGTTTCTGAGGTTTATTTATGGAAGAACGTCTCTCAAGATCTTTCACAAGGATTCCTTTAAGGCGTAATAGTAACTCAGGATCTGGTTAGAGGTTACTTTCAAAGCAATAGATATTTTGATTTTCCTATTAGCCACAAGAAAGAGAGGAGCTCTTGTTTATCGGATCTTGGAGAAGAGATAGGAGAAAAAGAGAGGACAGTTTAGCAATGGGCTGGGGCCAAAGAAAAGGCTGCACTCACAAGAGATTACTCTGGGGCACCTATATCCATCTTCTCTCCACTCAAGAAAGGGGAGTGGCTCATCTGATAGAGGAGGGGTCTGATTTTCACTGGTCCACATTATCTAATAGGTGGGGTCAATGTGTTAAGGGAAATACCCTTGTGTGTCCTCTGCAACTGGCCTTTCCAGAGAAATGGGTCATAATTCTCCATACCCAGTATCTGGCAGGGTAAGAATTCCTAAAGTCTAAACTTGGGGAGAAAGTACCAGAATGCTGACTTTGGCTGTAGATCCAAGTTATTCTCTGCAGTAACTTAGCTGATATCTAGTTGCCTCACTGGAGCTTGCATCTGATTCTCAAATGACTCAAAACTTGCAGGCAAGAAGGGTATGATTGAGTTCTTCCTGCAAAACCCAAGTGAGCCCTAAAACACGTCACGGCCAGTGAACTTGAGCAGATGAGATGCCTGAAATGCACTTTGAGGTTGCTCCCGGCTCCATGCAGTAGTCATCTTCCATTATCACCAAAACCATAGTACATTTCTATTACCTACAAATGCCTTGAGCAAGAAATTCCTTGGAAAATAAGTGAGGAGAGGAGAAGTGTCCATCAAAAGCAGTGGGGAAAGAGAGCAGCAGCAGAGGTGTCTGGGATGATGGTGAGAGAGCCAGCAGAAGGGGGTAACTACAGCCACAGCCTTGAGGAGAATGCAGGCCCCTCTCTCCCATCCTCTAGAAATCCACAAAAAGTCCTGGGGAAGACATTGGACTCCTTGCAGCCAATTGGGTACCTTTAAATTTTTGTTGGTGTTGTTGAAGGAAAGATGACTTTAGAAGGTCAAAGGACTAGGGGCATTTAGGTTGCATGTAGGAACGTACTTACATAATTAAAGTAAATGAGAAAAATTTGCAATCAAAATTACCCATGTGGTGCATCATATCCATGGGAAACAATGAAACAATAAATAAACAAGAAAATGATTTAAGTGAGTGAATAAATTCCACGGGCAGAAATGCCAGAGAGGAAACACACCAAAAGGAGAAATGTGGTTTTCAGTGTTTCCCAATGAGGAAGGACTCCAGACGCCATTTGGAAATGCGGGTGGGGGCGGTGGTGGTGGGGTTGGCTGTCAAAATGACTGTAAGCCGTTGCTCCGTTGAATGTGCAGGAGCCAAAGATTTAAACAGCCTGCAATGCACATGACAGTCTCCAGGCGGTAGATGCATCTCACAATGCTAGTAACATTCTGGGTGAAAATCCAGTTTGGGTGGTTTTCTTCTAATTTTCTATATTTTTCAAATTATTTTCATGTGTCTATTCCCTTTATCACCAAACATTGAAATGCACCTATTCTATAATTTGAAAATGTAAAAAAAAGATTAAATATAGACAAAGCAAAGATAAAAAGAATCACTATATCCTCACTAAGAGATAACCACTATTCACGTCTTGGCTAATATCATTTCAGAATTTGTGATAGAAGGATTGCGTTAATGGCCCCATTCTTCACCCTATTCTATCTCCTGCCTCCACACACTCTCCTCCATGTGACTCTCGAGGTCCCCACATAAAGTCAGAATGTATCTCTCTACATGTGTGACTGACTTTGGCCAAAACCCAAGGCAGAGTGGTGGAGTGTCAATTCTGAACCTGGGCCTCCAGGGGCCTTGCTTTCTTTGGCTTGTTCTCTTTCACCTCTACTTCCACCATGAGAACATGCCCGGGCTAGTCTGCTGGGGGAAGAGAGGCGTGCAGAGTAGAGTCAAGCCACCGCAGGACTCTAGAGAACACAGGCTGAAGGGGTGCTTTGTAACTGTTTCCCAAAACCTGAAGGAATACCGGATATCCCACAGGAAAGAGTAGATGGTGATTCTTCACAGAATCCCTACAGAAATGAGACCTCTAAGAAATGGGCTTCTGGGCCAGGAAGAAGACTGCTAACATGGTCAGCTTCTTATCAAGCCTCCTTGGTTTGTCTAGATCCCTGCTTGTTGCTCTGGGAAGTCGGGGAGAGGGGCACCCAGCCTCTGTTCTCATGGAGCCAGCAAGCTGCATGCCATGCTCACATCCAAGTACTTGAAACCACATGAAGAGCAGGGCTACTACACAAGGCTGGGCAGCCCGTATACATTGCAGAAGCTTACGGGGTGCCTGCCGGATCTTCAACATGGTAGATTTACACATTATTGTGTCACTTTACAACAAATGAGAGAAAAACATCTTTAAGAAAAGTACCTCTTAAAGAACGTTTTTCTTTAAAGAGGAAACATCTTTTCCTGATCTACACATCAGTGGTGCATGGACTGGCACCGGGCATAGTAGGAAATAGTTTGGGACTAATGGTGCTCTTTGCTCTGTAAGTATTGAAGCAGTACATCGGCAGGAGAAATTGGTGGTCTGGAGAAACCAGAGAAGCTTCAGCCCAGACATATCAAAGATTGACTGGCCTTGGAGTGGCTGAGTCATCTACACATGGTCCAATATGGTAGCCACTAGCTATGAATAGAATTTAAATTTAAATTTAAACATAAAATAAAACCTCAGCTCCTCGGTCTCACTGGTCATGTTTCAAGCACTTGATAGCCACAAGCAGCTAGTGGCAATGTTGTCTTGGACAGTGAAGATATACAGCATTTGCATCGTGGCAGAAAGTTCTACTGGACAATGTTGTGGCAGATAAATGGTGAGGCAAGACTCTGTCTCCTGCCGGAGGCAAGGAGATGAACTGGTGGTTCCTACAGGAGCAAAACCGAGGGAACACCCTTTCCCATGCTGTGCTGCACGCAGGAACAGAGACACCGGAAAACTGGTCCCACACTTGAGGGCCTTTGACGACGTTACTTTACACACGCGCTCCATTGAGCTCCGCTGTTACTCTGTGTCACCCACCTAAATCCAGCACAAGTGTCTCACCATTCAGAAATGTTACATGAGAGAAAGCCCCAGACGCATATGCAGGGCTCCTGTGAAATCATCTTAGTACATTGAGTTTAACCCAAATGTATTTCGAAAACAGTGGTTTCAATTGTTGTGAACTACAGAACACATGGAGAATCCCTGGAGAAACAGATGTTAGATCTTCTGATAGCAGTAAAGCATCCAAAAAAAAAAATCTTGTAAATACGAACAAACCTGACTAATAGAGTATCTGGCAGTTAAGGAGATAGGAATGCACGGTGGATGTCATTTCGCTTTATAAAATAGTGGCATGAGTGTCATTAAAAAAGAAATATTCTTTTAAATGTCTGTTATTTAGTTTTAAAATGAAAAATATTGAATAGTTAAACTTTATTAAGTGTAAAATTGGTTTTTAGAGTGCTTTGGAATGTTAGCTACCAGGAAGCAAAACTTGAAAAGTCACTGAAAGCAGCTGCTCTTTAAAAAAATATTCAAGAGGCTAATTTTTAGGACCAAGTCCAGGGTGGAGGCCTTGGGTCCATTGAAAAGGCTGGTTCAGGTCTCACAGGGAGCTGTACAGCCATGGGCAGGCCCGAGCCTGGACCCTAAGGACCCCTGTCCTGTAAGTAGCTCAAGGCAGATTCAGGAAATCGGGTGCCAAGACTGAGGGCCTGGCCAGTGCCCCTTCCAGAGCTCTCTTCTGTTCTGCTTTTCTAAGTAAATAGGAATTTATTCCTAGAAAGTAAGGAAGAAGAGGAAGCTATGTGACAAGGTAGCAAAGATGGCAAGGGTTTCAGAAGGCCCAGGTTTCTTTCCAAGGCAGGGAAGGTACAATTGGTTTAGTTCTCTAAGCAGTTTGCTATACTTGTTACTTTTTTCAGGTTTTGCAGTGTAAGGAACTTGGGAGACATGGGGTTTAATGCAGAAACTTGTAGGATATAGCATTCATTTCTGCTGAATTCAAGAGGAAGTGTCTATACACAGGGGTTCATAAGTTACAACTGGACTCATGGAACTGACGTAATCATTTTAACTCCCATCTCTGGCCTCTGCCTGGATCCCCAGGCACAGGGCTGCACTTAGTAAATCTGTGTACCCACGGAGAAGAGAGATGCAACGGGACAGAACCCCCAGGTCCTTAAGGCCCATCTCTCCTTTGCTCACCTGCAGTGATGGTTCAGACTGTCGTCATCCTTGACACCTTCCAGTGTGGAGTTCCCTCGGGGGCGCTGGTTTATCTCTAAACCCTGCGTCTCTAGAGGATGTGGCTGGGTATCCCTCTTCTTTGCCTCCTCAGCACCCAGTGCACCACCGTCCTGCAGTCGATTCCATCAGAACACGTGAGTGAACGGATGAAGGAATGAATGAGAGGCCCAGATACGGGAACTATTGCTGTTCAGACAGTGGGAGGATTTTCTTATGACGCTCTGCAGTTATTTACCTTCAGTCCTACACATTCCTTTTTTAAATGACCCTACTCAAGATTGTCACCAAGTTAAAGGTGTAATTACTGTGTGGCCAGGCGTCACCACATCACCCAGCGCTGATGTGGGGCCCATACCTGTGGTGTAAACTTCATTGAGTGACATCAACCCTGCCTGGAGGATCTGAGGACAAAGCCAATTCTCAGCGGCTTTGTCAACTAACAAACATTTGCTGCAGTATTTTTATCGGTCATCTGCTGTGCGCCAAGGGTGTGCTATCTCCAGATCACTCATCCAAATAGAGGCTGAATTTTCCAAAATCTGAAGAGCCAGCGTTCCCAAAGAAAAGCGGGCTGTTTTATCTGGGAGCACAAAATAAATGGCTTATCAATTTATTATTTAGCTACTTTCACATTTTAATGAATAGTTATAGTAATAATTACCAAATTTCTATATTAAAGAAAAACAAGTCAGCACTTTACACAGCAAATACTGAATTGTGCCATTATCAACACAAGTGTCGGTTTTCTGTAAATACAGAAATCTGATATTTGTCACTGAAACTATTCCCTGCAATTGAAAGGAGACAAACAATGGATGGTAATGCCACTTCTTTGTTAAAATTCTACAAAAGCAAAATATACACCAGTTATTCCTTTCATGAATGTGGCCACTGAAGTTCATACATAATTGTGCTCCACATTTACCTCTAATGAGCTGTGAACTTGACCCAGGCCACCCAAAGCCCAGAGCAAAGGGGCTGTCCTGATGTCTGTGTCTGGCTCTGGGTGGGGAGGCTGGAGTCCAGGGAGCAGCAGTCACGTGAATGGGGGCTGGGCCCATAAGTGCCTGGTTCATGCAGGGCTGTGCCTGGTGCAGGGCTGCTTGCTCGTCTCTTGCTGGGAAAGGGGCAGCTCCTGCCTCCACTACCTGCACTCCACCTTCCGCCCACCAGGCTCCAGCCTGTTCATCTGGGCAAGTGTTGGTGTTTGCTTCAAAGGCCGGCTAGTATAGAGCCCCTGCCAAGACCCCCTTTGGCCCATCTGGAGGTCACCTGGAGACGGTTCTCAGTCTGCCCACAGCTTCCCATCTGGGGGTGTTCTCTGTCCTAGGAAGCATGCTCAGGGAGGGAGGGCGAGAAAGCTGGGAGTTTACAGTCCCAGGAGCCACCTTCCACCAATGAGTGATAGGAGTTGGTGGATACACACCCCAGCTGCTCATCTCTCAGTGGAACCATCTCGAGGGGGACTCTACAAGGTTTCCAAGGAGCCCCAACATTACCGAGCCTCAGCTGCCCACAGCGCTAACCTCTTCATGGACAAGGTCTTCTTGGCTGTCCTTCCTTCTCTGTCTTGCTTCTCATTACCTCACTGTGCGTCCTGGGGAAAACAAATCCCCCTGAGTGTGGCCACGTCTCTTGTGTGACTCCAAACGGCTATCTCACGGGGAAAGGAGAGAGGCGGCCAGAGTATAGCTGGGCCCTGAGGGTGGGTGGGGCCTTGCAGGACTTCCTGGGGGCTGTTTCTGAGAAGACGGGCCAGATCCTCTTCTTGGTAAGGCAGAGCCCAGTCGGGGAAAGCTCCCCAACTTCCTCATCCAGGCCCTGCCTGCTCCTCCTCCCATTCCTCCTCTTCTTCTGCCTTTCTTAACAAGGTCACGGCCCCAGCGGTAGCAAATCCTGTGCAGATTTAACGTGTAGATGAGTGTGAGCCTGGTGGGAGTGTGCAGAGAGAAAGGGTAACTTCGCTTCAAATTTGCTGAACATCTTAAACCACTTCAGGGGTTTGAGGAAACCCGGGTTGTATTTTGCCAAGCACGTTTCCCCTTAATTTCCATACCCAAGTGTATTCTAAAGGAAATGAAATCCACATGTTTCTGATCATTTATACTTAAATCATCAAAATATTGGCTTTTAGGGGCTTTGTGTGTCAGGAAACCCTTTGAACCTTTTTCACAGCAGTGCTCGCTGCCTCGTGGAAAGATAAACAGGAAGTGGTGATCTGGAGAGGACAGTGGTACTGACCCCAGGATGGGTCCTGGGAGCCCAGGTCCAGACCCTCCTGAGTGGGCCTGGCTGGGCCTTGGTGTGAGGGGTGGGAAGGCTCAGTCCCCCAAACATCTGGACTCCATCCCTGGCCTGTGCCATTGACTTGCTTAGGGACATTGGGCACGACCAGTTAACCCCCTAGGGCCTAGGTTCCTCCTAAGTCAATGGGATGTTAGAGGACTATTTGATTAAAGTGACATCTAGGAGTGAAACATAGAGATTAAGGGAACATAAGAGGCATATCCACCGAACACAATGTGTGGGCCTTATTTAGACCCTGATTCCAACAAGCAATAGTTTGTCTGACTGTACTTTATTGGATTATATGTAGTGTGTGTGTGTGTGTGTGCATGTACTGAATCTTTGATGATATTAAGAAATTGTGGCTTAACTTATTTTTAAATATCTTGGTTATATATATTTTTTAAAAGATTATCTTTTAGAAAAACATGCTGAACTATTTTCCAATGTCTTGATATCTGGGAGTTTCTTTACAATAATTGTGATGGGTGAAGGAGGAAGTGGGTGGAGTGGAGCTGACATGAGACTGGACATGAATTTGACAACTATTGATGCTGAGTGAGGAGTGTCTGTCTCTTCAGGATGTTCTTCTCTTTACTTTTGTGAATGGCTTTAACTTTTTAAGATGTCTCACAGAAAAAACTGAAAGTAGAACCCATGCTTCCCTGATAATAGACTGCTATGATTAGGAAATATCTGGAACATACTAAATCAGCAAATCCCAATGTATAAAGTTCAGAATTGTTTCTTGATAAGTCATAAACCCCAATAAAGGAAAATGCAATTTATTTACATTGAATCATATGAAATTGCAGTTTTTGTAGGTTACAAAAACCGTTAGTTATTGGCAACTTCAAATAGTTTAACCTCAATAGCTCAGCTCAGCCCTCGTGACTGAGCTCTGCAGGCTGTGGGGCCCTGTGTTAAATGAGGAGAACACAGCACCAGCCTCCAGGGAACTTAGGGGCCAGTGAGTGAGGAGACACTGAACCAAGATTCTCGCATTAGGGGGATGGAGCCGTTGCCAGAAGAGCTCAAACTGAGGCTGTAACAATGGAAAGTCATTCTCTGTCTGAAGACGGTAGCCTGGAAAATGAGCCTAGAAAGATGGGTCGGGTTTCAGTGGGGATGAGATGGAGCTGCTCCCAAGAGCATGACCTTCATGGGCAAAGGCACAAAAGAAGGTAAGTCTCGAGGATATTTGGTGCTCAACAAACGATGAGCGGATTAATCATTTAATATGTAAATGGATCTTAGACTCTCTATTTAGAAAGAACTCGGGAGAATCTGGACCCAGTTTCAGACCCTATTAGCTGTGTGACCTTGAATGTGTTCCTTACCCTCCAAGTCTCAACTTCCTCGACCAGAAAGTGGGCACAAATAAACCTGCCTCATAAGCTCCTCATAAGGATCAAATGATATGAAGTGAATAGACCACCTGGTATATGGTAGGTGCGGAAATGTCCAGCTCAGACACAGACCCAATGCGAAACTTGATCTAGAACATGGGAGCAGTCCAGATACATGGCTGAAAAGATATTGTGGGACCAGGCTGTGTAGAAATCAGACTCAGGGTGGGCAGGGACTTTTTTTTTTTGACTGTTCAGTATTTAAAACAATTTTTTGTAAAAGTCCGTGGGTTTCTCTTAGGAACTGACATCCACTCTCATGCTTGTAGTCTGATGGGCCGTACACTAAGGTATCTGACCTGCACTAGCCAAGCAGCAGGCATGTGGCCCAAGCTAGACCAGCTAAACTCTGCCCTGAAGTGGCTGTGCAACTTTAGGAAAGCCACTTGACCTCTCTGGGTATCTGTCTTCTGTCTTGTATTTTGGAGATAATGATTCCTACCTGCATCTTTTGCAGAGTTTCCAGCAGACCTACTGAGAAAGAATACAGACATACCTTTGTCCTGTTAAAGCACATCCCAGCGATGTCAATAAACAGTGATGGAAATCATTAATAATGGCTTCCAAGAACATGATGTTGAGAAGGATCCTGAGGCTGAATCTGATTTCATCAAGAAAGAAGGCTTCTGGTTGACTAGTGATGTCTGCCCTGGGCATAGAGGAGTAGAGGAGTGGCTTACCTGTCATATACTCAATATCCCTTCTGTATCTTCTCATTACTTTCTGTGAAATAGAGATGCTTTATTTATGGGGAAGCCAAATTCCTTCAGGGAAAGAGGTTTTGCTTCCAGAGATCATGCAATGGGGCATGAGGTTGGTGAACTGTTTTAAATGGGACATCTCCTAACTGGCACGTTTCCTCGAAAACAGAAAGCTCATTCCTGTTCAGCAGCAAAGAGTCTCCTTATATGTAAAATAGCTTATCTGGTTCTGAGGGTTGTCGTGAGGATTAAATGAGTCAATCAATATGTAGCGCTTAAGACACGGCCTCGCCACGAGGAAGATCTAAAGAGATATCGGCTGTTACGAGACCCCATTGTGTTTGGGCTGTGGCTCTTGCAGCTGCGTGGGGAGGTCTCCTCCGGGATCCTGTAGAACCTAAAGCATGAGCCCCCCGACCAGCCCCTCCTGTGGTTTTGCCCAGGGGACTTCATGCCCATTTCTTGAAGCCCCGAGAAGCAGAGAACCTCTAAAGTTTTGGCAAAGAAGCTCTACTTTTGCCTCTAAGACATACTCAGAAAATCTGCAGATATTCCTGCCTGTGTGAACTTTCTTCTCCCAGCAAAACTAGATGCACACCAAGGGCAAAGCGTAACCTGGCAGAGAAGAATCTTTAAAAATGTCTGAGGGCATTTCTATCCTGTACACTTGGAACACAGCCCAGGCCAAAGTGGATTTTATTGGAACATGTGTCTATGGAGGTTAAACGAGATAATTATGGGAAGAGGGGGCTTCTGGAAAGCACATTGGGCAAGCTGGTTCTGAGAACTTTCAGGCGAACCATCAGCTCGGTTACCTGATTGTGTGGCCAGCTGGATGGTAGGTTGCTGCCCGGGCCCAGGGCTGAGCTGAGGGCTGAGTCCCTCCACGGAAGACAAGCATGGGCACCCTGTGGAGGTGACAGTTGACATGTGAGTGCACAGATGGTCTTGGCACAGAGGTGGAGAGCAGGCAAATGGCTGGGACTGTCTCACACCCTGACTCTCTCTGACCCCACCTTGTCCTTGGCAGCTTCCTTGTGCACACCAGACTCTAGGGAGAGATCATCCCCCCACAGGCTGGGCCCCCGACCTTCAGCAAAGATTCTCAACCCAGGTGTTGTGGGAACTCTCCGGCTACACAGGAGAAAACAGGCCCAACACAGGGAAGGGCTCAGTCAAGCCACACGGGACTAAGTGGCAGAGTGAAGGAGGGCAGAGAGCAGGCCTCGACTCAGAGTTGGCTGCGGTCAGTGGTAATAGTGACACCTACGGTGCGCCCACTGTGGGCCAGGCCCTGGCACAGAAACCTACTCACCATGGTGGAAGCCTTACAGAAACGCCCTCTCCTTTCTTCCAGCAGATGCTGGTGTCCCCAAACCAGCAAGCTGAAATGTGTGCACATTTCTCATTTATTAAAGCAAATAGCTCCCAGTCTTTTCATCTTCTGCCCAGATGCTCCTGCTATGTCCACATTTAGTGGACATAACAACCCCCTGCCAGCCTAGTCTCCTTCCTTGCCCAACCAGGGCTGCAGGGTTATTCAAAGCCCACTTCTCATCCCAAGTAATATCCTTACTTCAAGGGCCTCTGAGTTAACATGGGCAGAGAGCTAAAAGTATAGTCCTGCTAATGGCTGTGCCCTACAGAGAGGCCACCACCTCCTCTGGTCCCACACCTTGCTGGTGGGCATCGTCTGATCTGACTCATCTGGCCTGGTGGGTACATGCTTAGGAGGATCGGGGTGTAACATATTTCCAACTCCTGCTGGAGGATATGACCCAGACACCTTCATTCTCATAGGATACAACTAAAGATTGGTCATTTCTTCCACAGAAAATCTGTCAACTAATAGTTGTTCAAGCCTACCCAGCCCACAGTCCCACAATAGACCCTGCCAGATATGGAATACCGTCTGGCGTGGGTGTTGGGAAGGATATCACAGGACAGTTCTTGAGCTAGGCACCATGGTGGGACCTTAGAGTCATCACACCTTTTAGTTTTCATAACAATCTACTGAGGTAGAGTTTACTAGACCCATTTATGGATAGGTAAACTGAGTCTTGGAGCTGTTAAGACACTTGACCGAAGTCTCGCCATGAGTAGAGGGCAGAGCCTCGACTCTGCTAGATCCTCCGCCTGACCTCTTTCACCTCTCCCACTGCAGAGCTGAGACACCAGCAGACCTGAAGCTTGGGCAGGTGCAGAGGAGGGGAAGGAAGAGCAGTAGTGGGGGCAGGAAGGTGAAGACTTCCAAAGTGTTCTTTACGAAGGTCACGGTCTTTGACTTGGATGCCATTTTAACATCCAAAGGAAATCAAACTCCTTCTCCTTTCCTCATCCCAAATAATATACTTTTTAGTTGAGTGTATATTTCAAAAAAAGAGAGAGTAAGAGAGAGAGAGAAGAAAAGAAAGTGAGAGACAGACCAAGGAGGGCAGAATCCTAAATCTGGGCTTATTTTAGGACATTAGGTTGTATAATTTAAGGCAGACCCAGAGAGTCTGCTCGCTAGACAATGTCTGTCTCATGGCTTCAATTCAACAATTTTAACATAAACCATAGAGCACTTTAATCTATTTCTTCTGTTCCACTGTTTTTATCGTGGATGGCAAAGCCCAACCCCAGCCTACATCCCAGCTTCAACTAAAAAGAGCACCTCTCTGCTTCTTGTTCCGTACTCCCAGGATACGGTGACTTCCGAGGGTTCAGACAAGGTGGGGAGGGTTAGAGCACAGGCAGCCCAAAGGGCCAGGAGAAGAAGGGGCTTTTGGGTATGTATTTCCCTTTCTACCCAAGACACATCTATGAGAATGGGGCTTCCATTTTGGAGCCAACAGCATTCTAAAAGCTCAGGTCATAATGACTTGAAGGAACTTAGATGCAGGAAGTGAAGGTCTTGCAAGGGCAAGAAATAGTTATAGAACAATAGATCAAATCTCCCTTACTACTCACAGCCCCCCAATATTAAAAAGGATAATGAGAAGAAAAATGAGAATTGTATGTCAGATCTGCATGGTACCACACTGGATAACTCCCAATTTTCCAAACTGTCACAGCTGAGTTTATACTGCTAGATGAAATGGATATATGCAAATAATTCTGTTCATTGGAACAGGAAATTTCCTTGCACTTCTTGTTGGTCTCTCACTCTTCCCACCTTTCAGTGTCAGTGGTGAGCATGTGCACATGGCTCCCTTGGGCAGGCATCATCTCTCTGTTCTCTGTGGTGACTTCCACGTCATAGATGCTCTGCCAGTGTCTGCTAATTACATAAATGGAAGATCACTCATAATAAACCACAAAGTTAGGCCTATCGATGACCAACCCAGTTTTTAATTTTATTTTGCATCAAAAGCCATAGTTACTGTTATGGAATATTTTTTACGAGTGATTGTACAGCTTTTGACAATTGCATTGTGTAAAAGTGTATGAAAGATCACGCCTTTGTGTGTCTGCTTCCAACCTGAAGGAACCTAGGGAAGGGGACTTGGGGTCAACTGTTTTCTTCACTCTGTCCATCAAGGGTTGTGGAAATTCTCCCTGCCTGAGTGTAGTCTTGAGGACAATTTAAGAATCTCTGAGCTCTGCACCTTGCTAATTCTGAGTGCCGGGGAGTGATAACAGTGGCAATATTTTCATCAGTTGCACTTCTGGCATGGCTGTGGTCTGTGGCAGGAGTTCTCTCAAGGAGAAGCAGTAGTGGAATGAAGCTTTTCCCCACAGGAGAGTACTCTCACAGTGTGGCACAGGGGCTTCCATGGCAAAGGATAAGGGTAAGGAATGCGCCCTGGGCCAGGGCCCTGTTGGGGCCTTCCCAAAGGTCGGGCGCTGGGTCCCAGATCTCACCTATATCTGAGGAAAGCCAGCTTCACGGGGTAGGGCTGATGAATGAAACCTTCAGCATTACAGAGTCTTCCTCCAACTGTTGAGAACTGAACCCCAAGAGAAAATGCCAAATCATATCATCTCAGCTGCTCCCAGGGGTCTGTTCTCAGGGAGGTGTGAGTTCTGGCAGAATAAAAAGCACAGTGGAAATTTTTTAAATAACAACAACAAAACCATATTCTTCTTCAGAATCCTTTGCTCAACCATGGATATCAGAATACCCATTTTACGTGGTTATTTTTTTCAACACATCCAATAAGAAACCCCCCCAAAATCAAACGGAAAGCCATGTTTGTGAATTGGTGAGGTTGTGCGGGACGCTGGCACTGCTACCACTTGCCGTTTCATAACCACTGATCCAACAGCCTGGTTTCTTACAAACTGCCCAATGTGCTGTCCTGAGAGAGATGCCAAGGGACCATAAGAGTTTGTGTGTAGATGTCCCACCTGCACAGATATTCACACCCTGACAACCACACAGGACCAGCAGGACCAACTGCCCAGATGCCATTGTGAGCAAGCTTTGACTATGGAGCCCTGGGCCTGGGCTCTGACAACCAGATCAGAGTCCATGCCCAGAGGTCTGGGGTAGTCTCCAAACCTCTACAGGGATGTGACTTGACAGGGCCACTCCAAGAGCACCTTTCCTGTGAGGTCCCCCAGTTCTCCTCATCTGTAGGGCAGGTTCTTCCTGATCAAGAAGAAAGTCCAAACCAAGACTTTTCATTAGGCTCAACATAGACACGATTATGTGCTAGGCATGGACTAAAATTTGAAATTGACATTAGATTTTAGTAGAATCGTTTGAGGACTATACATTATAGGATCTTTCCCACGTTATTTTAAAACTTACAGAGAACTTACAGACATATTTTCCCCCTTCATTGCCTCGGTTTTCTCATCTGTAGAAGCTGAATAATGCTCCCTGCCCAACCGCTGGGATTCTGGGGAGAGTTAATAGAATTGCCCACTATCACACAGATGACGGTGCCAAGCTGGGAGTGAGAGCTGCAGGATCCTTTTTAGGTCCACTACATTTCTCCCAAGCCAGTGTCCCCTTAAATAACTCAAGGTTCAGGGACCAGCAATTCAGAGAAACAGTCCCTCTCTCTTCTCCAAGATAGACATCAGAGCAATTGCAAGTAAGGGTGCGAGAAGAGCGAGACCAAAAATTCCAGTCATTCTACTGCTCTGGCAGACCAGATCCCAGTGACAGCCATGCTCTGTGGTCCCAAATCTGCCCACAGCTCAGATTGTTTGGGGGTCGGGGGGGAGGGGAATGCAGTCCTCACAGAGTGCCATGGCTCACGTGGCAGTGTCAAGGGCTGGAGGACTGACAGGACACAGTGCCCTGCTGTGGCTCCAGGACACTGGATCCACCACAAGGCATTCAGTCACACTCCCCAGGTTGCTATGTCATTAGCTTGTTCCTTTGGCATCTTCTAGAACATTCCAAATTTTCATTTTGAAACAGAGAAAAACTTTTGATTACTAATTGAGTGAGAGAGACCAGCTTTCCCATCATTTTTGGAACCTGAATTAAAAACAACAACAACAAATCATCTTGAGGACAACTCTTCCCCACCCCCCACCCCCAACACATATGTGGCAATTCTGGAGTCTTGAGAGTATCATCAAATCTGGAGGTTTTCAAATTTTAGCAGTAGAATTCATCTAAAAAAGAAAATCTTATGTCAAATCCTGATATGTGAAGCAATTAAAAGTAGGACTGCTCTGCTTAAGGCAGGAACAGAGGCTGGGATGTGCAAGCCCTCACCTTTGCCTCTTCCCCCCAAGAAGTGTCCTCTGGGACTCTGAGAGCCTCTGGCTTCATTACCTCTTAGACTTCTTTCTCTTTCCCCCATCCCCATGGCTTGGTGTGAAAGACTCCAAGATGGTAAAGACATAATACGGAAGAAGCCTGAATCCCTAAGTCACCGCTTGGAAGAAACCTCTTATGAAAGCCGTCTAACCCACGCTGGATTTTGAGCAAGAAATAAAGTTTGGTTAAAAATGCCTGTCTTCCCAGTGAGGCAGCAAGTTCCCTGAAGGCAGGCATCTTGTCTATGTTGTATAGTTCTTTTATCAGTCAGGGTAGTTCATGCCAGCTTCTGTAATAAACAATCCCCCAAGTCAACAGCTAAAAACAAGAGAATCACCCCACTGCTGCCTCCCTATCACATGTACTATTGTTTCTTACATGGATTATTGCAATGGCCTCTTAACTAGTGTTCTCAACACGGAAGCCACATGACCCCTGGAAGCCTGAAGTGAGACCATGGCGTTTCTCTGTCAGGATCCTCCATGGCTCCCATCTCATCAGAGCAAAATCCCACGTGGCCCCAAATTCCCTGGCCTGCAGACGCCTCTCACTCACTCAGCTTCCAGCCTACTGCCCTCTTTGCTTTTTCTGAAACCTACCCAAAAAACCCTGCCTCGAGGCTTTTGTACTTTTTCTTCCTTCTGCCTAGAATATTCCTTCCCCATAAACCCTCCTAGCCCACACCCTCAGTGCGTTCAGGTCTCTGCCGCGATGTCACCTTGTCAGAGAGGCTGCGCTGGCCACTCCGGATGAAAGAGCTCTCTCCTCCTCAGCCCTCCTGCCTCCTCCTGCTGTGTGTGTTGCCCAGTCCTCACTCTCCCCTCCATTACCATCTCATGAGAGCAGTGACTTTATCTTGAAGTTCCTTGTTCCTTGGGATACCTGAAGCAACAGGCCCTCAATAAATAAATATGTGTTGAATGAAAGGAGGATCAGATGAGGAAGGTATAATCATAAAGACACAAGAGCTCTTAAAGAAAGGATTGTGGTAAAAGATAGCATGTAATAAAACATAAATGGTGTCTTGGAGTCGGGGTCAGAGAAAGCTTCACTGGGGTGTCTGAGCTTGTGGTCACCATTTCGACTTTGCCAAATGGCTTCAAAGGGCTCTAAGCCCTCGGGGTGTGCTGTAAGCTCAGGAGGGGTGAACCCCCGGACGCTGACGCAGGGCTAGGACTCTGGACCCCCTTTCGTCCGCGTGGCTGCGTCTGCACAGCGCAGCGCCACTTCCTTCAAGCCTTCATAAGGGAGTGTTGCGTTTCCTCATGTGAAGCAGATAATTGTTAAGCAGAGGCTTGCGACAGGGCCAGAGAGCGTCCTACTCAGTCTGAGCCATCCTCCTGCCCAGCTCCCCTGCTGAATCAGCCCTCGCAAGGGGGCACCCTCTTTTGTTCCCCAGGACTCCCCCCCTTCCCTAGTCCGGCTGAGGGACCAGGAGTGGCCTCTGAATGGACAAGTTGGGCCAATCTGATGCTCCACCTTGGGAATATGAAGTCAAAAATATGAAAATTGCTGAGTGTATAGAATTGTTCAGAGGGAGAATTCTGAGGTGGAACAGATTATAAAGCAGTTTTCGCTGCTAATTATAATCGAAATCAGGGCCTTCAAGGGAATATGTACGGTCCCAGAAGGCATGGTGAGACAAAGGGAGAGCATGTGAGGAAGGGGAATTTGGCAGCATGCGTGTTCTCCTGCCACCAGAGCAGTGAGGGGGGCTCAAGGGCAGCCTTGTGGGGGACCAGACAGCACACGGGTTGACCTGAGGCTGACCTGTGTGTAACACACAACCCAACTGCTGCTTCTGCCCCACACCGAGGAGCAAAACCATGTGCAAATGAGTAAACAGGCACACCTCCTGGTCCCCCTCTGGGCAAAGCTAGGGTGCCTTGGGAGACATTCTGGGCGTGAGGTCATCGGGAAGAATTTGAGGATAAATGCAAATGCTAAATGTAAGCTTTACACCTAAGAGAGGCTCTCTGGCCTCTTGACCAATCTCCTGATTCCATGTCTCCTGGAAGGAGCTGTGTCTGGGGAGGTGGCAGCTTTCTCCGTTCAGGCTCTGGGTGAGTTGCCCTGGAAGAAAGTTCTCCAGGCCCTTCCTCTCCTTAGGGGGGCTGAGTCCTGCAAGGAGGCAAAAGGGAGCAAGCAGTAAAGAAATAAGATCCCTGGCAGTAGGGGACCTGAGGATCAAAGTGCTCAGAGGGTGAGCTGGGAGTCCAGCGAGGCGGAGGTCAGCCCCGCTTGAAAGGAAGGAGTGAAGACGTAGGCCAGAGGGAGGGGTACAGCTTGATGATGATGACGATATTAATAATATTAAATAATTAATACACGTTGTTTTGATTCCTGGCTTCACGGCTCCAAATTTTATTCTCTTATCCCTGTACTGTACTGTCTCTCAGTATAGAGAGAGGAAAAGGAAGCAAACATGCAGAGAATAACAAGAGTCATACTCCCTGTGGCTAATGTTTGCTGAGGACTCACCGTGTGGCAGGTAGGCTGCCTATGTATTCATCCTCTCACTGGTCCTGGTCGGGGGGCTGTTACTGTCAACCTCCACTTGGCAGATAAGGAATCTTGGGCAAAAAAAAGGAAAGAAAGAAGGCAGGAAGAAAGGGAGGAAGGGACGCAGGAAGGAAGGAAGGAAGGACAGTAAGCACTTAATCTAGTACATAAAGGGGTCACAAGTCAAAGGCAGGCCACCTGGATCCTGAGGCTGCATCCTCCACAGCGTGAAATTGTCAGTGTTTGCCTGTTTCGGGCCCACAACAACAGCACTTCTCTATGGTTCAACCTAGTGCTGCACAGCTAAGTTTAACTGACCACCGAGCCAAATCCCACGGACTGAGGCCCATGGGTGGGAGTTCGGGGGCCTTGATCCACTTTCTAGCTTCAGGATCTTGTGGCTCCTGATTGTGTGTTTTTCTGGACTTGCCTCTGATACCTAGCTTGTACAGATGTGAATTTGCAGCTCCAGGCTCAGTGGTACCGGAAGTAACTCATTTCTCAACAATCTAATCAAAGACATTAGACTCTTAATTTATGATCACTTCAGTCAATAGAAAGGCACCATTTCAGGCATTTTCTGCATATATGTGCTACTTAGCCCGCCTCCTCAAGGTCAGGCAAAGCCTCTGAGATGTCACGTTAAGCAAAACGTCCCAGGAAGGGGCCTCCTTTCTTCTCTCCATGATGATTATCCCTCAGCTGCCTGTGGCCCATCTTTACATAGTGCCTTGATGTCTGGAAGCTCTGCTGCTCCCCTGGCCCATTGCCAAGGCTGGGGACCACAGGACTTGAGTGTGTCCACACCAGGTGCACCATGAAGCCGTCCCTCCAAAGTCTTACCAGCTCCAGACACAGCTGACCAGCACGGGGGCAGCGCTGGCCACCCCAAGGACCACCGACTTCCCTCCTCTTTCCAGGCTGAGGGACTCTCTCTGTCCCTCCCTGCTGCTTTCTAAGGTCTCCACCTCCCTTCAGGAACCCCCCGGCACAACCCTCGTGACCTGGGCTTTCACTAAACAAAGGAAGAGGGATTACCTCCAGCTTCTGCTTTATGTCCTGCATGTGCACCCGACAAAAAGAAATACAAGTTGCCTGGTTCACTTCTTTCAGTGGGGCGCAATGGGGAGAGACAAGGGCAGAGAACGGAATTCAGTTCCTGTCCCAACAGGAACCCATTAGTGCCCTTTCCTGGTGCATGTTTGGGTCAGGTTCTCTTCATCACAATCAAAAGCAACAAACAAAAGCAGTTCTGTCATTGGTGAAGTGTAATTTCAGGTACTCCTCCCTTTCTTCTCTGGAACCTTTCTCCCAGCCTCCTCCTTCTGGGTCTCTAAGATATCTCATGGCTTGATGTTGCCCCTTCTATTTAGCTGACATATGCATTCATCTGTGACCTCTCACGGGCATGATTGCACATTGCAGAAGACAGCATACATGGCAGTGTTTATGGTATATACATCGTGATATAACGTTATCATATTTTCATTATATATACATTGCAGTGATTTGTCTGGCCTGGGATACCTGGAGGAAAGAGAAGATTGGGTGACAGACTCCCCTTTTTCCTTCTTCAGATTACATCAGAGCATTGTTTCTGCCCTTGTAGGGGAAAAAGACTCTACAGAATTTTTTTCTCTTTACCCAAACCAATGAAAAGGCAGATGACACCCTCTGGCTCAAGTGTGACTCAAGATCTACCTGGCGTCTCCTGCGGGGTGCAGGCGTCGTGACCTTGCTGGGCTTGTGGCTCCTGGCACCTTCCCAAACCTGGATGTACTACACAACCCTAAATAACCCCGCTTCTGTGCCATCTGACACAGAGAGCATTTCCCTGATGAATTACCCACGCACAGATAATCAAATAAATCTTCATCTTACTACTTGCAGTCAAGATGCCCTGCAAAGTGTCCCAGGTCACAGCACAGATCAAATGAAGGCCCAGAATCATGGGTGGGGTGGACAGCTCAGGCACAGCTCCCTGGGGCCACACTGAAACACACAGCAGTTCTCCCGGCCAGACTGGGGCTTTGGGGAACATCGATCACCAGTTCTAGTACTCAGGTGAGAACCAAGGCAGTGGCACAGCATCAAGGTGGGGGAGAGAGGAGACACGAGGAAATAAATCAGCTTCATCTGGTAAAATTAAAGATATCGCTTACCTAAAATCCCACTCTCTCAGAAAAGGGCAGAACTGGGGGCTGCCCAGTGTCTGCACCCCCCCAGGATAGCCGTGAATGCCTCTTCCCCTTTCCCGGCAGAGAGCTACCACAAATCGGGAGCCAGATGGCTGCCTTTATATTTCTTTTTTCTTTCTTCTTCTTCCTTTTTTTTTTTTTTTACTGCAATACTAAAGCCACCATAAAAAAGCAAAGTTGAACAGACAGAGCTAATAATATAATCATTCAAAACACCTGCAAACAGTGCAGATGGGCAATTTCTGTCTGCAGAATCATCGGTGAAAGACCGCCTCCCCATATGGGCAGTTCCAGAAGCTCAGCATTGCCCGGCTCCGTCCCTTACCTTAAGAAAACCTGCACAGAGCATATGCACGCTTTTTATAGTCGAGCTGAAGAATTGGTGGCTGATTATTTATGTCCTTCTGGTATGTCTTAGAGTCGAGCAACCTGCAAAGGGTCTGTCCACTCCGGTTCTCCAGGTGTAGAGGGACCCAGGGGAGGCCAGGGACTGGGGTTGCAGCCCATTTGCAGTCTGGGCACAAACAATGGCTATTGTCTGAGAATGGATCCATCACCATTGCCATCATCTACCTGCTTCCTTGAAATAAACAATCCTCAAAAGCCAACAGCCCTGCTTTCCACTTCTCACTGAAAGCATAAAATGTGCATTTGTAGAGAAAGAAAAATTTTTGCTATGTACAGCTTCGTTTTTGTTCTCTCTTGGAGCGGGTTCCTCACTCTGCTCCTCCCAGTTTCTTGCAATGGAACTCAATTCACAGGAAGAAAGTGAGTCATTGGGAGCTCTTGGAGAAGGCAGGCCACACCTCAACCACAGGGTCAATCCTTGGAAATCAACCACTCCCCCATCTCCACCTGATTTACAAAGGGGAAACTGAGGCCCAGAGAAGAAAGGCAGTTTTCCTGAGCTGGCAGAGGCAGGGCTGGTCTCTGCATTTTGAACCATGCATTGAGAGCTGGGCCTCTCTCACTGCCCCTCCCTACACTGAGTTGGTTCCATGCCTCACAGCATCAGGTTCCCTGTGGGTGAGAACAGATGGACGGGTGGGTGGACGAGAACTAAAGGTAGAGCTTGCCTGCCAACCAGAGAGAAGCAGCCACAGAACCTGTTTTCTTTCAGGCAAGCTAGGCAGTTCAGCTCTCCACACGTTGCTGAGTGGCTCCTGTGTGTCAGGCACGGCACCGGCACTCGTGGGAGGGAGAAATCGACGAGACTGGGTCTCAGTCCTCAGAGAGCTCACAGTGTGTCTGAATGATATAAGGCAGAATGAGTGCCCAAAGAGAAGGCCACGAAACCATCATTGGAGGGCTTAGAGGATGGAGAGGTGAGAAAGTCAGAGAAGGCTTTCTGGAGAAGGTTACGTAGGAGAGTTTTCTTCCTAAATATATGTGAATCCATTCACTTCTATCATTGCCTCTAACGTCAAGGTCCAAGATGTCATCATCTGTCATCTCTCCTGTGGGCTATTTCCATTGGCTCCTATTCCCCCCTCTTTCCTTCTCTCCCAATCCACTCTTCAGGCTGCAGATAGAGTGATCATCTTAGACCATAACCTAAGCATGTCAACCCCATCCCTTGCTTAAAACCTACCAATAGCTTCTCATTGCTTAAATCCAATAAGTACTCAAATTCTTATTTTGAGTAATTATTTAGGATGCAGCAAGTGATAGAGTAACGGGATCAACTCACAATGACTTAAACAACAATTATGGAGTTTTGATCATCCATGAAAGTTCAGAGGTCAGAAATGTTCAGATTTGGTGGTTCAATAACATCATCAAGGGTGTAGCTTCCTTTTGCTTCCCTGGCATCCTCCGTGATGGCTTTTCCCTCTGGGCTGGTCCCCCAGGGGCAAAAACGTCTACAGGGACTCTAAGTATGGTATCACATTCACATATAGCAGTGCCCAAACTCAGAGGACAGAATGTCCCTTCTCTTTGTCCGTTTACAAAGTCTAGGACACATTTCTGAAAGCCTCTCCAGCCACTGTTGCTCCTCTACTAGTGGATTCCACTCACCTCCCTTTGGCCAGAATTGTGTCACCTGCCACCCCTACAACCAATCAAGGTAGGAGAACGACATTTCCATTGGTTAGACTAATGAAGACTCATCTCCTGGGATTAAGGTAAGGCCCAACTTTCCCTGAATCTCAAGGTTGTCTCCTACCTGAACAAAATGAGGGTTGCATTAGCAAGAAAGAAGGGACACGAGGGGAATGTGACCCTTCACTAGTCAACCAGCAGTGTCTGCCACATGTGCTTCCAGGACCCGTCAGTATGGCCCCAGCTGTGGTCCAGCCTCCTTCTGTTCCACTCTCCCCGTCCCCTGCTACGGTCCATGACCTTTCCCACCACACAGACACACTGAGGTGCAGGTGGCCCCTGATATTGACATGGAGGAAAGTCTCCCCATCTTGTGGCATCAGCAAGACTGAGGATATCTATCCCTTGAGTGGTGGCAGAACTCTGTAAAACTATTAAGGCCTGCTCGTTTGCTAGTTGTGTATGTACATGCATGTGCAGAAATTTAACCACTGATTCATTTTCTCTCTCTTTTATTCAGATGATTTTTAAGATATTTTTATTGAGGTATAATTTATATATTGTAAAATGCATGGTTTTTGTTCTTAAGTATATAATTTGATGAGTTTTGACAAATGCACACACCCACATAACCCACATCCCCATGAAGATATAGAATATTTCCATCACTGGAAAAGTCTTTCATGTACCCTTTCAGCCAATGCCCCTCCCTCTCTCCCCAGACAACCACTGTTATGATTTCTTTCATCATAAATTAGTTTTGCCTCTTCTAGAATATCCTTTACGTGGAATCATATAGTGTGCATTATTTTGTGTCTGGCTTCTTTCACTCAAAATAATTTTTGCTGAGATTTATCCATGTTACTGGTATATCAGTAGTTTATTCTTTTTATTGCTAGGTAGCGTTGCATTGTATGAATACACACAATTTGTTTATCCATTCCCCTATTAATGGATATTTAGGTTGTTTCAGTTTGAGCTATTAGAGGTATTTCTACTCTAAACGTTGGTGCACAACTCTTTAGGTAAATATCTCAGAGTGGAATTGCTGAGTCTTGTGATATGCACATGATTAACTTTATAAGAATCTAAAAAAGAGTTTTCCGAAGTGGTTTATCGTTTTACATCCCACCAGCAATGTATGAGAGTTCTGGGTGTGCCACATCCTCACCAGTATCTGGTGTTGTGGAAATTTTAACTTGAGCCATTCTGCTGTGTATGAAATGGAATTTCATTGTTGCGTTGATTTGCATTTCATCAAAGATTACCAATGTCGAGCACTTTTTCATGTGATTATTGGCAACTATGTCTTCCTCTGTGAAGCGTCTGTTCAAATCTTTTGCCCTTTTTTAATTAGGTTTTCTTATTTAATAATAATTGTAAGAGTTACTTGTATATTCTTTACACAAGTCCTTTGACAGATATCTATCTGTATATCATCCCTTTAGATACGTACGTCTATCTAGATAGATCTAGAAAGATAGATGTAGATGTAGATATAGATAAATAGTAAAGACTTTCTCCCATTTTGAGTCAGTTTTCAGAAGTAATTTTTTTTTTCTAGAAAACGTTTTCTTTTACCTAAGTTTTCAAATTTGGAGCCATAAAATTTCTAAGTATTCTCTATTTTTTACATCTCTACAATATCTGCAGTAATGTCTCCCTTTTCAGCCCTAAAATTATTTGTACCTGATCTTTTCTTGCCTTGCTCGGTCTTGCCAGAAGTTTGTCTATTTTTACAGTCTTTAAAAAAAAAAAACAGATAAGATTTGATTATCTTTATTGTTTCTTTGTTTTCTTTTTCATTAATCTTTTCTCTCACCTTTATTGTTTCTTCTTTCTATATTCTTTGATTTACTCTACTGTTCATTTCTCAACTTTTTCAGTACGGTGCTTCTCTCATAATTTTCAGGCTTCTTTCTCTCATGTAAGTATTTAAGAACATGTATTTTACTCTCTCTTGATATGTAGCATTTTTATTTTTGCTCAATTCTACATATTTTCAAATTTCCATTTTTACTTTTTTTGACTCATGAGTTATTTAGAAACATGTACTTTTTCCCTAAAACTGTGGGGGCTTTGAAATATTATTTTTGTGATTGATTTTTAAACGGACTGCCTTATAGTCAGAGAATGTTGTGTCTATGATATTGACACTTTGACATCTTCTGAGACAACCTACATGGACTGGAATATTGTCATTTTGGTAAGTATTTCACATATGGTTGAAAGTAATATGTTTTCTATGGTTGCAGGTTGCAGGGTTCTCTGTATATATATGACCACAAACTTATCAACTGTGTTTAAATACCCTATATCTTTATATATTTTGCCGCTTTCTTTGCAGTTACTGGGAGTTGTATTGAATAGCTTACTATGATTGTATATTTATCAACCTCTTGTAAATAGTCTTTTGCATATTTATTTTGTGTTGCTTAGAGAAGTTTCATGGAAGATCATGGGGCCTTTGGCACATGGGAAATTGAATTTGAGTGCAGCCCCTCTTGCTGGAGGTAGATCTGCCTGGTAACAGCTGGGTAACTAACAGGCAACCAGGAAAGAACTTCTACGATCAGTCATTAGACCAACTTTCTGGTCTCTACACATTGTTTGCAGGTAAATATACACTTCACCATGTGATTAGTTGATTCATAGTTATCTGGCTAGCTTAACACTTGGTACATAATAGGCATATATATATATATATATACATATGGAGAGAGAGAGAGAGTATGGAGTATGAATAGTATGGGTCTTAAAGGCAGAAGAGGGTGTCCACAGGCAGAGAGAACACTGGCTTTGATTGCAACATAGATCTCAGTCATTTTTGCTTGCTCAGTGTCACCGTGCATCTGACAGCAGCGTTCCAATTTCCTTTGGAGAGGTCTCTTCTCTTACTCTCAGTCCATATGGTTTGAGTGCAGCTGGCCTTGTCTCTCCCCTCTAGGAGTGGACACAGAACCTAGTCCTGTGCAATGAGGCCGCGGTCCCCCTGGGTGCGGTGGTTTATGCAGGGAGGGCACATGACCTGAGCCAGGACAAATGACTTAACACTTGCCTTTTGTTGGAATTAATGAGAAAGACATTCTTCCCGTTGGAGTTGATAGATTTGTAGAATATAATTCTAGACTTGCCAGAGGGCAACACAGGAGGAAATCCTGCCTGAGAAGGAAGCACATACTGAAGAAGCAGACCCAAGAAAGGCAAAGAGACTGAGTCCTGGAGACTACTTATGACGTTGCCGGAAGGCATCTCTGGAACTTTCCAGTGGAATGAACCAATAGATTCCCTTTTCTTTTAGGTGAGTTTGGGTTGTTTCCGTTTATGAAAGATCCCTGATGAATACCAAGAGTGACTCCCAGAAGGGATACAGCACGCGAGTCTCCTTTCATAAGAGGCTAGAAAGGCCTGTGCCCCCACTTGTCTCCATCCCACCCCAGCTCAGGGACACGGTGCTGGGCTTGTTTCAGGTGAAACCTTTCCCATTATTCCTAAACATGGCCCCAGACCCACATTTGCCAACCACTGAGGGGTGACCTGGACACCTTTGTATTTCCTTGGTCAATTCTACAAAGTTGTATGGCACCCCCATTCTATTCCTGGCACCAGGCAAAATGCAGAAGGTGTGGGCAGGGGAGCTAGATAAGAAATGCTTCCTCTCCCTGGAGGCTCAAAGTTTGTTGTAGAGTGTGCTCATCTGAACTATTGAAACTACATTATATTTTAAATTGGTTAAAAAGCCAGCTGGTTAAGGGGACCCAGAAAGGACTACTGAACAAAAAAAGATCATCCCCTTAGATGGCATATCCCCTCGGCACTTCCAGTCCCCAAACATGAATAGGCCTTCCTACTCTCAGCCCTGTGACTCTGCTTGCGGGCTGTTGCTGGTCCCAGGAGCATGGTGAGACCCACGTGAGACAGGCCTGATGTACTGGGCAAGGTATGTCTAGCCTGTCTCAACAAAAGACAGGCAGTAGTTGAGGGCAAACACCCCAGCTCCCCTGCCCCTCAGACAGGACAACACTGACCTGCATTTTACAGTCTCTGGGAGTCCCCAGTTGCCCACCGTCATATTGTGCATACTGGGACACTCTGCATTGGCTTCCTTCCCTGCCCTGTCTCACTTTCTCTTTCCCCTACTGGAGCTTCCTGGGATCATTTTCCAAATGAATGACTTGCACTTAAATCCTTGTCTCAGGATCTGCTTTCGAGGGATCCAAACCCAAGACATTACCCAAATCCTTTGCTTAGGACCATCCATTTTTTAACAGTATATTGCCTTACCCTGGGACTACCTCTCCCTTGGTTCCTTGGAAAGTGTGGCCTGGTTTTCAAATTCATGACTAGCTCCTGCTCCTCTCTCCCCTTCTATTTCATTGGTTGGCTGGCTGCCTTGGACCAGTGGGAAAACTGATCATGAAAGCACTAAGCACGTGATCCTCCACAACAAAAGCAGGTAGTTCGGGCTCCTCTCTCACATCTGCCCCACCACAACCCCCATTAATATTAGCTGTTAGGATAATGGGCATTTATTCCTCTTCCTCACTAACTTTTAGATTGCAAATGTGTACATTACAGAAAATTTAATAAATACACATAAGCAAAGGAAGAAAAAAACTTAGAAAATCAGCAATATCAAGATTAACAGTGAAGGGTGGAATGCTTTCTCCCCTAAAATCAAGAATAAAATTAAAAAACAAACAAAACACACAAAGATGTACTCCTTTGCCACTTCTACACAACATGTTCTACCCAGGACAATTAGGTTAAAAAAAAAGGAAATAAAAAGCACCCAGATTTGAAAAGAAGATATATAATTGCTTCTATTTGCAGATGACATGATCTTGTATATATAGAAACTCTTAAGGAATACACACACACACGCACAGACACAAACTAATAGGACTAATAAATGAGTTCATCAAGGTTGTAGGATAGAGGATCAATATACAAAAACCAATTTAATTTCTATAACTAGCAATAAAAAAATCTAAAAATGAAATTAAGAAAACAATTTCATTTACAATAACATCAGAAAGAGTAAAATACTTAGAAATAAATTTAACAGAAAGGGGAAAAATCTGTATAGTAAAAAACTACCAAACATTCTTGAAAAAAATTAAAGGAGATATAAATAAATGAAAAGATATCCTATGGTCATGGATAGGAAGATATAATATTGTTAGGATGGCAATACTGTCCAAACTGGTCTTAAGATTCAATATAATCCCTGTCAAAATCCAGCTGCCTATTTGCAGAAATTGCAGAAACTTATAATCAGAAAGAATCACAAAATTCATATGGAAAGGCAAGGATCCAGAATAGCCAAAATAATCTTAGAAAAGAATTCACATTTCTCATCAGTTATTGCAGAGTTATATATTTCATAACTTATTAAAAAGCTGTAGGAATCTAGACAGTGTGGTACCATCATAGGAATAGAATTGAGAACCCAATAAACATATCCTTGCATATACATGGAAAGGTGAATTGAGTTTTGACAAGGGTGCCAAGACTATTTGCTGGAGAAAGAATAGTCTTTTCAACAAATGGTGCTGGAACAACTAGATATCCACAGACAGAAGAGTGAAGTCAAACCCTACTTCACACTGTAAACAAAAATTAACTCAACAACAAGCATTGGAGAGGTTGTGGAGAAAGAAGAACTCTCATTGACTGCTGGTGGGAATGCAAACTGGTGCAGCCTCTACAGAAAACAGTATGGACATTCCTCAAAAAATTAAAAATAGAAATACCCTATGATCCAGCTATCTCACTATTTGGTATCTATCCAACGAACCTGAAATCAACAATCCAAAGAGGCTTATGCACCCCTCTGTTCATTGCAGTATTATTCACCGTAGCCAAGAAATGGAAGCAACCCAAGTGTCCCTCAACTGCTGATTGAATAAAGAAGATGTGGTATATGTATGCAATGGAATACTACTCAGCCACAAAAAAGACAAAATCCTCCCATTTGCAACAACTTGGATGGACCTGGAGGGTATTATCTTAAGCGAAATAAACCAGAGAAAGAAAGACAAACACCACATGATTTCACTCATATGTGGAAAATAAACCAACACACGGACAGAGACAACTGTATGGTGGTTACTAGGGGCAATGTGGTTGGAGGGTGGGCACAAGTGGTGAAAGGAGGCATTTATATGGTGACCAACAAACAATAATGTAAAACCAAAATTTCGCAATGTTATAAACTATTAAGACATCATTAAAAAAATTAACTCAACATGAGTAATAAATTTAAATGTAAGAGCCTACAACTACACAATTCTTAGAAGAAAACGTAAATCTTTGTGATTTGTGTTAGAAAATGGTCTCTTAGATACAACACCAAAGTGTAAGGGACAAAAAAAATAGATAAATTGGATTTCGTCAAAATTAAAAATTTCTGTGCTGCAACTTATATAATCAAGAAAGTGAAAAGACAACCTACAGAATGAGAGAAATATTGGAAAACCATATATCTCATAAGGACTTACATCGAGAGTATACAAAGAACTGATACAACTTAATAATAAGAAGACAAATATCCCAATTCAAAATTGGACACAGGATCTGAATAGACAATTCTCTAACAAAGATATACAAATGGCCAATAAACACACGTGAAGATGTTCAACATCATTCATCTTTAAGGAAATACAAACCGAAACTCTAAGACACCACTTCACGCACACTAGAAGGCTATATTAAAATAAAGACAACAGCAAGTGTTGATGAGAATGTGAAGAAATTGAAACGCTCATACATTTCTGGTGGGAATGTGACATGGTGCAGCCATTTTATAAAATGTTTGGTAGTTCCTCACAAATTTAAACATGGAATCATCATATGACCCCACAATTTCACTCTTAGGTAGATACCCAAGATTTGAAAATATATGGCTCCACACAAACTTGTATAAGAACAAATATTCATAGAGTACTATGAATAATAGCCACAAAATGAAAACAATCTATCAAATGTCTATCAAATGATAAATGAAGAACTAAAATGTGGTATATCCGTACAATGTAATACTATAATTCAGCAGTAAAAAAGGAATGAAGTACGTGACATGTCCTACAACACGGATGAACCCGAGAAACGTTATGCTAAGTGAAAGAAGCCAGTCACAAAAGGCCACACCTTGTATGATTCTATTTGTATGAAATGTCCAGAATAGGCAAAACTATGGGGACCGAAACTAGTTTAGGGGTTGCCAGGAGCTGGAGAAAGTGTGCAATGGGGAGTGACTGCATTGGGGTTTCTTTTAGGGGTGAAGAAAGTGTTCTAAAATTAGATTGTGATGATAAGTGTATAATTCTGTAAATGTACTAAAAACTGAATTGTACAACTTAAGTGGGGAATTGTATGGTATGTGAAATATATCTCAATAAATCTCTCTTAAAAAATTCTCATTTCCCAGAGGTAACCACTGTTAATATATTTAGTAAAAATAACTTTCAAGATACAAATATATGTAAACAAAAATAAATCATACTGTACATAATTGTAAAGTTCTTTCTTTGTAGCAGTATTACATAACCATCTGTGTCATTAAATATTCTTTTACAATAATATTTTTAAATCTGTGTATTAATTTTGTATGTTCTATAATTTGTCTAAACAATCTTACCCAAATATTTATGTTGCTTCTAATTTGTTGTTATTATAAACAATATTGTGCTGAGAATCTCTTGGCTAACTGGGTCAATGAGTGTGCATATTTTGATGACATAAAGTACAGATTCCCTGATAACCTTGAAGGATGCATCAGTTCTTTCTCCCAGTAGCAGTTCAGTGGAGTGCTCATTTTCCCACAGCCTTATCACAGCAGATGGATGTTAATCATTTAAAAAGTTTTGCCAATTTTATTTGGGTTATTCTTTCTGATGATGAATAATTATCCACACACCTCAAGTTGAGTCTCCGTAATGCCAAAGAAGCAGAAGGAAAATAACGTACTAGATACATGATGAAAAGTAACTCGTTTGACTCTATTTTTCGGTAATTCATTTGACTGACTTACCCAATACATTTAGTGGTCCTGGTCAGAGCATCCTGCGGAAGAAAGCCCGCACACCCACCACATCCTGAGACCGTCAGCACGTAGGGCTTAGCTGGCCAGGCCAACTGACACGCCCCCAAAACTTGTTCATAAGTTTTGAAGATCTAAGGATTTTCACACGAACTTTTCTGCACATATGGTTTCATCTCCCAGATTCATGAACTTCTAGAGAGCCATGAATTCTTCTTTGACTCATAAAGCCACCCAAGCAATACCTGCCATTCAAATTTACACTTAAAAATAAATATTTCCTGAATGTAATGTGGTATCCTGGATTGGAAACTGAAAGAGAAAGAGGACATTAGTGGAAAAACTGGTGAAATCCAAATAAAAGTCAGATTAGTGAATAGTAATGCGCCAATGTTTTCACAGCTGTCCCAGAGATATGTAAGATATAAACATTGAGGGAAACTGAGTGAAAGGTATTTGGGACTCTCTTTGCAACTTTTCTGTAAATCTAAAATTATTCTAAAATTTTTGAAAAAAACTTCAAAAGTAAAAATGCAAACAATAAATAAATAAATGTTTTATGCATAAATGTCAGCTATTTATCCATTCATTTATTCACCTATTAAGTAGGGTCAGCTAATTATCAAATTAAGGCATTAAAGAGTTGGCAGGATAATTAGATAGCCCAGTACACTGGTTTTCAACCTTTTTCTGCCTCAACCTGCCAGAAGGCTGAAACATTGCCGTCAGTAACAGGGGCTCATTTGGACATCTGTAATTTAAAAACATGCCACCCTGACCCTGTAACTCTGCTCTACACCTTAGAGGTCAGAGAAGTGGGGGCTGCAGCCTTTATTTAGAATTCCTGAGCTAGTCCAATATGTTCATTTTATGATGGGAAAATGGAAGCTCACAGAGGGAATGAAATAGTCCTCATCCTTCTTCCAATCACTATTTTTAAGTGACATTAAAGTACTATTTACGCATCATGTGTTTGCCAGTGTCCTTCTTCCAACCTGGGTGATGGCACCTTAGAGGCCAAAGGGCACCAGGGGGCCTTCAGTGTGGTTTGGGCCCTTTCCTCCTGGGTAGATCCATTCAGAAGGAGGCTCGGTCCTACCACCTCTTGTTTGTCTAACGAGGCCACTGAGCAACTCTCAGAGAGGTTGTTTCCTAATTGGAGATTACAACTTTTAACAATGTTTGCTGAAAGAGAAAGAAGAGGGTCTTAGAGGCTCTGCAGTGGCTTCCTGCCATGCAGTTATGTTATTGCTAAGTATCCTCCTGCCCTCTCAAAGTCTTCTGAATTTTTCTAAATAAGCAACAATAATTTGAATAATTACAAAACTGAAAATACTTTCTTTTCTGTGTATTCTGTTTTCCTCCAAGCAAGAGCTGTGCTTTCATCTGATACATAAAAGAGCAATAGTCCTCTGATGAACTAAGACACATGGAATATCTAATTAACATTAAAATATTGTCCCTCATCATTAGCTTCATTCACACTGGATGTGTCAGTTCCTGAGAAAGTAGTGCAGAGGCGATGACCTAATCTCAGTTTTTTAAAAAAAACAAAACAGGGAAATTGAAGTAAAAAGAAGGACAGTGTGTTCCACTTGTAGGACAGTGGCTTGCTAAGCCCAGTACCTGGGGATGGCTTCCCTGCTTCAAGGCCCTGAGCTCTTTCTGACACCCAACCCCATCTTGAATGTGTGTGCTACAATCCTGTGTGTTTCTACTATCTATGAGTCTCTACAGAAGGGGGTCTATGGCCGTTACATGAAGCTTCATAACTCAAGCCAGTGGCAGGGAAACTGAGGAACTTATTAGGACAAAAGCATTTCAGCTGCAGTGTTCAGCTTCATGGAGCCTCCAAGCAGATAGTCCCCAATGACCTACCAGTGGTCACAGAAGACTAAATAAATGGGTTCTGACAGCCTCAAAAAAATGGATTAGAATGTCTCAGTGAATATTTTGTCACTAAGAGAGGTCTAGAAGAGTCTAGAATAGATTCCCAGAATGAGTAAGATCTTTAAGATTTGGGGGATCCCCGAGGCCAGGAGACCTTGCATTCTCCATGACCACATGATTCCCATGGATGCAAACCTACTGAATAGCATCCATTTTCTTCCTGTGTGTCCTCCAGTAAAGGGTCCCTCTCTCGCCCTCAAAAGCCAATGATGTCCCCTTTGCATCACCCCTGGTTGGCCCTTTAGCTGACCACAGACACATTAGCAGACCTAGCTAAGATCCACTAAACTAAACCACTCAGCTGACTCCTAAACTTATCATAAATTATAAATGATTGTTGTTTTAAGCCACATAATTTTAAAGTGATTCTGCCTCAAAAGCAAATGGATACAGAAATCAGTATCTAAAAGTGGAGTGCTGCTGCAACAAAAACCTAAAACATGTAGCATCAGCTTTGGGACTGGGTGAAGAGTACGGCTGGAAAACCAGCAATGAAACCCTTAAAACAACAAGAAAAATGGCAAGGAAGTGATTATAGGAGGTAGAAAAATGGCAACATGTGTTACTAAATGGCCAAATAATTGTTAAAAATGGATTCCTGTTGTAACATAAAAGATAAAAATTGACTTGTTGACACTAGAAAAATGATTTCCAGTGAAAGTTTTGAAGGTGTTAGCTGATTTCACCTAACTGTATATGATAAAATCATGAAAGAAAGACAAGAGGTTAAAGTAAACACTGGCCAATCTACAATCAGACTTGAGACAGAATATAGAGATCCAAGAACTTGATGGATTATAAAATAAAATTGTTTTTCCTCTCCAGACTATCTAGTTGGGAACAGATTCTCACAATAAAATGAGGAGGTTCTAGTTCTGGGTGAGATGGAGTAAGCACAGCCCATCCTGCCTCTTCCACTGACTACAAGTGTAAAATCTATACAAAATACACGAAATAGCTCTTTCATGACTCTGAAAGTAAATATTATTAGGCATATTGGCAAATAAGACTAGAGTTCAAAGTACCATTAAAACTGGCGGTGAGTGGGACTGTAACAAAGGTCCATCTTTCATGTCATTGGAATCCCAGAAGGAGAGGAGAAAGAGGGAAGTGCTGGGAAAAATATCAGGAGAAACAGTGGCTGAAAAATAACCAAATTTGACAGCAAACATAAACCTACAGTTTGAAAAAAACTAAGCAAATCTCAAACAGGATGAACCCAAAGAAATCCATGCCAAGACACATTGTAATTAACTATTTAAAAACTAAAGACAGCAAAAATCTTGAAACCAGCTAGAGAGGAATAATGCATATTACTTATAGAGGAAACAATTCAAAGGATAGATTTCTTACCAGAAACCATGAAGGCCTGAAGGAAGTTCACAATATTTTTCAAGTGCTGAAATAAAATAATTGTTAACCCAGAATTCTACATCCAGTGTAATATTGTTTAGGAATGAAGAGGAAATAAAACATTCTCAAACAAAGGAAAACTAAGGGAATTTGTTGCCAGTAGATCAACCCTAAAAGAATGGCTAAAGGAAATTCTTTAAATAGAAAAGAGATAATAAAAGAAGAAATCTTGGGACATCAGGAAGAAAGAACATGGTAAGGGCAAAAATATAGGTCAACACTATAGAATTTAGTTCTCCTCCTGAGTTCTCTAAATAATGTCTTATCATTGAAACAAAAAAAAATTAGAGTCTAATGTGATTGTCAATGTATATACAAGGAACATTTAAAATAATTATATTATAAACGGAGATGGTAAAGGGATATAAAAGGAGGTAAAATTTCTATGCTTTATTTGAAATGTAGACACCTGGATAAGTATGTAACCAAGCACAACTACTAAAAAGCCTAATCAAAAGTACACTCAACAACACTATAGATCAAAATGGAATTCCAAAAAATGTTAAACTACCCCACAGGAAGGCAGGAAAAAGAAAACAGAGAAACAAAAAACACAGAAGAAACAAAAAACAAAGTTAAATGGCAAATTTAAAGATATTAGGTCCATAGTTATATTAAATGTAAATGGTCTAAATGGTCTCAAGATACCAGTTGAAAGACAGAGATTAGCAGAGTGAATAAAAACACAGCCCAACTATATGCTATCTACAAGAAACTCACTTTATATATAATGCTATATATGTAGATTGAAAGTAAAAAGATAAAAAAATAAATACTATGCAAATATTAATTTTAAAAAGTAGGAGTGTTTATAACTAATGTCAGATAAAGTAGATTTAAGAGCAAAGAAAATTACCAAGGACAGAAAGGGACATTAAATAATGACAAAGGAGTCATTCTATGAAAAATTCATGGCAACACTAAATGTGTAGGTAACAAACAAGAGAGCTACAAAATATGTGATGCAAAAATTGATAGAACTAGGTAATGTCAGCAAAAATGCTAGAGTAAGGACTTCTGAAAATTAGGCCCTATATGAAACACAATGAAAAAGTTGGCAAAAAAAATTGTCAGAATTAAATTTTTCATACTTTTAGAAATTAATCAGGGACTTACAACAATCCAGGGCATGTTTATTCAAGAAAAGTGAATCAAACTGAATCACAGGAAGAATAGCAAACTTTGTGGTGTTTTAATTTAACCTAGTTCTATCCCCTCACTCTTCAGCTCAGCAGTTGCCTTGCAAAATAACAGCCCACATTCCCATGATCACCAGAGGGAGAAAGTGATCAAAGAATTGTAATTTCACCTGTCTGGTGGTCCCCTATAAGATCCAATGTGAAAATCTTGTCTTCATTTGGCAAGACTTGGAGCTCATCATTGTTAAAGGTCTCTTCCCAGAGGGAGGTTGTCAAAACACATTTACAGATGAGTGTTTTAAAATTGTGGCTGCCTGAGTCAACGGATAACATTGGAGGCAAATGATAGACTAGCTTAAAAGGAAAAGAATACAAGGAAAAGTTGAGGAATTAGGAATTTATAGGGGCTTTGAAAAGCTGCAACATATTTCAGGGAATCTAGAAAGGCAAGCACATGCATAGGGCTGTGTACATGCTCAGCAAAGACTGGAGAAGGCCCTAAGCTCTCACTTCTGTCTGGCTTTGAGGCTCTGCACAAGGAAGACATGAAAGCTAAGGCAGAATTGTTGACTACTTGGCGGAGTGCCAAAGGCATACCTTAAAATTCATGCAAAGCCCCCCTGCAAAATTAGGAGGACTATGCATTCAAGATACGTAGGAAGTCTCTGTACTATTATTAGCTGACAACTAAGCTAATGGGACAGAGACTTTAGGGGCCACATGCATTAAGAATATAGACTTTACATAGTTTGCTTAGGAAAGTCACTAAACAAAAAACAACTATAACAAGTAGCAAAACAATAAACCCTGGGAAGGAGGGGAGAATTTGATTTCCAGAATTGCCACATTATAGTATTCAAAATACTCTACTTTCAACAAAAATTACAAGATACGAAGAAGGAAGAATGTATGGACTGTACACATGAAAAAAACCAATCAATAAAAATACCTTCAGGAATCCCAGGCATTGGACTTACTAAATCGGTCATTTTAAATATGTTCAACTAGATAAATGAAACCAAATCTAAAGAACTAAAGTAAAATACGAGAAGATTCTTCAACAAATGTAAAATATAAATAGAGAGATAGAAATTATTTTTTAAAAAATAACAAAATAGAATTGCCAGAATTGAAAAGTACAATAACTGAAAAAAATTATTGGCAGGACTCAACAGCATATTTGAGCAGGCAGAAGAAAGACTCAGCAAACTTAAAGACAAGTCAATTGAAATTATCCAGTCTTAGGAGCAGAAAGAAAAAAGAATGAAGAAAAATGAACAAAGCATCAGAGACCCGTGGGACAACATCAACACAGAGATATATGCATAATAGGAGTTCAGAATGAGAGAAGAGCAGGAGAGAGAGAAAAGGAAAATAATGAGTATTCAAAGAAATAGTGGCAAAAAACTTCTGAAATTTGATAAAAACATTAATCAATACATCCAAGAAGTTCAACAAACTCCAAATAGGATAAACCTAGATAACCACACCTAACATATAATAAACTATTGAAGGCCAAAGACAAAAAAGAATCTTGAGAGCAGCAGAGAGAAACAACACATTATGTACAGGGATCCTCAATAAGATTAACAGCAGATTATTTTATTCAGAAACCATGAAGGCCAGAGGCATTGGGATGGCATATTCAAAGTGCTGAAACAAAAATACTGTCAACCAACAATCCTATATACAAAAAAAAAAAAAAGCAAAAAACTATCCTTCAAAAATAAAGAAATTAAGATATCCCCAGGTAAAAAAATAAATAAAAAAAAATGTTCACTGCTAGCAGACCTGCCCTACAAGAAATACTAAAGAGAGTCCTCCAGGCTGAAGTGAAAGGAGGCTAAACAGTAAATTGAATACATATGAAGAATTAAAGAGCACTGGTAAAGGTAACTATATACATAAATACAAAATATACTATAAATGTTTTTGTTTGTTTTTAACTCCTTTTTCCTTCTATCTGATTGAAAAGACAACCACATAAGGCAATAGTTATAAATTTATGTTGATATGCACACAATGTATAAAGATGTGATTTGTGACAATAACAGCATAAAATAGAGGAGGGGAATGAAGTTATATTGAAGCAATGTTTTGCATACTAGTGAAGTTAAGTTGGTATTAATCCAAGGTAGATTTTTATAAGTTAAAATGTTAATGGCAATCCCCAAGGAAACTATTAAGAAAATAACTGAAAAATATGTAGTCAAAGAAATGAAAAGGGCATTAAAATGACACACAAATAAAATCTATTTAACACAAAATAAGATAATAATAGAAGAATTAAGGAACAAAAAAGACAAGATATATAGAAAATAGATAGCAAAATGATAAATGTAAATACTATTGTACTGGTAGTTATATTGAACGTAAATGGATCAAACTTTCTAATTAAAAGGCAGAGATTAGCAGAATGAATTTTCAAAAACATGACCAAACTAATGCTGTCCATAGGAGACTCTGTCTAAATTCAAAGACACAAAGAGTTTGAATGAAAAAAGATATACCGTGAAAAACAGTAACCAAAAGAGAACTAGAAATGGCTAAACTAGTATCAGAAAAATAGACTTTAAGACAATAATTATTCCTAGAGACATAAAAGGATATTTTATAATGATAAAAGGGTCAAATCATTAAGAGTTAATAACAATTATAAACATGTATACACAAAACAACAGAACCTTCCAACAATCTATAACATGTAATAATAATTATATATCTTGTCCAAGGTGGATTTATCCAAGGATGCCAGGTTGGTTCAATATTTGAAAACCAATCAATGTAATTCACCATGTTAACATGCTAAAGAATAAAAATAACATGATCATATCAATTGATGCAAAAATAATTTCATAAAATTCAACACTCATTCATGATAAAAAAGAATAATGGAGAACTTCCTCAAATTAATAAAGAGCATCTATTTTAAAAACCTATAGCTAACACCATACTTCATAGTAAAAGACTGAATGTTTCCCCTCTAAGATTGGGAACAAGGCAAGGATTCCACTCTCACCATCACCATTCAACATAGTACTAGAAGACCTAGATAGAGCAATAAGGCAAGAAATGGAAATAATAGCCATACAGATTGGAAAGGAAGAAATAAAACTGTGCGTATTTGTAGATGACATGATTGTCTACATGGAAAATAATAAAGAATCTGTGAGATATTAACCATCCCTTATACCTACATGTTAAGCACCTTGTAGTTATTATTAACTCTGGACCATCAAGGCTATGAGGTGATGTGTTTTTATTTCTCTTAAAAGCTGACTGTCTAAATTTTTTGTCGTTTCTACAATTACACTTAGTTGATTTAATAACTGAAATAATTGAGTTGGTATAATTTCAAATATTAAATTCTTTTGGTCTGGAAAAAGAAAAAAGAGTTCACAAAAATTATTTTAGAAATTATTAATCAGTTTAGCAAATTCACAAGATAGAGAATCAACATACAAAAATCAATGGCATTTTTGGACAAATCAAAATAAATAAGAAATACAATATCACTGATAATCACTCAAAACATGAAATACTTAACTGTAGATATAACAAAGTATGTATGCCAAAAACTACAAAATTTTAATGAAAGAAATCAAAGAAGCTCTAAATTAATAGAGAGATATTACATTTTCATGGATTAGAAGACAATATCAATTCTCCTCAAATTAATATACAAATTTAACACAATTCCTACTAAAATCTCATCAAGATTTTTTCTTGATAGATGCAAGATTATATGGAAATGTAGAAGAACTAGAAGAGCCAAAATAATTCTGATAAAGAAGAACAAAGTGGGAGAAATTGCTTTACCCTCTTTTCAGACTTATTACAGAGCTACAGTAATCAAGACTGTGTGGTACTGGCGAAGGGATAGACAGATTGGTGGAACAGAATGGAGAGCACAGAAATAGCCACTCACAACTTTAGCCAACTGATTTGCCAAAAGTGCAAAAGCAATTAAATGGGTAAAGAATAGCCCTTTCAACAAATAGTACTGGAACAATTAGAGATTCATGAGCAAAAAAATAAACTTCGATCTAAACAACACATCTGATATAAAAATTGACTAAAAATCAATCTTAGATTTAAATGTGAAATTATAAAACACTGAAAAGAAAACATAAGGAAATCTTCAGGACCTAGGGCTTGGTGAACAGTTCTTAGACATAACATTTAAGTATGATCCATCAAATAAAAAATCAATAAATTGTATTTCATCAACATTTAAAATATTTGCCTTCTGAAAATTTCTTTTAAGAGGATGGGGAAAAAAAGCTACATCCTGGGAAATAATATTTGCAAACCACATATTTAAAAAAGGATTCATATGCAGTATACATAAAGAACTCTCAAAATTCAACATGAGAAAAACAAACATCCAATTAGAAAATAGTTCAAAGACACTGAAGAAGATTTACAGATGACAAATAAGCCAATGAAGACATGTTTGTCGCTATACATTAGTGAAATGCAAGTTAAAGCTAATATGAAGACCACTGCACATCTATTAGTTTGGCTAAAAATAACACTAACAACACCAAATGTTGTTGAGGATGAAGAGCAACTAGAACTTTCATACATCGCTCATAGAAATTCCAAATGGTATAAGCATTATGTAAAACAGTATGCAGTTTCTTATAAAGGTAAACATACACTTACCCTATGACTCAGCAATCGCACTCATAAGTATTTACCCTAAAAATTTTTTTCTTTTTTTGCTGAGGAAGATCAGCCCTGAACTAACGTCCTTTGCCAATCTTCCTCTTTTTGCTGAGGAAGATTAGCCCTGAGCTAACATATGTGCCTGTCTCCCTCTATTTTGTATGTGGGATGCCACCACAGCATGGCTTGATGAGTGGTGTGTAGGTCCGCTCCCAGGATCCAAACCTGCGAACCACAGGCCACCAAAGTGGAGCACATGAACTTAACCACTACATCACTGTGCTGGCCCCTACAGAAATTTTTTAAAACAAATTATGTTCACATGAAGACCTATGCACAGATGTTTAGAGAAATTCCATTCATAATTGCCCCAAACTGGAAACAATCCAAATATGTTTCAGTGGGTAAATGGTTAAACTGTGGTGCATTCACACATTGGAATCCTACTAGCAGTAAAAGTGAATGTATTGTTGATACAAGCAGTAACTCAAGGGCATTATGCTAAGTCTAGTGTCAAAAAGTTACATACTGTACGGTTCCATTTATGTGGCATTCTTAAAGACAAAATATATTGACGGAAAATAGATCAGTGGTTGCCAGAAGTCACGGGTGGGGGAAAATGTGACTATAAAGGGATAGCACAAAGGAGTTTTTTTAAGGTGATGGAATGGTTCTCTATAAAGATGATAATGATGGTTATGCAAATCCATCCATGTTACAATTCATTGAACTGTACATACAATAAAAGTCAATTTTATTGCATATTAGTTTAAAGTAAATAAACAAATAAATAAAATGACCCCTAAATACAGAGATCAAATCAAGAATGTGACTTTAAGACCCTTTGTTAAGTTTACATATATATTCTTAGCTGGACTAACAGGAAGCTTAAGAACATTAGAAGCCCGACCCCAAACTAGAAGTAACTTCAAAGAGAGGAGCGTGTCTCAGAAGCTATTTTAGTTGTGGCTTTCAAAGCATGGAATAAATAATAATTATATACATAGAAAGCCCGCAAAGTTTTAAAGGGAGCTGAATTGGGAAATGTTGCTAGTGTGTAATAAAAGGATGGAGATTTTTCAAATTATAAAAAGACTCCCAGGACCCCAACTTCTTAAGGTCGAGAAGCAGGCTGAGAAAGCAACTTGCTGCCAAGACAGGTCACTTATTTAGAAGTAGCCAAAGAGGATGACAGAAGAGCAAAAGTGTCTCTAACAGAGGAGACAAGACTTGTGAAAACCAATGGATGGGGCAGCCGCTCCCAGGGAGTAGAACCACAGCCTGATGGAGAAACGCTCCCCACCACCTATCCAGCGGGATTGCAGAATTGCCGCAGACCAGTAACTGCTCCATGCCTCCTGTTCCTCCCACTTGTGAATGAGAGTGTCCCTGTGGTTTTAATGTCTATTTCCACATTGTGTGTTGGGTGTGTGAGCATGGTAACTTGGCTTTTTAATTCATGGGTCTCAGGGTCAAGATGAGCTGGAGCTGGAGCTGATGTAGATCAGAAGACCTTAGACTTGAAGTATGATGCCATGACTGGAGAAGACTTGGGGCTAGGGGTCTTGGGAGGGCTCGCAGGAGGAGTGTAATATATGAGGAAAGGATGTGAATAATTGTGGACAGAGGTTTTACTGTGGGAGGTTGATTACAAAAATTGTCCCAATTCTTCCCCTCCCTGTATCCACGACCTTTGCAGTGTGACTTTGCAGCTCCTCGTCTATTGCCCCTCCCCTCTAGCTGCCCTTGTGACTCACTTTGGCCAAAAGGGTGCTGAAGAAGTCATGCTGTGCCAGTTCTGAGTCTAGCCCCAAAAGGCCTCGTGCACCTCCCCAGGCCCTTTTGGAACTCTGGAACCATTGAATAAGCCCTGGCTAGCCTGTTGGAGGATGAGAAACCACGGAGCAGAGAAAAGTTGTGCCAGCTGGGGCCACCGAGACCAGCTAACCCAGCTGACCCACTAGTTGACCACAGAAGCATGAGTTACCCTGGCTGAGAGAAGCTGGTCTTGGCCCAGATGGATAGAACTGCCCAGCTGACCTATACTCAGAAGAAATAAAAAATTTCAGGTTGTTATTATTTTCAGCCATTAATGGGCTTAAAATGGATGATTTGTTATGCAGTAACAGCTGAGACAGAAAACTGTTGCTCATTATATTACTCAGCAAATCTTAAAACCCCGGACCTAGAAATGCGTTTCTCCCCATGCACCACTATGGTGTTGCTCTGAGTGCTTGCACATCTGTTTCTTCCATTTCCTGGTTCCCCAGTAGATAGTACCAAGGTTTGTGCTCAAATGCCTTAGCTTCCTCCTGTCACAGGTATATGCAGGAAATTTCCCTTTTTTCCCTTATCTGGCCTTCTTTTCCCATCTCTTGTACGTCTTGATGCTTTTTTGGTGTGTGTTGAGGGGTGCTTTATCGTACCTGTGTTTGTTTAGCCAGAGCCTAAAATGTTATCTATAACAAAGAGGAGTAGGGATCATCAAGGAATCCCTGTCCTAGGTTCACACTTTAGTTATTAATGGTGTTAACGACACAGACCTGGTGGGGCAGCACGACCACTAAGAATCAAACAAATAGGGGCCACTCCACCTCCAAGGTACAGCCAAGATTCAGGAATAAAACATAAAAGCAACCCCTAGTTCTTTGGGGAAATACAGGACCATAGAGCTGTCAAATGCAAACACATGCTGGATGACTCCCTTGTGTTTGCCAGAGCTCTACCTCCCCGGGAAGGGGGCAAGGTGAGGGAAACTAACACCTCTAAATGGACGAGTATCCATACCTTTTCTTTCTTTTCCCATCCCTCCCACACCCCTCCCAAAGTAAAACAAAACTAACTCATATTAGCCAACAGTATTAGTCACATACCCTAAGACAGGCCAGACAGGCCCCCTGAGGGATACTGTGGTCAACAAGACGAGGTCCTGCCCTCAAAGACCTTAAAGAATCACAAACTATGAAGGTAGGAACAAGTGTGAGACAGTAGAGAATGCTGAGAAGAAGAGTGCTTAGTGCTCCTCTAGACGGCCCACTCAGACATACATGCATGAAGTGAGGCCCAGGGCACAGAAGCACCTATAGGCTGAGTCAGTCTAGCATCTTGGCCTTCCAACTCCAGTCCTTTTTCTACCACATCAGGGTCCATCTACATGGTTGCAAGGTCCTTAAATGATGATGATGATGACGATGACAATGATGATGATGATGATTTGGATCATGGTATAACTGAGAGCATCCACATATCTGTTTGGTACTAATTGGCAACTTTCAATTGCTCCATAACTAACACATTCTACAAGTATCCCTTGGGTAAAGGGGTTTCTTATTCATTTTGCCTGAAGAGGAGAAAGAACTAGATGTGGAGCATCTCCTTAGGCTTTTGATGTGCTAGGCACGGTGCTGAGTTTTCCATAGAGCAACACTAGGTCTTGAAAGACTAGGTTTTTATGATCTTGAACTCATTTTATCCTGATGAAACAGAAGCCTGAGCAGACCACCCAGAGGTTCCCACCTTACTTTTGCAACTGCTGCTGAAACATCCATACTTTCTATTTTGGAGCGGGATTCTCAGTCTGAAAAATTGATTTGTGTAATTAGGCAAGTGATTTTGTAGGAAGATTTTGCATGAATTTGCAATATAATTTTCTTTTTCTGTAACTGTTAATTGAAATCATTTATCAGGTTTTTAAGCTGAAAAAGTTAACTTTGGAAAAAAAAAGGTGTGAACTGTTCATTTTTTTATGCAATCTCGACGTTGTCTTTGATGCTCTCATTAATTCCTTATTTACAGTCAGGGCTGCCGGCTTCCTCAGTTTGGGTAAGAAATGGCGTGCCTTAACCCTTAGTGGGAGGGAAATTTCAGACCCAACAACTGGAAATAGTTGTCTTTACTCTCCTCTCTCGTCACGTCATCACCCTAGGGAAGTCTGGGGCTAAAATCACCATAAAAATGATCGAATGGGAATCTTGGTCCACAACACAAGTGTTTAATAAGTGTAACTTTATGTTTTATAACTCAACATCCATTCTGAGTAATCATTTTCCCAGGGTTGTAGAAATTTAACTTCAGTAGAGGTGGGGGCTGCTCCAACCGCTTCGCCACAGGCTGCTTCTACGTTCTTTTTTTTTTTTAAAGATTTTATTTATTTTATTTTTTCCCCCCAAAGCCCCAGTAGATAGTTGTATGTCATAGCTCCACATCCTTCTAGTTGCTGTATGTGGGACTCGGCCTCAGGATGGACGGGGAAGTGGTGCCTCGATGCGCACCCGGGATCCGAACCCGGGCCACCAGCATCGCAGCGCGCGCACTTAACCACCAAGCCACAGGGCCGGCCCCTGCTTCTACGTTCTAAGTCTTATTAGAGCCCAGGTTCCTAGTGCTCTGACCCTCAATGTCTTCTGTCTACACTCAAATTCGCCAGAATGCCCATCCTCATGTCTGATCTGGGTCATTGGTCCATTCCACATTCTACGTAATGTCCCATGTCCCCAGCCCAAAGACCCCTCATCTACCAGCTTCCACACTGCCCTCAAGCACATGTCGATTGAGGTGTTTGCTTCTCCTGCACCTCACTGCCGTCCAGCTTTTGGGTAGATTGCCCAAAGCCTTTGCTACCTTCACTGAGCTTCTTACTTCCCCTGGTCTCTTCCCAGGGAACTGTGCTGGCCACTGCTTTAGGCTTCCTGCAAATGCTCCTGGGTTGTTTTCCCACTATCTGGGGCTCAGCCTAGAGCACAGGCCACAGGGACCCCTGCAGGGAACATGGACTCCTCTGCCTCTCTCCCTTCACTCCACACTGAAATCTTTTCCTAGATTTGGGAGGAAACTCTTAATCATAATGTTTTCCTTTAATATATTGTCCATATCTATAGTGCCTCCAAGGGTGGTTGAAATTCCTCCAAGACAGTTGAAATTCTGAAGAAAGAGATATGTTTTCCACCTCTCCTTTTTTGGGGTCTTCTCCCTTTCCTGAGGCCAGGAGAAGAACAAAAAGCCTAGCTCTCTCTATGAGGGGCAGGTGAATGTAATGCTTGGTGAGGAGAATAGGTCAATCTCCAATCTCTCTGGTAACAACCCCAGAAACACCAGGTCAGAGAACAAGCCCTCCCTCTAGCCATCTGATCTTATGTTGTGAGAGCTGAACTTTACAACAAATGGGGAAACCCTGCCCAGGCCCAGGAATCTGAATTTGGTGTCTGCTGCATGAAGCTGGGCACTCTTTTTCCTTGCAGCCTCTCTCCCTCCACCAACAGTGGAAAACACTCTCAGAAGTACAAGAGGAAGTGAAAATGGTTAGTTCTCCCCATTACATGCTCACAGGGTGCCTGGAATTTATCCCCAATGAACTTTCCTCAGCTGTGATTAATGACTGGACCACCAGGAGGTGCAGAACAAGGAAGGGATGGTGGTCCACAGTCATTTTCAGTGGCTTCATAGCTTTCCATTACATGGATGTACCAAAGTTTTATCCTATTGTTTAACATTTATGTTGTTTCCAAATGTTTACTTTCATAAAACACCAGGTTAGAGAAAAGAAAAACGATGTAGGTCAGGAACTTGGATCCATATAAAGAAAGGCAGAGCATTAGAGAAGGAATAAATGAAGGTAAATAAAAATTTTTATTTTTCTCTTTTTTAATTGAATAGATAACAAGTTGTTCAAAATAACGATAGCAACAATGTACTGGGCAGTTATAGCTTATAGATAAGGAAAATGAATGGCAGCAATGTTGTAAGGGACAGGAGGGAGGAACTGGGAATATTCTGTTATACAGTAACTGTATTTACTGTGAGGCTGTGTAGTGTTATCTGCAAGTAGACTTACATTAGTTGTAAATGTATATTGTAAACTCCAGTGCAACTGCTAAAACATTTTTTTTAAAGATGTATAATTAAAATGTTAAGAAAGGAGAGAAAATAGAATCATATAAAATGTTCAATTAAAACTAGAGAATAGTGGAAAGAGTGAGGAAAAAAACAAGGATAACGAATAAAAAAGTTACAAATATGGTAGTTATTACTCCAGCACTATCACCAATCACTTTAAATGTGAATGGTTTAAATATACCAGTTAAAAGACAGAGAACGTTTGGGTGAATACAAATGAAAAAGCCAACTATATGTTGCCTACCAGAAACCCGTTTTTAATATAACGACATACAACTAGATCAAAAGTAAAGGGATGGAGAAAGATCTACCACACTAATGCTAATCAAAATTAATTCCAAGCAAAACAGACTTCAGAGCAAGAAAAATGATCAGACATAAAGAGGGGCATTGCATGATGATAAAGGGGTAAATTCTCCAAGAAGATACAACAATACTCAACACACATGTGTCTAACACCTGAGAGTCAAAATGTAGGAGGCAAAAACTGACAGACAAACCCATTATCATAGTTGGAGATTTCAACACCTCTTTATGAGTAACTGACAGATCCAGTAGGCAGAAAATCAGCAAGGATATAGTCAAACTGAACAGAACCATCAATCAACTGGGCCTAATTGACATTTATAGAACACTTCATCCAACAACAGCAGAATACACAGTCTTTTCAAATTCTTATGGGACATTGCCAAGATATACCATATTCTGGAACATGTAATAAACCTTAGCAAATTTAAAAGAATAGAAATCATACAATGTCTGCTCTTGGAGCACAGTGAAATTAAACTAGAAATCAATAACAGAAAGATAGCTGGAAAATTCCAAAATATCTGGAGATTAAACACTGCATTTCTAAACAACACATGGGTCAAAGAAGTGTTAAGAGACATTTAAAAATAGTTTGAGCTAAGTAAAAATGAAAATACAAATTATCAACATTTGTGGAATACAGTAAAAGCAGTATTTAGAGGGAAGTTTAGAGCACTGAATGCATATATTAGAAAAAAAGAAAGATTTAAAATCAATAATCTAAGCTTCCACCCTAGGAAACTAGAAGAAAAAAGAAAATTAAAGCCAAAGTAAGTAGAATAATCAAAATAATAAAAGATAGAGCAGAAATAAAAGAAATTTAAAACAAGAAATCAGTAGAGAAAATCAATAACTCATATTTTGAAAAGATCGATAAAATTGATAAACTTCTAGCCAGGCCAACCAAGAAAAAAAGAGAGAACAGACAAATTACTAATACCAAAAATGAAAAAGGGGTCTTCACTACTGATTGCATAGATATGAAAAAGATAATAAAGGAATATTATGAACAACTCTATGCCCACAAATTAGATGACCTAGATGAAATGGACCAATTCCTTGAAAGACACAATCTACCAAAACTCATAGTAGGAGAAATAGACAATCTGAATAGGCCTATATCCATCAAAGAAATTGAATCAACAATTAATAGTCTTTCCAAAAAGAAAGCACCAGTTCACTGGGGAATTCTATCACACATTTAAGAAATTATACCAATTCTCTAAACAACATTAGGAACATTATCCTTGTAGCTGAATATTTGTCCAGATACAATAATTTCCATCACATACATTCCGGGAGACGAATTGCTGGATTAAAAGTGGACAAAATGTTAATATTTTAGTAGATATTGCCAAATTGCTCTATGAAGTTTGATACCAATTTATAAGGTGTTTATTTTTCTGCAAACTTGCTAACTTTGAGAAGTGATATTTTTTGTCTTTGCCATTTTTATAAGTAAAAAATATGAATTCATTAATACTTAAATTGCATTTCTTTAACCAAAATCAATGTAAAATAATTTTTAGTCATTTTAGTGTGCTTTTTGCCATGTGTATTTTTTCAGTTCTAAATAACCTTCTCATGGCTATTAGTATTATTTTAATAATAGCATTATATAATGTTTAAATTTGCCATGTACTTTACATCTGCTAATTAATTTAATTCTCAGGAAACTCCAGTAAATTAGATAATGTTATTATTTCCATTTTACAGATAAGGAAATTGAGTACAAAAAGATTATATTTCCTAAAGTCATGTGGAACTGGAATTTAAGTGTGCTACAATGGCAGCATCTGTATTCTTAAATGTTATGCTAGCCTGATTTTCATGGGATGCTTGTTTTCAGAATGTAAACACAAACACACACACACACACACACACACACACTCATACACACTATTTTCCAAGCAAGGCACCAAAGGCAGACACCATAAAAGAGTTAATGTGTAGATTTGATACAATAAATATTATTTCAATTATATTAGCATCAAAATGCTATAATTAAAACAGAAATAGCAAACTGGGTAAAATATATAGAATATTCTTCTCTACCTTCACCCATCTGCCAATGATATATACACCCACATTTGCTTCTAGTACCTCTATTATTTCATTATTTACATTTAAATATTTTATCCACATGAAACTTGCTTTGATTATTGGTATGAATTATTGATTAAATGTCTTTTTGAAAATTGTTGGTCATTGTCTCAACACATTGAATAAGCCATCTATCCTTTATCCGTAGATTTTAATTCCATATTACATAAACCTAGGCAAGCTTCTGAATTTTCTCTTCCGGTCCACTGGTTTGCCACAGAAAGACAAACCACAGTATACTGATTTTATTAATGTAGTTTTATAATGTGTACAGGGCAAGACATCCTGAATTACTGTATGCAAAACTTTTCTTGGATATTTTATTGTTTCTTCCATATACTTTAAAGTCATTTTATTGAATTCTAAAAAAACTTTTTTAGTTTACTCTAATTACATTTCATATTAGTTTTGATCATTGCCCAGATGTCTAGAACTTTCAGAAAAAAATGTTTTAAAATGTACACAATATGTGCATACACACAGTATATTCTACTCCTTTACTTTTTCTAATTCATTTAAGTTCTGTTCTGAACTGTTTAGTTGTACCTCTTCTGTGAATTTTTTTTATTGTTATATTTCTAAATCCTTAACACTCAGTTCACTAAAATTTTGGTTAAAAATGAAAATATGTAATGTTTTAGATTTTTTTCAAGAGAAACTGACCATTTTTGAGATTTGATATATAGCTTTTAAATTGTCATTTTATACAAATATAACATAAATATATCTAAAATTTTGAATTTTTATTTGGCAAATAAGTATTTAAGAGAGTATTAATTTCCTAATGACTGTTATTTTTTAAAAATATTTGTCATTAATTACTACTCTAATTATAATTTGATTAGGGGCAAAACATAAGTTTCTGATGTTTTTGAAATTTATTGGTAATTTTTGTTGACTAACATAAGATCAACTTTTAATAAATATATGGATGCTAGGAAATAAGGCATGTTCACTGTAAGGTAAAATATATTATTCAGATTTTCTCACTTTTTTTCCTATTTGATCTATCAAAGACAAATAAAATCAAATTAAAAGAAGTCATTGTAATTGTGTTTTACCCATAGAGAGAGAGAGAGAGAGAGAGAGAGAGAGAGAGAGAGAGAGAGAGAGAGAGAGAGAGAGAGAGAGAGAGAGAGAGAGAGAGAGAGAGAGAGAGATGGGGTGGGGGTGGAGCTAAATCAAGGTCTTCTAATCAGATGCCATTTTGAACAGGAAGCCTGCCAAGTAGTCTCCCTTAGGCCTGCTTACTCTCCATCCTTCATTTCCACATGAATCAAACATGGTGGAGACTTCAACGAGGTGGAGTGAGGAAAAAAATGAAGGCTCACCTGGGAGGTGGAGCACAAGTGTAAACACATGATGTCTTGTTACCTCAGCTTATGAGTGCTGGCGATGACATCAGCAGCCCAGGCTTTACTTTTGGTTCCCTCTTAACTAGTTGGCCTATATTCCTCTGGTTCTATGATTGCAAGTGATGTGATGATCACTTTGCATTCAAAATGGCCTTACCTCCAGGAGTGACTTTCATATATTTAAATACATTTTAAGAGCAGTTTTAGAAAAGCACCCAAACAGGTGCATCTCAGTGGTGGCCACTGTGTGTGCTCTGCCTCCTGGGAAAGAGGTCATGAAATTAGTGTGAGATTCAGAGGAAGCCAATCATCTTGTGGGCAGGACACCCATTGTGAGGGCTTCTTTTCTAAAAATTCAATAATTCTTCACAGAGAAGTTAAGGCTGCTTTATTATGTCTTTCCATTGGCTAAAGTCCTGCGACCAACAGACTAACAAAAACAGAATGCAAAACCAGTCAAAACCTGAGACTCAGTATTACTCTTATGGCACCCTCTCCAATAGGATTCCATCATGCACCACTTACGGGACTCCCCTTGCCCTCTGAAGCTGAACCCTGTATTTATTTTATCCCGGTATTTTATGATCAGAGGCTCTTAGGGTTGATAAGGACGGTAAGGAATCACTAGATTCTAGTCAAGCCCCTATCTAGCTTTTGAATTCCCTTTGTGTCACTCAAAGTATCCTCCCTCTTTTCTTCCCCCATGGATACATGCATATAACATCTCAGTACCTACCTCCAAGCTATTTCTCATGCTGTTCCCCACCCCCAACCAGATGGTATGTGTTCTCCTTCTTTGTCTAGTTGAATCCACTCCACTCTTCAAGGCTTAGTTCAAATTGTACTTTGTCAGTGATTTTTTTCTTGACAAATAATTGATCCCTCTGTTTTTTGACATCCCTAGTTGAGCTATGCATGATAATACTCAATCACAAATTGTATTTTCAAAAATTATTTGGGCTGGTCTTTAGAGTGTCAAACAAACTGGTAAGCTAGTTGGGGCATGCGGTATCTTCCTCCTATTCCACCTTGACAGGGTCTAGCGCAGTTGTTCAGTTAAGTCTTGGGGGATTGAATTGCTTTTCTCCACCCAAAAAAGGAATTAACATGGCTTTAGTTTGGTTCCGAAAAGAGAAAGGCAATCCTCATATTTGCGTAGAAGTTCAAACCAAAAGATGGTTCATATGAGTGTGTTTTCTGATTTCACATTTACTCTCTTCTGCCTTGGTGAGAGCCTCCTCCCCTGCCATTGTCAGTGATGAGGTGTTTATTTGGACTTTTTGGCGCATGTGCCATTTTCAGAGACCAGAACGCTCTTTCAGGCACATCCACTCGCAAAGTGGAGTGATGTCTCCCTTAGCCTCACATAAGATGTGGTCTGCTCTGCTTTCATATCCAAATTCCATCTATTTTAACGTACAGTAATTACACCATATCAAGTTTCTGCGTTCAGCACCACACATCTTACTTTCCACTGTCTAGCACCTCCTGTCATCTGCAAAGGAGGCTAGGAACAGAGTGAGCTGTGTATGAACGAACAAACTCATCAAGCCCCCAACACCCCTCCCCGCAACATTGCCAGTCATGCCACCCATACCGGCTGCCAGAACTGTGCAATGTTAAGAACTGGGGGGATAACACAACCACAACCACTTTGCCATCCAGTAACACAGCCTCAAATCTGGATAGTGAGGAGGTTTGTCTACCATCAATTCAGAGAAGTATTTTAGACACAACTCTAGCCTTGGCCAAATAGAATTACACTAAATCACCCTGTCTCCATATTTGTGGTTGGGGTAAGTTGAGGGAGGGGGCTGAAGATGGGTAGAAAGGTGTAGTTTTTTGGTTATATAAATTCTGCAAAATCAGAACTCATTTTTGGAATTCTTAAAACATGTATGTTGTAAATCTCAGACTGTGCCAGTTGGTGCAAATGCTCTCTTGCTAGGAGGAGTAACTGCAGGAAGGAAGAGGTGCTTGGGAAGGCCTAACAAAGCAGTGGATGACCTACCAGCTCCTTGAGGACAGATGCTAATTCATGCCCACCTTGAAGAAGCCAATGACCTTCAGAGCATTCAACTGGCACCAATCTGAGCTTGCTAGATAAGGCTGAACTGAATTGTCAAATGAAAGGATGCAGCTGAAGTTGGATTCTTCTGGCCTGTGGGCTGAATGGCTTAGACTCATCTAGAATCCATTAAGCAATGTTGGACACAGTACCTTTAGTACAAAGGTCAAATCCAGAAACTCTTCAATAGTGGTCCATTTCAGAACCCTAGATATGCCTGCTTCCCCCAGGCCCAATGCCATTTCCCATTCATTCTCTTGTCCACCAGATCGACACGACTCACACTGTGTGGGCCTCATTAGCTGAGAAAGTTCCCATCTATAAATACGGACTTGTCATTTGGAGGAAGCTGAGTAGCTTCCTCAGCGTCTGCAACATGGTCTGCTGAGCATTGAGCTGGAAGGACCATTTGAGGTCATTGACAAAACAGAAATCTGAGGCCTAAAACAGCCAAATGTCCTCTGATGATAAGCCACAGAAACCAACTTGTCTAATTCAGCACAAAAGAGAAAGGTATCAAGAAGCTTCCAGAATCTATGGCGTAAGGAACCTGGAGTGTGAGGCTGAACAGCAGGACTGGAGCCAGAACAGGTGACACTTAACCCTAGGATCCACTCCTGCTAGAATGAACATCAACTAAATCTGTTTACCCAGTGTTGTTCCATCCAAGCCACAAGTCCAGGAAGAAAGAATATGATTGGTTGAGCTTAAGTCAGATGCTTGATCATTGGCGCTAGAAGGACAAAGAAAGGAAGACCCTGGTGGAAGTGGGCTTGAGTCTTCTGCTACTTTGTATAAGGAGAGGAATGGATCTAGATTCCATGTCCCCCAAAACTGCATGTAGTCAGAGAGAGGACATTCCTCCCAAGGGTACTGTCACAGGCACGCTCCTAACATTTACGGGACCCTCCTCCATATGAGTACAAATATTTTTAAATGTTACAAATCAAGTTACAAACTGTTAAATAAAACATGTTATGTCCTCCTACCTGGATAAATATAGCTTCATAACAGCCTGGAAAGTCAGGTTTGAGTTTAGAATTCCCAATCATCTTAGAATTCTGGCTATACAGGAGAAACAAACTCAGTTCTACCCAGCACCACCGCACACCCCCTCCCCTGCCTACAGACCACTCCCTTCCCAGCTCTGTTCTCTCCTGCATCCTGAAGAGCCTCCCATTCACACATGTAAACACCAAGGCTTCATGCCCAAGCTCTGTCCACATTGCTTGCAAACAGCTGACCCTTGGCCATAACTCCAACCCAGGGCATGTGGTCTACACTGGGGAAGTTGGACCCAAGAAAGATATCAGTGCAGTCCGGAAGTGAGCGCAGGACCTTTTGGGCTGGGGGCCCACTTAGCGGATGTGGTTCAGAGAAGGAGGCTTCAGCCACATCCCCTTATCTTGTGGGAGAGGTACAGCTGTAGGAGTACCAAAGTGGTGACCTCTAGAACCTGAGGTACAGGGTTGAGACTCTTCCTGCTCATGTCTAGGAACAGAATGGCACTATTATTGTTAGTTATTATTTTTAACTATTATTATTAGTAGGGGGAAATGAGTGCTGAAGAGAAAAAAAAAGACACACACCCTCTTCAGGCCCAGACAGGGGAAGGAACTTGCTCAAGATCACATAGCAACCTAGTGGCAGAACTAGGCCCTGAATCACATAGCACATTACTTCAACTCCAAAGCTGGGTAATAGATCAGAAAAACCTGGGCTGCCCAAGTATTTTCTTTAGAGAGCTCCTTCCCCAGCATGTACGTAGGTCCAAAAACCTAGAATATGACCCATTTGGCTGAGTTTTACCCCCTCAGGCCTTCAGGGCACCAATTGCTAGAGAACCTTGAAAATTTTATCAACGTTCAACTGCTCCGGCTGGGCTTCCATCTTGCTCACTCCCGTGACACAGCTCGTCAGGATCATCAGCTGCCATCCCGCTGAACACCACAGACATTTCTCCCCAGCTTCGTGGTCTTCTCGTCTGCCTCCACACTATCCACACCCCCTCATTCTTGAGATACTTTCTTCTCTTCTGTGCCAGGACCCCACCTTGTTTGGGGTTTTCCCATATGTCACTCTCTATCCCTTAGTCTTAGCCAGAGCCTGCCCACTGCCAAGATAGTTCAGTGTCGAGATGCAAACCCTTCTTATAGACTCTTGGGATCCAGGTCCTTGGTTTAAAACGTAAACCTACACCGATGACTCCCCAGTCCATAGTTCTCCCGGAGCCGCTCCCACCGATACACAGGTCTTCTCTGTCTTGGATTAGAAAAATTTTATTTTGAATTAATTATAGATTCATAGGAAATTGAAAAAAGCAAACCAGCATACAGGGAGATCCCATGTACTCTTCAGCCAGTTTCCTCCAATGACAACATTTTGTATAAATACAATACAAAATCAAAATTGGGATATTGCCATTGGTACAATCCACAGAGTTTATTCAGATTTCACTAATTTCACATGCATTCATTGTGTGTGTGTATGTGTGTGTGTGCTCTGTGCAATTTTATCACATGTATAGATTCTTGTAACCACCGCCATAGTCTGGAGACAGAACCGTGCCATCCTCACTGGGCCCCCTTGCACTATTTTTTTGGAGTTATAACCACTCCTTCCTGCATCATTCACTCCTGCCAACCACCAGTCTCTTCTCCTTCTCTATACCTTTATTATTCAAGAATGTTATATAAATGGAAGCACACAGTGTGTATCCTTTTAAGATTGACTTTTTTCATTCATTATAATTCCCTTAAGATCTATCCATCTTGTTGTGTGTGTCGTTTCTCTCATTTCCTACTGTTGTGTAGTAATTCTTGGTGTGTATGTACCACACTTTGTTCAAACACTCACCATTGAAGGACATTTGAGTATTTTTCCAGTTTTTACCTGTTATGAATAAAGCTGTTATAAACATCTGTGTTTACATTTTTGAATAAATGCAGGTTTTCATTTTTCTTGAATAAATGCCCAAGAGTGCAATTGCTGCGTTGTATAATTAGTGCATGCTTAGTTTTATAAAAAACTGCCAAACTATTTTCCAAAGAAGTTACATCATTTACATTCCCATCAGCAATGGATGAATGATCTAGTTTCTCTGCATCTTCACCAGCATATGTTGATATAATTTGATATAATTTTTATTTTAGCCATTCTGATAGGAGTGTTGTGAGATCTCATTGTGGTTTTAATTTTAATTTCTCTGATGGCTAATAATGTTGAATATCCTTTCATGTGTGTTTGGGGTTTTTTTTTGCCATTTGTATATCCTCTGAGGTGAATGACCGTTCATGTTTTTTGCCCATTTTCAAATTGAATTATTTGGGTTTTTTTCTTGTTGACTTTTACGTGTTCCTCATACATTCTGAATACAAGGCTTTCGTTGGATGTGTTACTTGCAGTAGTTTGTTTTTTCATCTTCTTTACAAGGTCTTTCACAGGGCAAAAGTTCTCTTAATTTTGATGAGGTCTATCATTTTTTACTTTCATAAATTATGCTTTTGTTGTCAAGTCTAAAAGCTTTTTGCCTACCCCTAGGTCCTGAAGACTTTCTCCTATTTTTTTCCTAAAACATTTATACTTTTACATCTAAGTTTGTGGTCCATTTTGATCTAATTTTTGTACAGGTGTGAGATTTAGGTTGAGCTTCATTGTCTTACCTATGGATGTCTAATTCCTCCACCACCATTTGCTGAAAATGCTATCCTTCCTCCCCTGAATTGCTTTATACCTTTGTTGACAATCATTTGGGCATAGTTTATGGGTCTGTTTCTGGGTTCTCTATCCTGTTGCATTGATCTATGTGTCTCTCCCTCGAGAAATCCAGACTATTTCGATTACCTATAGCCATGTTAGTAAGCTTTAATGCCGGGTGGTGAATCCTCCCACCTTACACTTCTTTTCAAAGTTATAGTTATTCTACATCCTTTGTCTTTCTATATAAATTTTAGGATAAGTTTGCCTTTATCTGCCAAAATCCTTTCTGAGATTTTGATAGGAATTCCATTAAATCTGTAGATCAATTTGAGGAGAATTGACATTTTTGCTATATTGAGTTCTCCAATCCATGAACACAGTATATCTCCTCGTTTAGTTGGGTCTTTTTTTATTTCTTTGATCATCATTTTATAATTTTCAACAAACAGATCCTGTACACGCTTCATTAGATTTATACTGAAGTATTTCATTTTCTTTGTAGCAATTGTAAATGTTCTTGTTTTTTAATTTCTGGTTTCCAACTGTACATTGCTAGTACATAGAAATATAATTTATTTTTGTGTATTGACTTTATGTCTTCAAAATGTGGTAAACCTTTTAGCTCTAGAAGTGTTTTTGGGGAGGGGAGAGTCTTTGGGATTTTCTATACAGTTATGTGCCACATAACGACATTTCAGTCAATGATGGGCCACATATACAATGATCCCATCAGATTAGTACAATATAGCCTAGGTGTGTTGTAGGCTATACCATCTAGGTTTCTGTAAGTGCACTCTATGATGTTTGCATAGTGACGATATCATCTTAGGGTGCATTTCTCAGAACATATCTCTTCTGTTAAGCAACGTATGACTGTATAGACAATCATGTTGTCTGTGAATATGAACAATTTTCTTTTTTCCTTTACAGTCTGTAAGTGTTTTATTTCTTTTCCTTACCTATTTCATTAGCTTTTCCTTACCTAGCTAGGTCTTCTAATACAATATTGAATAGGAGCTATATGAGTGGCTATCCTTGCCTTATTCCCATTCATTTAAGGAAAACATTCAGTCTTTCACCACTAAGTATGATGTTGGCTGTAGGTTTTTTTGTATGTGTTCTTTATCATGTTGAGGAAGTTTTTCTCTGTTACTAGTTTCCTGAAAGTGTTTATAGTGAACCAGTGTAAGAGTTTGTCAAATGCTTTTCCTGCGTCAGTTGATGTGATCATACGGTTTTTCTTCTTTCTTTTTTTTTTTTAATTTTTTTTGTGAGGAAGACCAGCCCTGAGTGAACATCCGATGCCAATCCTCCTCTTTTTTGCTGAGGAAGACTGGCCCTGGGCTAACATCTGTGCCCATCTTCCTCTGCTTTATATGGGACGCCGCCACAGCATGGCCTGACAAGTGGTGCATTGGTGCGCACCCGGGATTCGAACCGGTGAACCCTGGGCTGCTGCAGCAGCATGCATGCACTTAACCGCTTGCACCACTAGGCCAGCCTCTGGTTTTTCTTCTTTAGCCTGTTGATATGGTGGCTTATAGTAACTGACTTTCATATATCAAACCAAATTTGCATACCTGGAATAAATCTACTTGGTCCTTGTGGGCTGAATTGTGTCCCTTCAAAATTCTTGTGTTGAAGCCCTAACCCCCAGTACCTCAAAAGGTGACAGTATTTGGACATAGGGTCTTTAAAGAAGTAATTAAGTGAAAGTGAGGTTGTTAGAGTGGGCCCTAACGCAATATGATTAATGTCTTTATAAGAAGTGGAGACTAGGACACAGGCAACACAGACCAAGGGACAACCATGTGAGGACACAGTGAGAAGGTCGTCATGTGCAAGCCAAGAGGAGAGCCTCAGGAGGAACCAACCCTGCTGACACTATGATCTTGGGCTTCTAGCCTCCAGAACTGTGAGAAAGTAAATTTCTGTTGTGTAAGCCACCAGTCTGTGGTATTTTGTTATGGCAACCCTAGGAAACTAACACAATCCTGGTGTAGAATTACATTTATACGTTGCTAGATTCAATTTGCTAATATTTTGTTGAGAATTTCTGTGTGTAAGCTTACGAGAATCATTGGTCTGTAGCCTCCTTCTCCTCCTCCTTCTCCTGTTCCTTCTCCTCCTCCTCCTTCTCCTTTCTCTTCTTCTGCTCCTTTTCCTTTTCCTTCTTTCGTACTTTGCCATCTGGTTTTGATATCAGAGTAATACTGGCCTCAAAATAAGTTATGAAATGTTCCTTCCTCTTTAATCTTCTGGAATAAACTGTGTATAATTGGTGCCAATATTTCTTTAAAGTGCCATAGAATTCTTCAGTGAAATCATCTGGGCATGGAGATTCCTTTTTGATGAGCTTTTTAGTTACAAATTTAATCTTTTTAATGGTTATGGGGCTATTCAGAATATCTACTTCATCTTACTTGAGTTTTGTTAGACTGCATTTTTTTAATTATGAAATTTAAGGATGTAAAGTTCTTCATAGTATATTCTTATTATCCTCTTAAAGGCTGTAATGACAGCCTCTGTTTTATTTCTATTAGTGATTTGTGTCTTCTCTTTCTTTAACATTGTTAGTCTTACAAGAGGTTTATTGGTTTTATTGATATTTTTGAAAAAACAACTTTTTGTTTCATTGATTTTCTCTACTGTTTTCCTGTTTTCAATTTCATTGATTTCTGCTATTATCTTTATTATTTTCTTTCTTCTTGCCTTGGGTTTATTTTGCTCTTCTTTTTCTAGTTTATGGAGGTAGGAACTTTAACTATTGATTTAAAATATTTACTCATTTCTAATATTAGTACTTAGTGCTCTAAATTTCTCTCTTAGCACTGTTTTAGCTGCATTTCACAAAATTTGTGTTGTATTTTCATTTTCATTCACTTCAGTGTATTTTTTAAAAATTTCTCCTTCTTTAACCCATTGATTATTTAGAAATGTGTTGTTTAATATCCAAGTGGTTGGAGATTTTCCTATTATATTTCTCTTATTGATTTCTACTTTGAATCTTTTATGGTCAGAGAACATACTCTGTATGACTTCAATTCTTTCACATTGGTTGAAGTTTGTTTTATGGCCCAGGATGTGGTCTGTTTTGGTATATGTTTGTGGGCACTTGAAAATAATGTGTATTCTGTTGTTGTTGAGTAGAACGTTTTCTTCCTAGTCTCTTTCAAAATTTTTCTTTATCTTTAGTTTTCGGAAATGTGATTATGATCTTGGCATAGATTTCTTTGGATTTATCCTGTTTAGAGTTCATTCAGCTTCTTGAATATATTTATTTGCACCTCTAGGTTTTTCCTCCAGGCCTGAGGTCCCTAGGCGTCTGCCTTCTGCTTTCCACCTTTCACGGTTTTTCTGTGTTTGTTCATTATGTTACGTCCAGGGTTTTGGGTTGTAAGAGGGAGGACATGGAAGTAATGGTGCTATTTCATCTTATGTCTCCTCTTAGATTTTAAAAAAGCACCTCAAACTTTACAAGTCAAAACTAGAATTTTTGGAATTCTGCCCTGTCCCAAACCTGCCCCTCTTCCAGTCTTTAGCATATCAGTTTTTGGTGCCGCCATCCACTCAGTTGACAAGGCCAGCCCTACAGGTCTTCATGGATTATGTCCTTTCTTTCACTACTTCACTACTCCCACTCCTGCTGTCAGCCCTAATCTGGCCCCTGTCTTCCTCTCTAACCTGCAGTCCTCCCCCTCTTCCCATTTGTAACTGTGCTGTCCTTCATTCCATTCCTACCTCTAGGCCTTTGTATAAGCTGAGCACATGCCAGGTCTCAGCTCAAATGCCCCCATTCTCACTACCCAAGAGAGTCCTGTTCTGAGTACTCTACCTCCCTCCATCTGAGGCACTCTCTAATCCAATACCCTCTTCTGATTTCTTCTTTTTAACTTTTTCTTTATGTATTTGCTATTGTCTTTTCTCCCACACTGGGACAACAGCCCTTTGGGGGAGCAGTTCTGTCTGTCTTGTTCACTGGGGTGTCTCCAGCCTCCCTCACAGTTCCTGACAGCACAGAGTAAGGAGCCAATGAATATTTGTTGAATAAACTCTGCTTTGGAGTGATCTTCCCTTCACCAGTAGAAGTAGCTGAACATTAGGCCATCAGTGCACTGACACCCTCAAGGCCTTCCTGGAGTCACCCATCTTTGCATTCCTATTCCACGGCCACCAGCAGACGTCCCCTGTCTTCATTGTCCTGGAAGCCCAATGATGTCTGCAACCATGCCCCCAATACACACACACATGCATGCTCAGTGTGGTGCATTTGGGAGGCTGTGTTTGGAAGGGAATCCTCACAGTGAGTATGCTTTGCATAAAGGAGTCTCTCCTTTTATCGGTTCTCTGTTGGCTACTAATCACTTTTCATGAGTGTCACAGTCTTGCACATGTAAATGGAATGAAAATCCATCACTGGCTTTGACTGCTCACAGGACCTCTCATTCTCTCTGTCTGATACTGTGGGGTCTCTGCCTTGGTCTGAGTTCTACCAGACAAGCCTCCAGACCAGGGCTTGGAGCTGGCCAGTCTTTCTCCAGGGAGATCTGTCTGTGGACGCAGGCCCATGCCCACAGTTTCTTGGCCACCCTAATCTGCTGATGTCCCTCATCAAACCCCATTCACCACTCAGCCTTCCTTTCTTTAACCCACCCAAGAACCCCACCATGGGTTTCAACAGTGATTTGGCACCCATGTCCTCTATCCTCCGTTTGGAACCCCTCTCACCTGAGGGCCCAGTTCCATGACCCCAGCAACTTCCCTGATCCCTCAGCCTCCAAAGGTTCTTCCATTACAGGCTCGTTGCCCACCGCCCCTCCCCCTGCACTCCTGCCTCATCTCAGCCTGATCCCTCACTCCCAGGTTGTATCCTGCTTCCCTCCTTCTTTCTGAGGCCTTCCCACCTCTCCCTACACCCCTTTATCATCTCGGACCCTTTCATCCGGTACCCTTGAGGACCATGGAGGACCTTCCAACTCCTCCAGGTCCCTGTCCTCTAACTCTGTGGCTGAGGCCATATGTTTATTTTACCCTTTAGCCCTGCTTTTATTTTATCTTATCCACTAGTTTCTTATTTCAAAAAGTTAAATAAAAATGAGGGTCAATTTAAAGAAAAACATCAAGCAAATAAAAGTACAGAAGGTACAGACACACAGCATAAGTTATGTGATGAATTTTCCCTGGAAGTTGTTTGTAAATCAGTGATTCCAAACAGGGTGGCACAGGCTTCTCCAGGCGGTATGGCATGTAGGCACTAGATCACCTAGAAGGTGGCAAATAGCCTGACCCTGAGGCCCTGGACACCTCACATCAAGCATGTGGGTCCAAAAGTCAATAGTCCACTGATTTATTGCTGGAAGCCCCCATCCCAGGACAATCAAGGAGGGTTTTCTTCACATTTGTCCACTCTAGCATGGAGGTCCCTTGAAGGTGGGTCTCCCTACTGCTACAGGTGCCCACAGCCACTGGGAGAATACAGGTGCTGGTGTCCAGGGTGCCATGGGCGTGGCTGCTGGAACAACCTACTCTGGTTTGTATTGTCACCTGGTCACCAGGCAGTGTTCCTTGGGCCCTGGGTGCCTCAAAGGCCTCAGGATGGCAGCATCTACAGCCCCTCTGTCCATAAGGCTGAGCTATGGGTCCACAGGCAGGGGCTGGGCCAGCCTGGCCAATATCTGAGATTGTGTCATGCTTCCTTTTCAGCTCCCTTGCAAACAGTCTCACTCTCATTCAAAACCCACATTGTGAATCAATGCACAGACATACCCAGACACGCCTTCTCACCCCCGTCACATCTGTAACTTGGGTGCACACGTATAACTCCCCTATGAATGTCCTTGGGCCAGGGTTCCTGTTTCATCCATTTTGGTGTATCCAGAATATAACATTGGACTTGGCATTCAGTAAGCACTCAGTAAACCTAAGAATGGATGTCTTGACCTCACAGGGAACCATCTGAATATACAGTAGCTGTGCTGTATCATGTAGGGCTGGGCAGGGGATTGGTGTGAGGGATGGAGACAAGCCTTCGGGTGAAGGAGTAGCCACAGGGATCTGGTAGCTCGGCAATGGTGGACCTGCCCCAGGAAAGGCCTGAGGACTCACATAACAGCGATGTGGACAGTGTGCAGGAAAGGCAGGCCTCGGCATTGAAAATCTATCCATTATCCTGAAATAAATTCATGAATTCAACCTAGAATTTATCAAAAGACCAACAAGAGACTTCCTGGAAATTGACAAGCTGACTCTGATATTTACACGGAAGAGTTCCTGTGCGAGAAGAACCCAGAAAATGTAAATGTTGAAAAATACGAGGAGGAGGAGGAGGGTTCGTCCAAAATATGTTTTAATCTCACTTTGATGAAAAGTGCATGATACCAGCGTTAGACTAGACGCACAGAGCAGCAGGGCAGAAAGGTGAACCAGAAACAGACCTGTGCACGTATGAGGACTCGGTAAAGAGGGGGTACAAGAAGGCCTGTGTGGTGCAGTATACATTTCCATATGTACGTGTACACGGAATTTCTAGATATATGTATATATATACATCTAGAAATCCCCATCTATGTTAGCTTGGGCTGCCATAACAAAATACCACAGACTGCGGGGCTTAAACGACAGACATTTATTTTCTCAAAGTTCTAGAGGTTGGAAGTCCAAGACCAGGGTGCCAGCATGGCAGAGTTTTGGTGAGGCCTCTCTTCCTGGCTTGCAGATGGCCGCCTTCTCCCTGTGTCCTTCCCCTTCCCTTTCCCTCCCCTCCCCTCTCTTCCTCTCCCTCTCCTCCCCTCCACTCCCCTGCTCTTCCCTCCCCTCCCCTTCCTCCTCCAGGCCTGACCCAAGGCTCCACTCACCCTGCTGGGACTCACCGTACTTCACTAATGACAGTGTCAGTCCTTCTTTAAAAAACACACCCCAGCTCAATCCAACCTTACAAACAGAATACCCCCATGGAATTGGAGCATAAATGGTCAAACTCTACAAGTGGATGGCATCTCCATGTCCTCTGCTGAGGAAGGGATCAGCTGTTATCCTGTAAGGTCCACTTGTCATTAGAACCACAGTAACCCCCCTCTAGAAAGCCCCGTCGGGGGGACTTCACACAGAATGCATCACATGGTGTGAATTGCTGGGATTTTAAGGAAGAACAAAACTGTTGGATCACAGAACCAAGAAGCCCAAGGGTATGGGGTTTCAGGCACAGCTGAATCCAGGGGCTCAAAAGAAGTCCTGAGGACAAACCTGCTCAGTAGAAGCTGAGATTTCATTAAATAACCTGTTAGCACTTTCCTCTGGCCAGTAGTTGTGATGACAATGGAGACTGGCCGGGCTGGCCCGTCTTTGCTGCCCCATGAAAATGAGGAGGAACGTGAATCTGAGAGTGGTGAGTGAAAACCCAGAGTTATCAAGTTCAGAGTTTCCGGGGCTGGGTGCAGGCCGACCTCCCTGCCTCCCCTCACTTCCTCGGACCCCGTTGCCAGCTCCAGGGATGGGGAGCTCCTGAAAGGAACAGACAAGAGAGTCAAACGCTCTCCCTGAGCTCTCACATGGGTCCTCTCCAGAGAACGACTGGCATTTTCCAAAGGGGAGGAGGGTAAGGCAGAGCAGCAATGTTTAGACTGTGGAACCAGACAGCCTGGCTTCAAATTCCAGCTCCTCCACTTACTAGCTGGTGACTCGAGCTTGTTGCTTACCCTGCCCTCTGCCTCAGTTTCCTTGTCTGTAAAATGGGGATGATTATAGCACCTACCACATTTAGGGTTATCATGACAATGACATGAGATAATGTCTATAAAGTGCTTTGAACAATTCCTAGAAGGTAGTGAGCGCTTCTATCTAAGTGTTGGCTAAAGTGAAAAAACAATGACCAGGAAAGTAAGGAGGTAAAGTGAATCACGGAACCCTCTGAGCTCATCGCCCTTTCTCCAGCGTGTGAGAGGAGCCTGGGCAGAGGAGAGCCTCACCTCCCCACCTTGCCCTTGCCCGCCCCCGCCCCACCCTATCACATCCTCTCCTGAGCCCGATTTGAAGCTCCCCGCAGTACTTGGGCTGTGCTGTGAAGGTCTGTCCTCCTACAGACCCAGGCAGGGCAGAGGGGCCCCTGGAGGGGCAGGGCCCCCAGGGCAGAGGAGGGGGTGCTAGAATCAGGAGTTCTGCCCTCATGGGGGCCAAAGTCCTGAGGAGGGAGAGGCCCCCCTCCCTGCCCCTCATTGGCTGCCGCTGTGTCACACTTCCACCCTCACTCTGCCCAGCGCCGGAACCCTCAGTGGTTCCGTTATTTTTGAATCCCAGGGGAGCCAGTTCAAATTTGATTTCAAGCCCCGCCTACACGCCCAGATGTGCTCCCAACCTCCCCACACCTTATGTCTGTGGGCCCTGCCCTCCAATGTACCCTCTCTGCCTCAACCAAGTGGACACAGACACCCTCCACCATGGGCTCTTCCCCTGCCCACTCAGGCCTCAAGGCCCAGTCACTCTCCACTTCCTCCAGGAATGGGCTCCTGAATCCTCTGTCCTCTTCCCCCACACTCGCTGTCCTCCTGCATCCTGGATCCTAATGGCCTCGGTGGCCCCCTCATAGTTTCCATGTCCCTCCTTAGACAGGGACCTCGCCTCGGTTGGTCCCAGGGCCTAGCACAGAGGACAGTGCTGGTCTGGCTGCTCGCTCCTGAGGGCCCTGCTCCGAGGAGCAGGCCCTGCCTCCTGCCCCTCACTGCGTGCTCGACCTTCTTACTGCCCCAATTCTCCACCCGAGCAGCAGCATTATTTTTGAAGTCCCTCCCACCTGGAACTTTCTTATTTATGGATCTACTCCCCAAGTCCTATAGTTCATCATTAGTTCAAATTGCTTATCTTGATCTACCTAACTCTCCCCTCTGGGCTGCCCTGTGGTCCATCCCAGCTGCCTTCCTGGTGGCTTCTGGAGGGTGTTCATCAGCTGGTTCCTGTGGTGAGGAAACTCGGGCAGCAGATGTTCCCTTCTCTGTCTGAGTGCCTGTGGGGAAGGAAATTTCCCAAGCAGGGAATTCGCAGACAGGCAAGGGCTGCTGTGACGTCAGAGCAGGGGCGGCCTCTGGTGGCTCTGTTCCTTTGATCATTTGAGAACTCTTCATGTCCTCTCTCTCCCTCTCTTTCTCCATCCCCTTCTCATTTTCTCTTGCTTCCTTCTTCCCATTGTCTCTCTCTTTTCCTTTCATCTTCCTCTTTGCTTAGAAGAACTTACTGCAAACCCACTTTGTGAGACAACTTTTGTAAACAATGCCCAACATTTATCACATTTGTCTTCAATGTTTTTCTTACATATAAAGAGCTGACAGCCTGCTCTTCTATGATAGATGTACTTATTTCTTCTAAACTATCACTAACCAAGCATATCAGTTTTATACAGTAAGTGTATATTCAATTTTCTACAGTTTTGACTACTAAACAGGCTTACCAGTGAGACAAATGACAAATATATTGCAATATTAGCAAAGGCTGGCTTAAACCAATGTAAGACCGTGTACTCAATGTTCATTCCCATTTTGCATAGCTGAGAAGAGGAGGAGAACCAAGGGTGGACCTGGTGGATGGGGCCCCTCACCATGAGCCCAGCACAGTGTCCTGGCCGGGCGCCTCCTCTCTTCCCCACGTGCTGACCGTCTTCCATGTCCTGAGGCTGAAGTCTGGGGCAGAGCATTTTCCCACACTAGGATTTTATTTTGCAAAAGTGTTCTAAAGCCTTTGCTATTTTCTGTCCTGCTAACAACTTTTACAACTCCAAGGACTCAGCCTAAGTAGCCCCTGATGTGGCAGGCCAGTCATCAGAGCTGTGAGGACCCCGGGGCAGTGGACAGGAAGCACTGATGGCCGAGTGCAGTTGAGAGACGGGTACACTCTCCATCCTCTCCTCCTTCCTGCCTCCCCTCCTTCTGTCATTCATGCACAAGTTGAGCTCCTACCTTGTACCATGCTCAGTGCTCAGACCCATCCCACCACTCAAGAATCGTCAAGTCTAAAAACAAGTTCAGGGTGGACAATTTAAGAGGGTGAGCTGAAGGGGGCTGTCCATGGTGAGAGAGCTAAGACAATTCTGGAAAAGGAAGATCAAGAAGGAGACAGAGCCTTGAAATGGACTTGGCATCGGTTCTGGGGCACTCCTGGGGTTGAAGCATCAGTAATGGATCTGTTGCAATTCAGCCGCAGAGATGATGTACGAGGCTTTTCCACTGACATTGAATCAGGTCACTGGGCCCATTGAATGCGATACAATGTCAATGAAACTGTTATGTGTTATTGATGTTAGTCACGGCATAGATAAAAACATTATAAAAATAGCTTTTGTCGCCATTTACATTTTTTTTTTATAAATGGTAAAAGGCATCAGTCCCCACCTGCCAAGAGAGTGAGGCAGCAAAGGATTGGTTTTTGTACCAGTGACTGTGAAATCTCAGGAGGTCAGAAAGGGGGCACCCCCCCCATGAAAAGGGACTGCAGAACAAAGGCCGTGGGGTCGCGTAGCTCCTCACCATCAAAGCAAGGACGGGTAGGTGGGCAGCTGACTCTTTCACCCAGCAAACACCCATTGAGACCCTACTGTGTGCCAGAAGTGGGATTTGGAAATAACTCTCCCTTTCCTGATGGAACTGCTACCTAGTATACTCTCAGGATCTCACCCGGAAATTAGGGACCACATCTGCCCCCCGGAGCTGTGAGAGGTGAACGAGTTGTGCAGCTGGGACTCACCCCACATCCTTGCTCCCTTGATGTGCTTTTATTCTTTGGGGCGTCACATCATCAGGACGATGCGTGAGAGTCCACATTTGCATCGGAGCATCCTGGAAGCTCAGAGAAGTGTTGTCTTAGGGTCCCCTGGCTGAGCACTCTTGGGTGCAGGGCAGGCATTATGACTTCTCTTTTACATAGGAAGACACTGAAGGGATTCGGCCAAAATCCCAGGTGAGTAATGGGCACAGTCTAATGAGGTCCAAGTCTGTTGGACTCTAATGTATACGGCCATTCTGCTGCGCTTTGCTGCTTCCTTATGAGGCAAGATAGGAGATGCTCCTTGGGCTCCAGAAGGTCAGCATTTGGGGAATTTTGGAGTTATTTTAGGGGAAAGCCAAGCTTTGATCTCCTGAGCCCCAGACCAGCGCTTCGCCTGGACCCTGCCGCTTCCCTCTTGACTCACTACAGGGACAGTCCATACTCACACCCCTCCCACACAAGGGTATGCTTAGAGCCAGGCAAAGGTCCTGAAGAAGTCAGACTCCAGAATGTGTAGGACGCTCATTTCCTAGATCTCCCAGCATCGCCCCACCTGGTGTCAGTGTGTCTGGCAGAGTGAGAAGCCTGAGAGCTTGGACAAGAATGGATCTATGTTTCATGTTAATTCTTATCTTCTAGAGCTGACGGAGGCAGGGACACCAGAGCCTGAGAACACGCTATCAACCAGGCTGAGGCTCCCCAAACTTCTCCATGGCAAAGCCAAGGAGGCCAGGTGGCCCCAAGTGGAGTGGCATCCTCTGAGAGATCCGGTCATCGATTCCCTCTCCTGGCTCTGGACAAAGCACCACTTTCAGCTCCCCATACCCATCAGACTGTTGGCCTCAGCTGAGCTCAGTCTATGCACTCAGGCAGGAGTACTCAGCTTAGGACAGGCACCTCCACAGCTCACCCACAGTACAATTTTTCCATTACTCAGAAGCCGAGCTCGGCCCCTCAATCTCAGAGCCACCACCCAATGAAATTAAAAACTTAGTGACAATCATCAACTGAAAGGAACTCAAGGTCATGGGCAAACTCACTACAAAAATATACAAAGAAAGAAAGCTAAAATAATAAGTAAATAATAAAATAGCATCCTTTATAAGGGTAAAAATTCCCAGACCCCGAGATTCTTTACAAATAAAACTCTTCAATCTCTTCTGACACGTTTATCTACATATGTAAGAATTGTTGCATAAGAGATTCAGAGTGAAAGCATTAATCTGTATTAAATAGTGTCTTTAAAATCTGTAGAAAAAGGCAGCTTTGAAGAGACACGTTTTTATTGGCAGTGGCTGAGCAGAAACGGGGGCTCGACCTCAGTGGGTGGAGCCAGCTGTCACTGCACACCGTCTGGGCTGCGGCCTTACTGCTGGCCATTTCAACGTTCCCCTTTGTGCTGGGGTGCATATTTACCTCCACAGCTTACACTGACCCCTGATCCTTCCTGAGCTCCTGGCTCTGGGGTCTCCTTTGAGCCAGGACTTGGCCTCTGCCAGATCCCCCCTTCACGTCCTATATTTTATTTCTGGGTCAGTTATACACGTTTCCACTCACCACAAGGCTGCCAACACAAAAGGGAACTAACTAACAATGTAGTTAACTACCGGTTAAAAGTGTGTTCTCTGGGATGAGACTGTTTTAATGAGTCTTGCACCTAACTCTGAAAAGCTGAGATACATAACCTCTCTGTGCCTTGGTTTCTTCATCTGTAAAGTATCAATAATAATACAATTTACCTCATAATATCGTTATGAGGCTAAATGTATTAATAAATGTGAAGTTCTAGAATAGTGATGAGCACAGAGTGTTCAACAAATGTTATCTATTATTTTAGTTTAGCGTTATTTTTTTAAGAGCCTATATAGAGAGGATTTGAAATGTGTGGCTATAAGCAAGCCCTGGGGTCTGTTTTGCTGGCTGCGTCTGGCTACCTGCTGTCTTGGCAGGTGATAGGCACCTCACCACTGCTCGACTCTAAATCTCTGAGAAGTCTTCCTAAAATGATCATAAAACTGCTGCTTCTCTTATTTCATACTCATTGCTAAGGGAGCCAGCTGTCAGCTCCAGGTCATAGACCAGAAGCAGCTCTCTGCCCGTGTACTGCTGCAGATTCAGTGTGCAAAGGGAATTTGAGAAAGGAGATAGCCCTAGAGTTGGCCACTAAATCCATCCTTTTCAGTGGTTTGGTTTGGTTTTGTCTCTGTCAGTTGGGACAATAGGGGCTCATCAGCTCTACCTCTCTTATGCAGCCATGGGGTAAAAGCCCAGGCTTTGGCTTTGAAGGCAGAGAGATCTGGGTCCTAATTCCAGAAGATCTTCTTATATCTGTGTGGCTTGAGAAGTTGCTCAATATCTTTGAGCATCAGTTTTCTCATTTGCAAAAAGGGGCTGACAATACAGCTGATGTTAGTATCAAATGTGGTCATGAATATTGCTCAGTATGGTGCCTAGCATGGAAAAGGAAAGAGATTACTTGTGTTTTTATTGCTTGGAAAACAAGATGAAAGGAAACTAGCAGAAACAAGACAGTAGAAACAGATCCACAGGGGCTCCAAATAATGAAAACATAAGACACAGACTTCAAAATAAATATGCTAAATAATTATACTTTCTATGTTCAAAGAGAAAAAAAGGATTTAACATTTTTACAGAGAGTGAAATTTATAAAAAATGACATAGAATAAAAAGGGACATTCTAGAACATAAATGCATCTGAAATTAAGAACTTAGTGAATAAGTCTTAAAGCAAATTGCACTCAGTTAAAGAGAAAGTTAGTAAAATGGTGGATATATCAAAACAAATATACAGAAAAGTATCCTAATGAAATTTAAAAAAAACTGAAGGGAAATAAGATACATAGATAATATAGTGAGATGTCTAATATACATTTAACTGGAGTTACAAAGGAGAGAAGACAATGCGGTAGAGGCATGTGAAGAGAGAATATCTGAGAATTTTCTAGAACTGATGAAAGACATCAAGTACAGAGCCAACAAGCCCAAAGAGGATAAAATAAAAGAAAAGAAACTCATACTTATGCATATAATAATAAAGCTGAAGAATAAACTAAGAAAAAAAAATCCTTTAAAGCCAGGAAAAATAAGAGATTATCTCCAGAGGAGCCGCAATGAGACTGACAACTGACTTCTGAATAGAAAAAATAGAAGGCAGGAAACAATGAAATAACATTTGTTTTTTGTGCTGAAAGAAAATGACTGCCTAAAAGGAATTCTATGCCCTTCAAAATATCTTTCAAGAATGAGAGTAAAATGCATTTAAAACCATACTTTTTTTTCAAGAGAATTCTGCTTCTGGTAATGGTGGAGTATCTCCTATCGCACCAATTTCCTCATCAGTAAATGCAGAAAATAAAAAATTCACAGCGTATGATGAACAGGTGTGATGTGTATGTTGGTGAAGACAAATGAGAGAGTCATTGAACTTGAAGATAGATCAATAGAAATTATCCAAACAGATAATCTACTCTAATCACTCACTGACTCACCCAGAGCAACTTCCACTCCTGCAAGCTCCATTTATGGTAAGTGAATTTAATCTAAAGGACAAGGGAAAAAAGGATCAAAAATAACAACAAGCCTTAGTGATCTGCGAGGCATTGCAAAAATGTCTAACATACATGTAATTGGAATCCCAGAATGATAGGAGCAAGAAGATGTGACAAAAATATATTTCAAGAAATAATACCCCAATTTTTCTGAATTTGGTGAAAGAGAGATTTACTAATTTGAGAAGTTCAGCAAACCTCAAGTAAAAGCAATACAAAGAGTGCCCCAGCCCAGCCTGGTGACATAGTGGCTAAGTTTGTGCACTCTGCTTTGGAGGCCCAGGGTTTGCGGGTTCAGATCCCAGGTGCGGACCTACACACCACTCATCAAGCCATGTTGTGGTGGTGTCCCACATAAAAAATAGAGAAAGATTAGCACACATTAGCTCAATCTTCCTCACCAAAAAAAATTTAAAAAGCAATACAAAGAAAATCCCACCTAGACACACCATATTCAAACTACTGAAAATCCAAAATAAAGAAGTAATCTGGAAAACAGCTAGAGGAAAACAGCACATTACATTGAGGGGACCAACAATTATGATGACTACTGACTTCCATCAGAAGCACTGGAAGCCAGAAGACAGTGGAATAACATCTCTAAAATACTGAAAGGACAAAAAAACTATCAATACAGTCTTGCATTGTTTAACAACAGAGACGCTTTCTGAGAAATGCATCATTACACGAGTTCGTCATTGTGTGAACATCATAGATTATACTTACACAAACCTAGATGGTCTAGCCTACTACACACTTGGCTATATGGTATAGCCTATTGCTCCTAGGCTACGAATCTGTACAGAATGTTACTGAACTGAATGCTGTAGGCAACTGTAATACAACGGTAAGTATTTGTATATATAAACATTTCTAAACATAGAAAAAGTACAGTAAACATAGGATGTGAAAGATAAAAAATAGTACATATGTAGAGGGCACTTACCGTGAATGGAGCTGCAGGACTGGAAGCTGCTCTGGGTGAGTCAGCGAGTGAGTGTGAGTGAGCGTGGAGACCTAGGACCTCACTGTGTGCTCCCGTAGACTTTATAAACAATGTACGCTTAGGCCACACTAAATTTATAAAAATATATTTTTTCTTTCTTCAAAAATAAATTAACCTTGGCTTACTGTAACTTTTTTACTTTATAAATGTTTCAAATTTTTTAAATTTTTGATTCTTTTTTAATAACACAGCTTAAAACACAAAAACATTGTATAGCTGTACAAAAATATTTTCTTTCTTTGTGTCTTTATTCCATAAGCTTTTTCTATTTTTAAATATTTTATTTTCTTCACTCTTTGAACTTTTTTGTTGAAAACGAAAGCACAAACACACACATCAGCCTAGGACTACACAGGGTCAGGATCATCAATATCACTGATTTTTCACTCCACATCTTGTCCCACAGGAAGGTCTTCAGGGGCAATAACATGCATGGGGCTGTCACCTCCTATGATAACAATTCCCTCTTCTGGAATACCTTCTGAAGGACCTGACTGAGGCTCTTCTTGAGGAGGTGTCACCTTTTCAGAAATATGTCCATGATGATTTCTTTGGTTCATTTCTTTTTTCATCATAGATTTACTTGTAAGCAGATAATGCCATGAAAACTCCTTTCTATTAATGAAAACTTTTTGGAGTGGGAGTCATGTTTTCAAAATTTTTAAGGAGCTTGTTGAGGTCTGCAAAAGCTTTTGCTGAACGCTTTACTGTGAATTTTCTTGGGGGTTCCTTTTCTTCTTCTGCAGTTTCCTTTTCTCTTGCTTATTCTTCAGCTATGTGTTCCTATTTGAGTTACAACAACTCCTCAGTAGTCAGTTCCTCAGGAACCACCTCTAGTAGCTCCTCAATGTCATCCTCATCCACACCCAGGCTAAAATTGCTCACCATCTCAATAATAGCCTTGACTTATGCAACCTCCCCATCCTTGGTAAATTATTTGAAGTCATGGATGAACCTCTTGAGTGTCTTCTTCCTGATGCCATTCATACGCTCTTTGGTGACATCACTCTAAGACCAAGCAAGGTTCTTAATGAAGTCATAGATGTTGTAATCCTTCCAGAATTGCATCAGTGTCTTCCTCAGATGCAGCAATAGCCTGGACAAAGGTCATCCTCAGGTTGTAGGCCTTAAAATTTACTATAACTCCTTGATCCATTGGTTGGGTCAAAGAGGTGGTGTTTGGAGGGAGAAACACTGTTTTGATATTGGGGTGAAGATCATCAATAAAAGGTGGATGTCTGGGAGCATTATCAACTATAAGAAAAATCCTGAAAGTTACGTCATTCTCCAAACTACTTCTCCATTTCGCTGGCACAGCAATTCAGGAGGGCATCTTGGAAAAGGAGCTGGGTCATCTATGACGTCTCATTGCTCCTGTAGACACCAGCAGTGTGTTCTTATTGATACGCTTGAAAACCCTGGGGTTCTCACTGTGCCAGATCACAAAGGGTTTCAATTTGTAGCCTGCAATACTGCCCCCAAGTGAGACCATTATCCTGTCCTTAAAAGCCTTGAAACCTGGCATTGACTAGACGTTATAGATGAAAGTCCTTTCAGGCATCCATTTCCAGAATAGGGTGCTTTCATCCGTATTGAATATTTGTTCTGGCAAGTAATTTTCCTACAAAATCAGTTTTTCCAAAAATTTTTCAGCTGCCTTCACATCAGCACTCACAGAGCTCACCATTCACTTTCACATTATGTTATAAATAGTGATTCTTGAATCATTTAAACCACCCAGAGCTAGCAATAAATTCAACATCATAGTTGGGTCCAGCCTTTTCTTTTAACATCACAAATAAATTTTTCGCTTTGACTATGATTGTCATGGTGCCGAGAGGGATACGCTTCTGTGTCTGGTCTTCAATCCAGGTCATTAGAAGTTTCTCCATGTCTGATATAGGCCCTTCTTGAGTTTTTGTTAGTCTCATTGCCTTCAATGAAGCAGATCCTTTAACAGCTTCCGTCACTTCGTTCTTGTTCTTCAAGATCGTAGCTGTGGTAGAATGGGACATGCCTGATTGGCGAGCAATAACCATCACTAATTTTCCACCTTCATAGTCCTTAATTACTTTTAATTTTGTTTCCAGGTCAATCAATCGATGTAGCCTCTTACTGGCAACATTAGCAGTGCATTTTGTGTGCTTAGGGGCCGTGATGAACAAAATAACATGAGATTAAATCAAGCACAAGAGAAAATGATGCAATCAAGAGATTCAGTAAACATGAGATGTATGAGGCTGCTGCTGGTGTAACATGCCATACTGTTTTACAGTGAACTTTTTTATAAGTAGAAAGAGAACACTCTAAAATAATGATAAAATGTATGGTATAGTAAATACATAAACCAATACATAGTCATTTATTATCATTATCAAGTATTATGTACTATACAAAATTTTATGTGCTATACTTTTGTATGACTGGCAGCACAGTAGGTTAATTTATACCAGCATCACCACAAATACGTGAGTAATGAGTTGCACTGTGATGTTACAATGACTACAATGTCACTAGGCAATAGGAATGTCACTAGGTGATAGGATGTCACTAAGCAATAGGAATTAAAACTAGGCAATAGGAATAGCTTCCTTATAATCTTATGGCACCACCATCATATATACCATCCATCATTGATCAAAACATTGTTACGTGGCACATGACTATACAAAATTCTTTATCCAGTGAAAATACTCTTCAAGAACCCAGGTGAAATAAACACATTTCCAGATAAATTAAAACTAAAAGAATTTGTTGCTAGTAGACAAACAGTACAAAGAATGCTAGCAGAAATTCTCCAGGTCAAAGGTAAATAATACCATATGGAAGCTTATATTTTCAGAAAGGATGAAGGAATGAATGTTCCATAAATGATAAATATGTAGGAAATGTAAAAGACTTTCTTCTAATTTGAAAAGAAAACAAGGCTATTTGAAGCAAAATATATAACATGGTATTGTGGGATTTAGAAATTGTGTAACTGTAATATATATATATACACTATATAACATATATATACACATATATAACAACTATAGCATGAAGGACAAAGTGGGGAACGGAGGGAGATAAATGAATCCAAATCTAAGTATACCGTGAAAAACTAAAGATGTACATAGTTGGTCCTCCATATCCATGAGTTCTGCATCCTTGGATTCAATCAACTGCAGATCGCAAGGCCTATGATGGTTGCATCTGTACTGAATATGTACAGACTTGTTTTCTTGTCGTTATTGCCTAAACAATACAGTATAACAACTATTTATGTAGCATTTACATTGTATTAGGTATTATAAGTAATCTAGAGATTATTTAAAGTATATGAGGTTACATGCAAATACTACGTCATTTTATATAAGAGACTTGAGCATCCATGGATTTTGGTCTTCGTGGGAGGTCCCTGAACCAATCCCCCGTGGATACTGAGGGACAACCGTATCTGAACCACTGGAGCAAATAGTAAAAAAAAACCAAACAGATATAACTAAAAATTCAATAAAAATAATAAATAAAATCATAAAATATATTTAAAATATCATAATATAAATATCATAATATAAAATATATATTATGATAAAAGAAGACTATAAAAGACCAAAATAATAAAAAACAGAAGAGAAAAACCAAAAACAAACAATAAAATGGAAGGTCTAAATTTTACAACTCATGGAAAAGATTTAAATAGTTACATTAAATATAAAGGACTAAATACTCCAATTAAAACAAAGAGATAGTCAGAAAGGATAAAAAAAGGCAACATCAAATAATGTGTTGTCTGTAATGGAAGTAAACAATCAAAAAGGATGAAAGTGCTCAAAGCAGGATGAGGATATGTCAAAACAACACAAAAATAAGCTTACAGGGGCTCTCACTCTCCAAACACAGAGCAAATGTAGCATCAAAAATAATGATGGAGATGGACTATAATACAAGGAATTAAAAAGAAAGAAAAATTCGTAATAATATTCTCCTATAGAGAATGCCAGCCATTAAACATTGAACAAATGACAGAATTAGAAAAGCACAATTAAAGAAAAAATAATGTAACAATTCGTTTAGATAAGGATAATTGATGAAATCCTTGAAGGCTAAAACCATGCGTGAAAGTCTTTGTGGGAGCAGGACATTTACACAATGCTACATACTGAATGTTTGTTTCTCCCCAAAATTCATATGTCCAGGTCCTAAATCCACAGGTGATGGTATTAGGAGGTGGGGCCTTTGGGAGGCACTTAGGTCATGAAGGTGGGGCCCTCATGATTGGGGTTAGTGCCCTTCAAAGAGACTCCAGAGAGCTAGTTTGCCCTTTCCCATATGTGAGGTTATAGTAAGAAGACAGCCATCAATGAGGAAGCAGGCGCTCACCATTCACCAAATCTTCCAGCACCACGATCTTGGACCTTGCCTCCAGAACTGAGAAATGAATGTTTGTTGTTTATAAGCCACTCAGTTTATGGTATTTTTGTTACAGCATCCCAAACTGACTAAGACAACAGTTCAAAGTAATTCAACCAAAATGCACTCCAAAAAAGTATTTAGTAATTACAAAATAAAAAAATAGTAACTTTACGGCAGAGAAACCTGATGAACAGAGTTAACATAAAAAATTAAGGATGTATATCTCAATCTCGGGAGCAATAGTAAAACAATCAAAGAAGTATAGTTAAAAATCCAATAAAATAATAAATTGACACCACGTGCCTACTGAAGTGAAGTGCTGGAAAGAACATACAACTACCGCTGTAGAGTTCCAGCCCAGGACACATGACCTAAACCCAATCATTGGGAAACATCTGCCAAAATGTTGAGGGACATTTTACAAAACAATTTTCCTGTTACTCTTCAAAAATGTCAGTATCATGAAAGACAATAAAGGAATAGGAAATGTTCTAGATTAAAGGAAACTAAAGAGACATCCCAACTAAATACTAGGTAGCGGTCCTACATCGGATAGTGGACTGGAGAAGAAGTCCTACAAGAACATCATGGGGACAATTAGCGAAATTGACATTTAGACTATTTTTAAAAAATGGTATTATATCAATGTTAAATTTCCTGATTTTTTAATTGTATAGCACTTATGTAATAAAACTACCTTTTTTCAAGGAAATGCACACTTGCAATGTGGCAAACTGTTAACAATTGGTGAGTCTGGGTAAAGAAACTCCATTGCATTGTTCTTAAAAATGTCCCAAGAGTTTGAAATTGTTATAAATGACAATTCAAAAAAGAAAAAAAAATACCTATACCAAGTGGGACTTATTTCACTAATTCAAAGATGATTCAATATTAGAAAATCCATTAATATAATTAATCACATTAGTAGACCATACAATTATCTTGATAGATGCTGACGAGGCCTTCAACAAAAGTCAGCACTCACTCCTAGTGAAAACACTCAATAGAATCAGAATTTAGAGAATAATTTCTTAATGATAAAACATTTATTCGTCAGTCCAAAAGGTAACATTTCATCTCATGGATAAACATTTGAAGTATTTCTACTAAGGTCCAGAAAAAAGTAGTGATTCCATCATCTCTACTACTACTACTATTACCTACTCTTTTCTCTTTTCTGATGTGATTGGCTAATATTTTCAGAGCTATAAGAGGCATAAGAACTGGAAAAAAGCAAAACTTCCTCTATTTATATATGATATGACAATGAACCTGGAAACCCAGTAAATTAATGTTAAAAGTAATATACACACACAGAGATACACAAATACACAGAATTCACTAAGGTAGAAGGATCTAAAATTAGCATAAAATCAATAGCCTTTATATACAAAATAATAGTCAGTTAGATGACGTAATGGAAAGTAAAAACCCACTAAAAATAACAACAAAAAATATAAATTCTTATAAATAAATGTAATAATAAATGTGCAAAACCTACATGAAGAAAAGTTAGAAACACTCTAAAAGACTCAAATGTATACCTGAACAAATGGAAACACATTCTTTGTTCTTGGACAGAAAAAATTAACATCATAAAGATGCCATCTGGCCAAGTTAATATATAAATTTAAAATGATTACAATAAAAATACCAATACATTTTTTTCCTGGATCTGGACAAGGTTTTTGGCATTCATGTGAAAAAATAAACAGGTAAAAGTAGGAAAACAGAAAATGCCCACAAAACCTTAAATAAGAAAGGTCAATGCAACCCCACTATTAGGAAGTTATCCTGCAGTAATGGAAAGTAATATCAACACAAGTGCTTATCCACAGAAGATGATTTGAATAACCTTTGATATATCCACACAATAGAATAACATCCAGCTCTAAAAAAGGATGAAGAATATCTCGATAAACTACTGTTGCAAGATTTCTTGAATGTTCTTTCAACTGTAAAGAGCAAGATATACAAGAATGCTGCCTTTTATTAAAAAAACATTGTGAAATAACATATAAATGTTACTATAATATATAAATACATATATGTGTACATATATAATATAGATATATACCATATACGCACATACATATATACTTATTTTTGCAGAAATAAACACAGGATGATATACTAGAAACAAATAAAAATTCTTTCCTCTGAAAATGTGTAGGAGTGAGAAGCAGTGATATTTATGTGAGTAAGACTTTCCTGAGAATATCTTTATACACAGTTTTGAATTTTGAACCATAGTGATGAATTTGAAAAATTTTGAATTTTATAAATATTTTATATATGTAAAATAAATGATATCAAAAAGATAAAAGTTAAATGTGAAAATATATATACACAGAGGCAAATTAATCAAATTGTACTTCCAATTGCTAACATAACCATGAAGAGAAAAATGTCAATATATTTTTTTAAATCTTACATTATTTTTGCTGGGAAAGACTCACCCCGAGCCCCCATCTGTTGCCAATCTTCCTCTCTTTTTCCTTTCCTTCCTTTTTTTTTTTATCCCCAAAGCCCCAACACACAGTTGTATATCCTAGTTGTATAGTTCTTCTAGTTCTTCTATGTGAGCCACCGCCACAGCATGGCAACTGACAGATGAGTGATGTGGTTCCGTGACTGGGAACCCAACCTGGGCCGAACTGAAGTGGAGCGTACCGAACTTTAACTACTAAGCCATCAGGGCTGGTTTGAGAGAAATGTCAATTTAATAACTACTGAACACAGTACTCTAATCACATATTCCTACAGGGATATATTCTAAAGTTAAAATTATATATTTTTAAAAACTTGGAAAGGAATACTGACCTTTATTTAGGAGATTTGTCAATGGTGATGGTATTAGTGTACAGTTCTGAAAGTATTTTGTGTGTTATAGAATACAAAAAATGTGTAAATATTGTTGCTGAAAACTTGAGTTCTCTTTGTGAAAGAAGGGAAATGTAAACATGAAATCAATTTCCTATTGAACTTGAGATTATCGATATGAACTCTGAAGTTTGAGAAAAAAATGTATTTCCTAATTATTTCCCCCACAAGGAGTTAGAAGCAATAACAACCAGTTAGTGAGGAGCACACTACAACCCCGAGCTTGGTGTCTAAGTTCCATTTTCCACTAAAGAAAACTAGAGATGCTTCGAAAAGTAGCTGATTGCATATCTGGGAGAGGGAAGATACAAAGAGAGCTTGGCATTTCTCCTTTTTCCAAAAAGTAAGATAGTGCTCAAAGCTCTTCTTTTCAGTAGAATGCCAACTAATCAATATGGAAGGGATTATAAAATTGGAAAACCATTTTGCAGTCTTCAGGACAATAATTGATAGAGGCAAGAATCATCAAAGGATGCTAAATACGTAGATGACAAGTTGCTACAGATGATGCTATGTCATGGTCTCAAAGTGGAAGATATTCTACTGATTACAAAGGGAAACATATATTTGCTTCTATAGCCTACTAACCACCAAAGAAAAATCTTTATACTAGAGAGAGCTGGCAGTCACCACCCTAATCAAGTAACCATAAGTAGCAGGACAGCCTGACACTAGGTGCCTCCTGATATGTGGCAATAAGACGTACATATATCTCCCATGTAATATTCTTGCCAAAATAATGAACCTAAATCAGATCATGAAGAAATAATCAGAAAAATCCAGCACGTGAGATGTTCCACCAGACATCTGGCCTGGTTCTTCAGAAACGACATTGTCATGAAAGACCAAAAGTAATAACAACAATTTAAAAAATAAAAGGACAGACAGTATCTTAGACCAAAAAAGACTAAAGAGATTTAACAACCAGGTGAATCATTATAAGAGGATCCAGCCATGTTGGGGGCGACTATGGAAATTTGAATATTAACTCTGTTTTAGATATCATTAAATCAATGTTAATTCTCTTATGTGTGATAATGGTAGTGGTTGTGTAGAAGAATGCTTGCTTTTATTCTTGGGGAGCAGAGTTTTCTACATGTAGTATCAGAAAAAGAAGAACAAAGTGCAATAGAGACATTTTCAGATGAACAAAAGCTGAGAGAATTTCTCACTAGCAGATCTGCATTATAAGAAATAGTTCTTTAGGTAACAAGCAAAGGATTCCAGATGGAGGGTCAGAGATGCAGGAAGGAATGAAGGGCTCTGGGCAAACCTAAATGAAGAACTGACTGTATCAAACAAAAACAATGGTATTTTGTGGCATTTGAAATGTATGGAGAAGGCCCAACCTCAGCATATGAGTTGAAATTGGGCAAAGGAGTTATAATATTCTATTGCATTTTCTGGAAAGCATGTAAAGTTACCAAATTGACTTTGGATTTTGATAAGTCAAGGATGGAAATTGTCTTCTCTAGGGCAATGTTTCTCAGCCTTGGGATATTGACATTTGAGACCATATGTTCTTTATTGTGGGGGACTTTTCTGTGTCCTGTAAGATGTTTTGCAGCATTTCTGCCCTCTACTAACTAGCTACCACCAGCAACTCATGATAGCTAATTTTATGTGTCAACTTGACTGGATCATGGGATTCTCAGATAGCTGGTTAAACATCATCTCTGGGTGTGTTTGTGAGTGTACTTCCAGAAGAGATTAGCATTTGAACCAGTAGACTGAGTAGAGTGGATTGCTGCTGCCAAGGTGGGTGGGCATCATCCGATCTGTTGATGGCCTGAATAGAATAAGAAGATGGAGGAAGGGAGGATTCCCTCACCCTCTGCCTGACTGATGGAGCTGGGACATCCATCTTCTCCTGCCCTTGGCACTCCTGGTTCTCAGAACTTCAGATCCACAATGGAATCCACACTATCAGCTCTCTGGCTCTCAGGCTTTCAAATTATTCCCCCAGCTGTCCCAGGTCTCTAGCTTGCAGATGGCAGATCGTGGGACTTTATAGCCTCCATAATCGTGTGAGCCAATAGCTTATTACAAATTTTATCTATATACGTACATACATGTAAATGTCTCCAGACATTGCCAAACATCCCTTGGGGTGAGGGGAATCTCCCCAGCTGAAATCCACTGTACTAGAGTAATCAAAAAAGAATGGTAAACAAGTAAATACCTTCCAAAGTTGTAGAGGAAACACTGGAAATATCATAAAATATTCAACCCAAAATAAGAAAAGGAGCATAGAGTGGGTAAGGTTAATCAAAAGCACCTAGTGAGACAATAGATTTAAATTCAAATATAATTACATTAAAATGTAAATGGATGAACCACTTCAATTGAAAGACAAAGATTGTCAGACCAAAAGATCAAAAGATCCTAGAGGGCCCACTGATTTCTATAATGCCCTTGGGTTCACAGCAGCCCCTGCACACAGGACAAGCACTGAACCTGGAGTTTGGATGCCAGAGTTCCCCATCACAGTCAGCTATGTGACCACTGGACAAGATACTTAGATTCTTTAAGTCTCAGTTACTTTATTAGGAAACCATGGCTTTGAATTAAACCAGCATTTTTACCCAGGCGTCAGAACCCATGTGCATCAGAATTCTCAGGTCAGCTTTTTGAAAAAACTCACATGAACTGTGCCCCTTCCCAGAACAAGTGAATGGAATTTTCAGGAGCCAGTGGTTGGTGGACGCTGGCATTCATGTTTTGAAAACTAAAGTATAAATATAGGAAGGAGCAGGAGGAGGAGGAAGAAAGGAGTAGGGGGAGAAGGAGAAGTGGGAGATGGAGAAGGCTCCCCAGCGTCAATTGTAAATGCATCCATGGATGGTTTAGGGTGTGATTTGGCACTGCAAGCCTAGGAAGATAGAGTTGGTGGTGTCTTTCATTTCCAGCTCTGTCTCATTTGCTAAACCAGCAAACCCGCCCGGAGCCTGTGGATTATGCCTATGGCCCATCAGTATTTGGGGCCTTAGAAGGCAAGGTTGCTTTTTCCAGTTCTCTTAGGTAGGGGCTGGTTGTAAGTAGCAGAAGTAGACTGGCTAAGACCGGGCACATAGGCTCAAAAGGGTGTATTAGTTTTCTATTACTGTTGTGACAAATAACAACAAATTCAGTGGCTTAAGCAAAACAAATTTATGATCTTACAGTTCCACAAATCTGACACACATCTCACAGGGCTAAACTCAGAGTCTGCTGCTACATTCCTTTCTGGAAGCCTAGGGAACAGACAGTACGCTTCATTGCCTTTTCCAGCTTCTAGTGCCACCCACATTCCTTAGCTCACTGCCCCTTCCTCCAGCTTCAGGAATGGTGGCTGAGTCCTTCTCATGTCCCACCTCTGACACTTCTTTTCTTGTTATCTCTTTTTCTGACCCAGCTGGGAAAGGTGCTGCCCTTTTAAAGACTCATGTGTTTGCATTAGACACCCCTGGACAATCCAGGCTAATCTCCCCATCTCAAAGTCTGTACCCTAATTACAACTACAAAGTGCCTTTGCCACATAAAGTAACATATTCATAGGGCCAGAGATTAGAGTGGGGATGCCTAGGGGGGCATTATTCTGCTTACGACCAAGGGTGACTGAGGGAATTCTGAGAGGTCTCCAAAGCAGAACCCCAATGACAGCCTTGTCTCTGTCTTTGCATGGCTCTGCTGACTGAAGCCAAATCCCAGGACAGTGAGCTTCCTTGGCTGGGCCCTGAGTACATGCCCACCTTGGACACTTTAATTGACAGCCCCATCAAGACTGCAAACAATGGGGTAGAGGCAATTCCTCTCCCCAAAATCAGGGTGCTGTTTTGTAAAGAAGGAGATAGGATTGTGGATGGCTAAAAAATAAAACAAATGTCACTATACCAGACCATGTCCCTATTCCTGGGATGGAGATTTGCTTGGCCAGCAGGAAGAAACATCCAATAATTAGACCTGAGTCGCTGGACCAAAACTGATCACGTGAAACTGAAGGCGGGGTTGGGCTCACACCTTTAGTTTTTCCTGGAAATAGAGGAGAGCATGTTCATCCATTACCTGTAAGGTATGCTGAATTTTTAATCTTCAATGTATATTATTGTGGTAAAGTACAACAAATTGCCTATGATACACAAAAGCATATAGGATACTATTATCCTTAATTAATGGGTAAATGCATGGCTTTTATCCAATGAAACTGATTTATTGTCTTAATTTTCAGATGTTCTGCTTCACATTTCCACTGAAACCATCAAGTGCCCATAGTAACCAGCAGACACCATGCATGTGTGATCTCCTTTATGACCTGAGCCTAATTAGTTTTTTATTGTCATCTTCCAACTCACGCTTAAACTGTACAAACAGGGGCAGCATGACTCCCCATACGGATTAATAAGCCTCCAGCCCTGGTCCTGCCATAAATAGGGAGTATTTACGGCACGAGATCAGCATCTGGTGCTTGCTTCTTCTCTCCGGTTCTCCGGGGCGGCGGCGGAGTGCAGAACCAGAGGGGGCGTTGGTGATGAACACCCGCGAGCCCCCGCCTCCCTTGTCTTGACTGCACCTCACCTGGCTGTCCTTCACCGCCTCTATTAGGCTTGGCTAGTTAAGTGAAAGGGAGAGAAATGAGCTGAAAGCTGGTGGGTGTTGGAGCTTCGAAGTCCATAGTTCCCAGCTAATTGCTGGTCCTAACAGGCACAATTAGCTGCTACAAGCCCATTGAGATGGCCCAGGGCCTTTCTCAGGTAGCAGCCATCACCAGATAAAGGCTGAAATGCGCTCCACTTAGAGAGACACTTGCAGACAGGAGTGTCACAGCCTGCCAATTACACTCTCCCTGTACACAGCTACTTCCCAGAGAGATGAAGAACCCAGAGGAAGACCCAGCATTAAAGGGATGTGGTGCAGGCTGCTCTCAGCCCCAGGAAGCCGAGCGGCAGCTATGGTGTGCTGGGAGTTGGGAGGGGGGTTCTTTGCAAATTAAACCTTTATCGTTGAGTCCATTAGAAGCTCCATTTCATGGATATTTTCCCTCATCTGCAAACTTCCCGGCAAAACCACCATCCTGCACGACCCCTTTTTTGTCTTGGGCAAGGGCAAACGGACAAAAATTGGAGATTTCGCTAGAAGATAAAGGCAGCTTGGTGCTGGGGGAAAGAGTGCTTAATTAGGAGTCAGGATCCCCCACCCTCCCCCCAAATTAAACAGCTACATGTAGAGTCACATCCTTCACAGAGAGTTAGGTTCTAAGACACAGGTAAGATGAAAATCACATTCCAAGGGTTATTCTGGCTTCATACACTATAAATCACCCATAGAGCACAGTATACATGGATTTCTGTAGAAACACTGGTCAGTAATGTTTATGTGCAAATGCCAATGGGATTGTAAAGTATATAATAAAGAGTACAAATAAAAAGTATAATTTTATTTTCAATCTCATCAAACAAAAGGAAGAATTAATGGTGTATAGAATTGAATTTCTGTACATTAGAGTGCACGCTATGTAACTTTGCTGTACGACATTGAGAACACATCACGTCCTCTCTAGGACTCAGTTTCCCCAACTGCAAAGGATGGAATTAGACAAGCTGAAGCTGGTCTGTGATGTCACTGCCAGGGCTGTTGTTCCAAATACCGTGATCTTGGACAGCGTAGTCCCCTAGTGTGCTGCCGTCATCGTGGGTGGCTCCAGGCCCAGGCTTTACTTGCTCTTCCAACCAAGAAGACCCTGAAGCCATGTGGTGGGAACAGTGTCCACTTCCACTGCTGCTGTGATATGTCAGTACCTGCCACACTCTGTTGCAACTGACGGTGGCCCTGCGCCAGCCACACATGAAGGAGCAGCAGTCCAGGGCTGGTGGAAGTCTAGATGATGAGAAATCTCCCAGGGCCTGAAACATGTGACAATGTGGGAGCAATTAGCATGCAACTGAGCAGTTTCAGATGGCCACTACGCAAAGGGGTCGGTGCCATTAACTCAAGCCTCCTGCCTCTTTGCCGTCCACAGCCAGCTCTGTGTCAAACTCTGCTTGAGAACGCTCCTCCTCCAGATGGTTTCGTCAAGTTCCAATAAATGGTGAACCACTGGTATTCAGCGAAATCACTAGAAGGGGGGCTGTGGTGAGGAAGATGAGCATCAGACACCAGTAGACAATTGGGAAACCTGGGATTTGGTCCCATCTCTGCCATTTTCTTGCTGTGTGACATCCAGCAAGTCACTTAACCTTTCTGGGCCTCTGTTCCTTGATTTTAAAAATGAGGGATTTATGCTTCATTATATTATTGGTTCCTTCTGGCTTTGGATATTTGAAGATTCTAAGATCTCCTACCCGGTCTCCTGCAAGTTATGCACCTTCTAACCATGACATCAAGTGCCCCCCAGAAGGAAGACAGGAGAAGGAAGGAAAGTAGGGAGGGAGGTGAGCACTTATACCACATAAAACAATGATATCATGCCACGGAAAGCAGCATTCTTAGCAAAGACATTCCTGACCATTTGTGACCTGAGGCCCAAATCAGAGACACTCTGCCTCCACTTCAGAAGGAAAGTCTCATTTCTCCTCTCCAGGGGCCTGTTTACCTTGGGAAAGGTGGTCTTTTATGATGGCTTCAACCAGCAACCAGCTAAGGTCTATCCACTGGGGGAAAGGTATTAGGGTAATTCAATGGGGAACATGATAGTCTTTCCAAAATGGTGCTGGAATAACTGGATAGCTATTGGGGAAAAAAAAATGAACCCTGACCCTTTTCCTCACTCAATACACAAAAAGCAATTCAAAATAGATCATGGACCTAAATGTAAGAGCTGAAACCATAAAACTTCTAGAAAAAAAATAAGAAAAAATTTTTGTGACCTTGGGCTAGACAAAGATCTCTTAGATAGGACACAAAAGTCCTATATAATTAAAAAAAAAAAAAAGATAAATTGGACTTCATCAAAATTAAAAACTTTTTCTCATTGAAAAACACCATTAAGAAAATAAAAAGGCAAGATTATATAAATAGATCTTACAGCTCAATAATAAGAAGACATAAAAGATGGGCAAAAGATTTTGACAGACACTTTAACAAAGAAAATTTATGGAAGTCAGATAAGCATGTGAAAAAATGCTCGTATCCATTGGTCACTCAGGAAGCGCAAATTAAACCCACCGGGAGATACCACCATATATCCATTAAAATGATTAACTTTACAAAGACTGACAATATCATGTGTTATAAAGAGTTGGAAAAAATGTAACTCTTACATATTGAGGGTGGAAAAGCAAAATGGTCCAGCCACTTGGAAAACAATTTGGCCATTTCTTATAAAATTAAACATACGTGTACTGACAACCTAGCAATCCTGCTCTTAGGTATTTATTTACCCAAGAGAAATGAAAACTTACGCTCATGAAAAGATGTGTACACAAATGTTCTTAGTAGCTTTATTCATAACAGCCAAACACTGGAAATAAGGCAAATATCCACCAGCTTGTGAGTGGATAAACAAATTGTGGTATATCCACACAATGGAGTAATACTCAGCGGAAAATGAAAAAGAAAGAAGTACTGATACGTGCTACAGCGCAGATGACCCAAAAGCACTGCGTTAAGTGAACGAAGTCAGACAGAAAATACTACATAGTCTCTGCTTTCATTTACACGAAATTCTACAGATAGGTAGTGGTGCAGGGCTCGGGGGAGGGTGTTAACTGCAGAGGTACCCAAAGGACTTTCGGGGGTGATAGAAGTTTTAAAAGTTTTGATTGTTGTGGCAGTTGTGTGACTGTACAGCTGTACAAAAACTCATGAAACTGTACATTTAAAATGGGTAGATTCTATGGTATGTTATAACTCAATTGAGCTGCCAAAGAAAGTGCATCTGAGCATGACAAAAATGTCTATGAGTGCCAGGCGCTGGGTCTGTCAAGGTAGGGTGCTGGCCTTCTTATTGGGGTCTCCTCCCAGCAGCCATGAGGGGCAGGATGCCTGAACTCCAGGTCTGACTGCACCGCAGCCGGAGATGCTGGGGTGAAGACAGCTTGAGCCTCCTCCCAGCTGATAGATGCCTCCTTGAAAGGCCACTGTCATTGGATTCCAAGTTCTTCTGTAAAACTCATTGTGGAAGGTGAAACTGCAGAGCTGGGGTGTTGGGAGACAAGACAGCACTGAAGACAGCTCAACCCCGCCCTCTACACGATCAGAGGCTTGGGAGTGGGAGGAGAATGCCAGCTGGCGAGGGAGAAGGCGACAGTGGTGTCTTCAGTGAAGTGGCCACGTCTCTTTCAGGGATAAGGGTGTTAATACCGAGTGTTTTGTCCTTTGTGTCGTCATGAGCTGCATTCATGTCAACTTTCCAAAATAGTTTCAGGAAAGCCAGTGCACAGAATGTCCTAAGTGAGGAATTTGTTGTGGAAATTAAAGGAAGAGTATGCATTGGGCACCTGGGTCAGAGCGATACAAAACAGTCAGACAGGCTGCCAGACGAGTCCAGAAAAGCCCAGAGGAGGTGACTCACTGTAGTCATCACCCCTGCGCCCCCAGGCTTGTGCCAGGCACACTGTGCACAGGCGGCCTGGAGGATGATCCACTGTGGGCGTCGATCTGTGGAAGGAGACACTTAGAAGCAGAAGGGACCACGAGGAGAAGAGCACTTTCTCTATGTCTCTAGGGCTCACAGGTCCCCTTTCAGCTTCCATCTATTCCCGCTACTAATGGGTTTTGTCTCCTTCAATATCCGTGTGGTGGAAGAGGATCGGGCCATAGTCTAGATGGTCTCAGAGCTCCAGAGCCACCGCCAGTCAACCAGAAGCTCAGATCCAGATTTCAGACTCTCAGGAGAAAGACTGGCAGGCCCAGCAGGGTTAGTGCACGCCCTGGGTCCAACCCACAGGGCCCTGTGTTGGGATCCAGGCCTCAATCCTCCAGCAGAGCCCAGGGCATGGCCGGTTTGGAGGTGGGGAGTTTCCCAGGGGTCTATGTGAGCCCATCCCTCCTCCTCCCTAGGCTGTAGCCTGCTCACCTGTGCGATGACAGGATGGACCCAGACTGTTTCCTCCAGCCTCTCTTTAAAGTTCTATGACAATGGAGGCCAGCGACTCTCTCTGTGTCTCCTCTGGTCCCCAAGGAGGCTGGTTTTGTCTGTTAATGATCTAAGGACCTCAGAGAGTGTGCTTGTCAGGAAGGAGCTGCACAGGAGGGAAGGGCTGGCAAGCCCAGCCATCCAGACCCGAGGATATTTTAAGACTCCGTTTCTCCCTCCGTAGTCTGTGAGAGGCACATTCCAGGGAGATTCCTGGCAGGGAGCTACTCCTTCCAGTCTTTCCCAGCACCCCCCACCCCGCCCCTCCACCTTGCAGTGTGCAGATTTCTACTTAAAATCAGGGGGAGAGTTCTCCTAAAGTAGGCTGTTCTAGCGCAGTGCTTCACCTGAGAATGGCGTTGAAATGACAACCATGACAGACTGCGGGTGGGATTGCCATCCCTCTCCCTCAAACCTCAGTCAAACAAAGCCCTGGGAAGTGCAAACAAGCACTTGTTTTCAGCCCCTCGGTGTTCTCCTCCATAAAATGTGCATGGCTGCCTTGTCTGCACCTAAGAGCAAAGAGAAGACGATGTGAAAATCCGTGGTGAGTAGTGGTCGAAATCGTGAATGTGTTCCTCCATGGGAGTCGCAGTGGCCAGGCTGAACTAGACTTCTGGGAGGCGGGACCTGGGGTGGACAGCTGACTCAGCCTCATCTTTCTCCAAAAGAGCAGAACAGAGCTTCCCAAACCTCTCAGGGTAGCTGAGGACACAGCTGCATCTCCTCCTGGCTACGGTATGAAGGACAGCAAGGACCCCTTAACTTGAGTGTGTGTGCATGTGCGTGTGCATGCGCACATACAGGAATGTGGGGTTCTTTCTGTGCCACTTTGGGGCAAGTGCAGCAACACGGCATATCCTTTGACAAGAAGGGGCAGGGGCTGCGGAGGTGCTCAGGTGTCCTTGCTCACTCGTCCCCAGAGCCAGAGGAGGCCCACAGTTGTGGCAGTTGGAGGGAGGAGAAAGAGGGACAGGACACTGGGTGTCAATAGGGCATGTGCGTTTACAGTTCAATCCTGGACCAGTTACGTGACAGGCAGGGCCCAGTGCAAAATGAAAATGCAGAGCTCTCTGTTCAAAGATTATTAAGAATTTTAAGATGGTGACAGCAGGGCAATAAACCAAGGGTGGGGCCCTGCTGAGACTGCAGAGGTGACACACCCATGAAGCTGGCCTGATTAGATCTCACTCTGTTACCCCCAAACCGTGCACAAACTTCATCTTGAGCTCTTCCCCCAGAACCGTCGCCATGGGCATCCCTGCTTTACCCTCTCTCCTGGCCATGTCGCCGTTGCCTCCCTCTTGGTGTCTAGCTCTGTGTAACGCACTCAGGAAGAACACTATAACTGCTGGCTGAATTGGCTTGAGAAATTGATCACTTGGTTCAATACTGGAGCGGTTCCTCTCATAAAATCTCCACATTTGTTTTCATGCCGTGGTTCTTCAGCAAACCGTCAGGAGCTGCCGCCTGATAGTGTTTGCTTCCACCCCACAGTAGATATACCTTCACATTGACTCATGGGGCATCGTGTGGTTGAGGGGACTTCCAGGAGCTGGTGGAAAACTTGAATAAGACGCCAAGGTGGGGAGGAGCCCTTGCAGGTTCATACCAGGGAAGCCTACAAAAGTCCTGCACTGAGGTCTTCCTAAGCTTTGCTGTGACAAGCTGCCCTTCACAGTGGCCCCCGAGGACCTGCTGCCTGAAGTTCTGCTCTCAGGCTAGTGAGCCCAACCCAGCACAGCCTAGGACCTGCACAACAGACGTCATGAGGGTGAGGACGAGCATCAGCTGGCAACAGTGTCCAGGGGCAGAGCTATGTAAGATCAGATCAGGACACACTCTCCAACAGCCAGGCTGTCCACAGGAGGAGAGGGGAGGGTGACACCGTTAGGGACACTGAGGAAGGCACTTCTCGGCTGGGAGGGGAGATCAGCAGGGTTGGATCAGTGGCTTGCCAACTTAGCCTTCCTCCTCACCCTGAACTTCATCATGGTCAACATACATTGCTAGAACCTGCTCTAAAAACACTATATGGGTGATTACACAACCAGTCACCACAACCCTGTGAGATATATACTATTTTCCCTTATTTTGTAAGAAAAGCATCAGAGGCATAGAGCACTGCTGGAGCCCAGATTTGAACCTGGTGTTGTGAGAGCAAGCTTGCTTTATTACACTGCTCCCCACGCACCTCTAACCCAAGGAGTGCTTTTAAAAACAAAAATGCCCAGGCTGCTTGTCTTGAGACTCTGATAAATTTGGTTCAACAGCCTCTGCACACTGCAAAACTTCCCCAGGCAATTCTGAGCCCCAGGCTGAAGAGTTAGTGTGAGAGTCTCAGGGCTGGAGAACCTCAGAGGTCCCGCCCAGGCCCAAGATTCCCTGATGCTCTGAGACTACCTTTTGTACAAAGGATGCTTTGCTCATGCCTTGCAGGGCGGCTCAAATTCCACTTCCCTCTTCCACTCTCCGAGCCAGATCTAATCACAGGGCCATTTTACCCTGTCTTTTGTGGCTTACAAAGAATAAAATTAGCCAAATGGATAAAAGCTTGTTGTAGGCATATGTAGAGCATTTCAAAGTCTATTTATCAAAAGACTGACCACTGCCTTTATGCCATGGAAGCTCCAAGCACACAATGACTCTGTCATTTAATTTTGAGGAGAAAAACAATTCAACAGAGAGATGCAAAGTCATAGCCAGCAACTGGAGAGATTTTGTGCTGGACATGGTTTCTCTTTGCAGAGACAGCCAAGTTCAATGCCATCCACCATTAGAGATGCTATCCTCCCACCCTGAAGTGCCTGATTACTAAAAGGAAGAACGGTTTGGCTAAGTTAGATGTTGTCTTGTCTCTCATCACCCAGCTCCTCAGTCTCACCAGGCTGGGTCACATGACCCAAGTCCAGGAAATACCCCTCCCCACCAGATGTCATTCCTCCCTCGTCACTCCTCTGGTGTCATCACTCCCCATACCCAGAGCGTTGTCAAATGCATAATGGCTCCAGCAGCAGTGGACACAGAGCTGCTAGGAGGCAGTGATCTGGCGCTCACCTTTCAGAAAATGTGTTGATTCAACCCATGGGTCAACAAAGGTTTGTTGAGCACCTACTTTTCCAAAAGTTGTCTCATTCTCTGTAGGTTTTCCCCACTGAATTCTGTTTCATGCTAGTGTTTCCAATGGAGCAGTAGCACATTAGGCTCCATAATCCCAATGTGAAGTTTCCATTTTCATCCACTTAAGCATCCCTGTGGCAATATTCCCTTTCTGTGCATTATTTCTGGTTACCCAAAGCTGCCAGGCAACTCCTGTGTCTGTCAGAGCACCTCCATCCTGATGAACATTGGCTGCCTCATTTAGAAACACAGCCAATACAGCTCAGTTGTACCTTGGGGTGGGCCATTCCAGGACGGTCTTCTGCAGAACATCATCTGTCTCCTGACTGCTGCTTTCCCAAAGCCTCAGTGGTTGGCCAGACACCTCAAAGCCAGCTAGACACTGGGGACACATATTCTATAATAGATTTCTGACAGGGGATATTGAGAACAGTGATGTACAGTACATATCAATCCATGTCCCTTTCTCACATCAATCTTCACATTTTCCAGACATGGGAATTTACACACACACACACACACACACAATATACTAGGTGAGTATGTAACCATACAGCACCTTTCCTCCCCCAAAGCCGATTCAACAAGTCTTCATGTTAAATCTGGAAGTAGGGCTGAATGCTGGCTGCATGCCAAGAAGTGAAGCACATACAAGGAACGTGTGAGACATGATTTCTGCCTCGTGGCAGCCCATAAGCTGCGCTATCAGACTTGAGAGACTGCCGGCCATGGCAGCCAGCAGCCCCGCCCCCACCAGTTCCAGGAAATGGCCGGGCACAGAAATCTCTCCACCCCAACGTTGAACGATCCTTTCACTTTTGAAAAGTCTCCAAACTGCAGCCAACCAAATATTGCCAAATGTATTTGAAGACCAATTAAAAAGTCTCCTCAGCTTCCAAATCCCCACCTTAATAGAGCATTTGCCAATCAGAGACCGGCTCTGTATTTCCTTTTTACTCTTAAATGTACTCTCCTTTTTAACGCCCTTGAACCCTTGCCCACGAAAGTGACGCAGATGGGTTCCCTTGCTGTACAGTTATGAATAAACAGATGGTTAATTCCGTCTCAGACTTAGTTTTGTCTTTGTTGGACTTAACTCATAAATGGCACAATCGCAGAGCAGAAGTAGTCAAAATAGAATCAGGTCCTGTAGGTGTTCAGAGAAAGGCAGGAGAAGATGGGCTGGAACAGTTAGAGAGATTTCTGAGAGAAAGTCAGACTTGAAGGAGACTTTGCAGCAGGAGTTGGGTAGAGCAACAGGGAAGACAATGGAAGAAGAATGGACTGGAAGGAATGGCAGAGGGTGTTTTCGTGAAGAAGAGCCGTGGGTAGAGGTGGATAGGGGCGATACTGCTTTCCTTCCCTAGGGGAATATGCTTCTGAAACATAAACCTCAAATCAGAAGAATTTACAAACAACTAATTAAGGTATTTTGAGGAAAAGGGAATTAGAAGACCAAGCGCTAAAGTGACATCATGAAAGTCCTTGTGTTAAATATTTCTGGTGTTATCTAAATAAAGTCATGGCAATTACACTTTTCCCACCTTCAATCAGTGACAGTGGGTGCCAGGCAATCCCATGCCATTTACATGCTCTACTGTCTGGAATATTTTCTGCATCTCTCATCCTTGAATTATCAAGAAGACGCTTGTATGTATTTTATGTTGCTTTACCGTAGGTAGTATACATTCATTCAATCAGTGGATCAATCAATCAGCAAATGCGTAGTGAGTACTCACCATGTGCTAAGCTCTGCTCTAGACCCGGGGTTGTAGCAATGTATAAAAAAGGACCCTGTTCATGTGAAACTGACATTATGGTGGGGAGATGGACACCTTCTCATCTTTGTTCCTTTCTGCTTTCTTGCTCCTACTGTTCCTACAAGGCACTTCTTTCTTTTTTTTTTTTTAATGGCAGCGACATTTTATTTTTGAGAAAGATTGGCCCTGAGCTAACATCTGTTGCCACTCTTCCTCCCTTTTTCCTTTTTTCTCCCCGTAGCTCCAGTAGGTAGTTTTATGTCATAGTTGTACATCCTTCTAGTTGCTCTATGTGGGACATGGCCTCAGCATGGCTTGATGAGTGGTGCATAGGTCAGCTCCCAGGATCTGAACCAGTGAACCCCTGAACCACGGGCCGCCGAAGTGGAGTGCCTGAACTTAACCGCTATGCTACCAGGCCCACCCCTACAAGGCACTTCTTCCAGTGCCTCTGTTTTACTCTAGCTGGTTCTTTGTCAAGTGCCTCCGTGGCATCATACGCACAAGTACCACAGAATGACACGTCATAGATCTGCTCCTCCCAGGAAATAACCCAGGTCTGGGGGAGCAGCCATAGGGTGGGCTTGTACAAAGAAAGTGGGGAGAGAGGTCTAGGGTGTGGGGCTTGGAGATGAGTTGGGCAAGCAATTCACATTGGAGTGTCAGGATTAGGACCTCCAAGGACTTGTGAATTTAAAGGATGATTCAGAGAACACAACTTCAGGCGCTAGAATGAGGCTGCGATGCCTCCACTCATTTAGCCAACATCTAGTGAGAGCTGCTGTGTGACAGATGCCATGCTGGGTACTGGGCCCTGGGAAAGCAAGAGGAAGCAAGACAGATGAGGTGCTCGAACGTGTTGCATCCGGTGGTGGAGACAAGTTAGCAACTAATCACATGTAAGGGTGATGAGCGCCATGACAGACAAAAACTCCACAGGGGCATCTACCCTGGTCTAGGTGAGGAAGGTTGGGTGTGGCTCCGACAAAGAAGAGATCTTTAAATCCAGGTCTGAGGGATAAGGGGGTGTAAGCTAAGTGAAGCACGTACAGAGGGCAGCCCACATGCCCTGTACGTTTGCAAGAAATTCCATGTAACCGTCAGAGTTCTTGGCTATAAACACTAGACACCGACTCTGGATAACTTCAGAGGAAAAGGGGTTTATTGGAAGCATATTAGATAGCTTATGAAAGGACAGGAAGGCCAAGGAATCAGGCAGGAGCCACAGGAAGCTGGCCTGCCAAGAACCCAGTCAGGCTTACCCCATGGGAAAGGCTCCTTAGGACATTGGCACCGACGTCCCCATCACCGGGCACCTGACTGGTCACTTTGAGTCACGCGATCTCATGTAAGGTGCCAGTAAGCAAAGAAAGGGAATATCTACATCTCTTTGGGTGTAGATTCACACTGGGGATTTCCCCAAATCAAAATGAACTGTTCAGATGCTGGGCAACCGATATGACAATGCTCACTACATTCTGTGTGGCTGGAGCATAGCGTATAAAAGGAGACATGGAGAACTCCCATTGGTAATTAGACACCAGTAAGTCACAGTCTCTGAAAAACAGGTTAAGGAATTTGGGCCTTATCCTTGAGGGATAGTGGTGGTCTGAGTTAGAGCCACAGTGGTGGAGTTGGAGAGATGCCCAGGGATCTGATAGGTATTTAGGAAAGACGACCAGTGTGAGGGAGAGGAAAGGCTTAAGAATGACCCCTAGGCCACTGGTTTGGACTTCAGGGTGCTTGTTGATACACCCCATGGCTATAGGGACTCCTGGAGAGGAACAGTTTGGGGAACAATGGGGAGGGGCAGAGTTGGATGTCTGTGAGGCATCTGGCGGTCCTTGCCCAGTGTGCTCAGGAGAGAGGACTGAGCTGAAGAGGGCAAGCAGGGGTTAGCAGCCAGGGAACGGTGAGGTCAAGGTCCTAAAGGGCATCATATATCCATAAGCAGCAGAGGAAGAGGCGCTTAGGCGGCCCTGCCCCAGGGTGGGTCGTGAAAGAACATGGCCTGTACTGGAAGAGGGCAAACAGGGCGCCAGAGCCAGGGACGCACTGAGGTGAGGTGACACGAGCAAAAGTTGGATTCAGTGGCAGGAAGGGCCTAGTGCAAGCAGCTTTGGTGAAGAGAAGTAGGGAGGGCTGGACCACTGTGGATTTAGGAGGGAGAAACAACAGGTGTACACAGCTCTCCCACCCAAGAGATCAGGCAGCAAGGGTGAACTTGTAGAGGACGATAGTTGGAGGTGGACGTGAGGTTGAGAAAGAATTTCTTCTTAAATATGAGAGACTTGAGCACATTGAAGTGTTGGCGGAAAGGAAGCAGGATAGCCTACGTTTATTTTATGCTTATGATGCGCTGGCCATTACTGCAAATGTCTTTACATGCATTAACTTTTTTACTCTTCAAATCAAGGGCATTACGTGGGAACTATTATTATCTCCATTTCACAGGTGGGGACACAGGCACAGGGAGGCTGGAGGCCATCCCAAGTTTCCATTGCCGGGAGGTCTGGCTCCGAGACGGCGCGTTTAAACATCTTGCTGAAAACACCGAACAAGGAAGAGAGCAGTCTAAGATGGAGCAGAGGACGGAGATTCTCAGAGCCCCAGAGGAGGCAAAGGTGGGGATCCCGCACACAGCTGGAGGGATTAGCTTGGACGAAGGAGCCCCTCTCTTCCCTGACATGGGAGGGAAGACAAATGAATGGGTTTTGATGCAAGCAGAGTGGCAAGTGTGGTGACAGGGCTTCAGGTATGGTTCAGCTGGCAGCTTTGGTTTTGTCCCTAAGGTAATAGGCGAGATCATTTGCTGAGAAGCAAGGGCAAGATGAGGAGGTGGTTCAGGGGTTTGAGGAGGATGGAAACCAGGAATGGCTGTCGATCAGCAAGTCTAAGAAGACTGTGGGCAATTTAGAGGCTCCCGTCTGGCTGGCTGAATACCCATTGAGGGTGACATTTCAGATGTCCCCTCCCCTTGCCTGTCACTTCCATCCACAGATTGCCTTATCCTTGGTCCTTCGGCAGTTCTGCCTGGGCACCAGGGAACAGATTTGGTTCAGAAGAGCCATCCTGGGAGGCAGTTCAGAGACCAGGATTTTGCAGATCTGTGGCTGGAGGAGTGTAGGAAGGAGAAAGGAGTCTACCGGGGAAGGACCGGCTGGGAATTGTGCCTGATAAACTGTGCTTCCCCTAAAGTGAGATCATACCTGATGGATGACAGAAGATGAATCTCCCTTTGGTTTGTTTTTAATTTTCCATTTTATGAAACTGTTGGTCAGTGGATTAGCCTAAGGTCCCTGTCACAGACATATCTGTGCCCTCTGCACTGTTCCCTGCTGGGCACCTCTTCTATCCCCAGAAACTGCCGTCAGTTCACAGCCCCAGAGGGGCTGGTGGCAAAGCACAAACATCACCAGTGTCTTGTCAGGACCCTGTCCTGGGTGGTCCATCCCACTGGAAGCTGACACACAGCCTGTGCTGCCCTGATGTATTCCACACGTTCTTCAGCACATCTTGCTATTTTTGAAATCCAAGGAAAGAGACCAAGAGTATTAAGGAATCTGTGGAGCTGGGCAAACCCAGCTGTATTTTGGACTTTTTGCCTGCTTAAAAAATATTTTTCATTGTTTTGAGTTTGATGAGAATGTGTTTTCCCATTAATTTTTAAACCAGAATGGATCCATATGTTTTCTGATTCATGTCTGCTTCACTCATCTTCCTGCTTTAATAGAGCATTTGGTGTCCAAGACACCTCTCTAGATGCTCCCTGTCCCCTAGGCCAGTGGGAGAAGGTGAGGAGTTGAGGAAACACTCGTGACCACGAAATCTCAGGGGCCATCTGGACTTGTAACCACAAGTTTAAACAGCTATCTTCGGTTTTCCCGGAAAACAACTCCTCCTAGGGCAAAGGGTTTCTGGGCCCCTTTTGCTTTAGGGAGACTGTTATATGGCCTCCCACTCTGAGCACCCCTAAAGTCAGAGGTCAAACTGTGGATCTTGAAGGTAGCTGCCGTGTTTTCTGGGTGAGCTGGAGTGGAGGGGATGAGAAGTCTGTTTCCAGGCAAGCCTCAGCTCTGCCCAGTGGCCACGGTAAGATGGACCTCCCAGGGTCTGCGAGCAGTTGCAGGAGAGGCTCTGGACACGCGGCTGCATTTCCCCTAGACCTCAGTAATACTTGAGTGGGTCTGTTCCGCATCCTGAAAGGGGCCCCAGAACACCACTAAAGACTGGAGGGTGGAGCCCCCACTCCTGTCTGATGCCTCCAGCCCCAGGGACGCCCCAGCCGGTCAGCTCATGAAGACACGGTGCCATCTCCTCCGTCAGGCCAGCCAGAAACCTGCCGAGCGACCCCACAGACTCCATGAGCCTCAGCTATTTCTTCCTTAATTACACTCCCAGGGCACCTTTGTTGCAGGTAAAGGAACACACTTAAAAACTCACAAACCACAGAATGGACTTGAAAAGTGGTTCTGAGTCTCCTCGAACAGCTATTGTTGTTTTGTTTTGTTTTCAGTCTTAATCTTCTGAGAACCTCAATTTCTCCATTTGTAGAGTTTGAATAATAATACTTCTCAGTATTGTTGAGAAGATTGATTTTGATCAACACTCATCTTAAGGTGTAAAATGCTGTGGGCAGTTTTATAATAATCATCTCATGCCTCCTAAACCGCTCTAGAGGACCCACGACTGGAGAAACAGCCTCGTTCCCACCCTCCACCCCCACCTGCCACAAACACTCACAGAGCAAAGAGAACATGAGCTTTCCAGGATCCCGAAGTGACAGCAAGGTTTCCAAGCAGGAGGAGTCAGTTCCAGGATTTCCCTCTGCACCCTCTCTTCCCCCTCTCCATGGGCGTCAGTCTCTCCATTTGGTTGTTTGAATTTGGTAGCTGTCCAAGCAGAGACGTTTAATTCTCAAGACTGTCTGCAACTTCCCCATTGGTGCAATGTATAAGTGCCTCGTTGTTATTCACTTTATAGCCTCCAGGATGGAAGAATTTGGTTCAAAAGGGCAAAAGACCTGATGGTTTTGCATAACCTATGCAGATTTCCAACCCTCAGCAGCCACAAAGCCAGACCAGGCATTCAAGGTGTAGAAAAGTCCTCGAGAAGATGCAAACCAGCCTCACATATGGTTGGTCTCTCTTTCCCTCTCTCTCTGTCTTTGCCAGGAAGAAGTGTAGGACCAATTTATGCACAAATTGGTCACATTTTCACACATAGCTCCAATTATCTAAAAGGGGTTTAACATTATATTTATATTGATAAGCTTAACAATGTTGAACCGCGACTCTCAGCTGATCTGTTACAATTCACATCCAAAGAGACCAGAAGGAATAATTGGAAACCCTCCAGCATCTTAAGAAATAGAGGCAGCCTTGAAAAAGATGAAAACTGCTGTACAAGGTCTCGGTTTTGCTGAAATTACCACATAAATTCCAAATGAGGGATGGCCAAGAATGTTCCAACAATTACAAATTCTCTCCTAAAGACATAGCGAAGGTTCCGGGTAGAGACAGAGTAAGAACGTGGGACATCATCAATGTCTCCAACGGAAAAAAATTAATATATTGCAACTATGATAGACTTAGCACCCAGGGAGACACTTGGTAGAAAAATTTTTGAGTTTGTTGCAATTTCTTAGCAAAATAATAGAGTTCTAGGTTGGGAATTTAACAACAAACAGTTCTGATACCTTGCGCATCGGCTCACCTGTCATTGCAAGAATCTTAACCACTGACAATAGGGTTAATTGCATTTCGCTTTTTCACCCTCTCACAAATTATCCTTGGTGATCTGTGCTGGCTCTTGTCCTCCCACTGTTAGCCACAGGCCTCAGCTGAGTGCTGGCTGGAAGGAACAGGGTCGGGACAGGGCTTAAA